>NC_068288.1:32040626-32352219 GCF_025860055.1 Xyrauchen texanus
AGAGGATTTCTATAAATTGAATGTAATCTGTTTAGCCAAACCTTTGTTTAAGGTTGCACAAGGGTTCCTTGCTCTTGATTGTACAGTTATTGTCAGTTAATCGCATTGCGCTTAGTATGCAGGCAAACTTGCATTTCTCAGATTAAGGGTGTAAAGTGTGTCTAGACCTGTCAATCATGGAGAAATATCTGCTTTCTTTATGAACAGGGTGCATGCTTGTCTGACTCTGCCAGGTTTTTTGCGGGGTTAATAAATTCAATCATCCGCAACTGTGTTGCTTAATAAGATCAGGGTGAAAAAAAAGGTTTTCACAGACACCTGTATCATACCTGAAGACAACAAGATGGGACATTTCAACAAAAGTGATGTGTCCTAAACAGATTCTAAACTTTTGCATATGTAAATAATTGGGTGTAACCTATTGTTTGATTTTTACAAAATTGCACCTTTATTTATTTATTTTTATGACAAATTTTAGTCATATAGGGAACATATAGCGGACAAAAAGATTCAATACAACACAAAATTAAATCTTAACTGGATGATCATATCACATGAAATACCAGCAGTTTTACAATGACATTTATATATTTTTTTAATGCCATCTTCTCTCAATAGTGACACCTAATCTTGAAGCAAAACATTAATCCTGGCACTCTCATGCCGGATGTCTCCAGCGCAATTAAGATTGACTCTGGCCATCTAGACTGTGGGATTATTTTTCCAACAGTACAAACACACGCACACACACACGCACACCAAATTCCTGCAAACTAATTCGCAGATCACAAATTCTCAGTTTCACCACGCCCACTCCACTACTCTTCTTTTTCAGTTTTCTTCAACCTCTCAGTAAATCATGGCAAACACATGCTTATTTCCAGCTGTTGCTCTGAATCAGTAAATTGTCCTTTTAGAAAACAGCAGAGAAGTAGTTATGGTGAAAGCTTTCACCTACAAGGTATACCTTGAAAGATAATGTTACTCTAATTGGCCCTATAAAAATAATTGTAATAACATAATGTATTATATAAGGTACATTATAGGCAGCCAGCTTCTGAGCTACCTTCTCTGAATAAGCAGTCCACTTGAGGACAGGTCACCTGTTAAGATTCAATATGGCACCACCCAAACGAGATTGCAGCACTAATACTGAGCTCTTGAAGTGAGAGAACATTTAAGTGGTTTTTGCAAAATGCTGGCAAAGCCTATAAGTCTCTATTATAAACTACACTACTTTAATGACCTATTAACATGACATACAACACATTTGTGGGTCAGATGGATGTTAGTTTATCATTAATCATAAATTAATTACATTAATGCTTGAAATAATAACAAAAGTGTACATAATTACTGTAGATTTTTACATACTATTCTTATTTTGCATGCAACTAAACATGCAGTTTAAGCAGCACAGCTCAATGCAGTTTATCCTTAACCATATTTTTGTTTCTTCTGGTTTTACAAGTTAAGGCATCAAGCATAAGGCGAGTTAAATTATTAATGTGTTATTTTTGTTAAATTGTTAAGGCGAGTTAAATTAATGAATTTTTTCAGTAAAGGCAATACAATTTGGATAGATCTTTATTTTAATTGGCAAGAAATCTTTTTCGAATAACATTGTTACAATGAGGACAGATTCTAAGCTATGGCAACTTGCCATTTTATGTACTCAATTAAGGAAATCAAGAGTTATTTTCATTAAGCACTAATATATATATATTTATATATATTATTTTCACTAAGCACTAATATATATATATATTTATATATATTATTTTCATTAAGCACTAATATATATATATATATATATATATATATATATATATATATATATATATATATATATATATATATATATATATATATATATATATATATTAGTGCTTAATGAAAATAACTCTTGATCTGACATAATCAATTTATTTCAAAGTTCTCAACCATTACACAAATCAAGTACTGTATCTCTAAACTGTTATCAAAGTTGTATTTTATGTTGATTCCTTTTCTGACACAGAAAGGCCAATTTTTTAAGATAAGAGCACTTTTTTTGCTGTGTTCTTTGAGGTGATAATTTCCTAGTTAACTGTCTTCACTGTTGTACATTTATGTTATAAACTATTGCAAATTGTCCATAACATTTTAGACTTTCTATGAAGGAAACCTGAACAGATAAGACAACCTCTTCATTTTTAGATAATAACTCAGCTGAAATTCTTTACTGTTTTGGAGGGGTAGATATCAGAACTATATAAATTCTCCCAAGGTAGGTGTCTGGGGAACTTCAACATAAGGAGGTGAGTGACTAAATCTAATGAAGCTGAATAGTGTGACGACAGTATTGGTGCTAAATATGGCTGGCGATTGTAAGTAATTGGATTGAATTTAGTGGATATCACCTGATCCTAATAATACTCTGCCCTCGTACAAGTTCAAAATGGAAAACCCTATATTTTGTCTCAGAGAATTGTAGATAAAGCCATACAAAGTTTTCAATTAAGAAGAAAATTGTAAAAATTAAATAAAACCGAATGAAAAAGATAATGGTCAATGTCTAGATGATGAGAAAAACAATTAGCATATCCATATTGTACTAAGAATGTGAAGGACATGCTATTCTTATTTTTGGTTGATATGGACATTACCGTTTGATAAACCAAAGTAAGTAACGGTCTACTGTAGATAATGGAGGAGAAAATATTTCTCATAGGCCAAGGGTTAAGGCTTGGGGAAAACAAATGTAGTTCTTTATGTGGTGACCGAGTAAATGGCCTGTAGAAAATTTGTATTCAAAGATGGCTGAATCTCTTTCCACTAAAATAGTTCAGCATAGTTTGAACTGACAGAAGTGTGTGAATGTGAGTGTATGTTTGGATGAGTGCATTCTTATCATCATTTGTGGTCAAAACTATTTTTGACTGTACTTGACACCTCATTTACGATCTGCTGCTAGTTTCCACTTTACTTTCAAGTAATATGCAAGGCCCTGTAGACAATAACAGCAGGAAAGGATTGAAATACCTTCTATGTCACTCTAAGCTAGCTTCTACATAGGCCTAATAATTTATAAATAAGGTCCCATCAGACAGCTATTCACATGATATAATGATCTGCAAATAATCAGAAGAATCTAGAGCTGTGAATAGATTAAAATAATTAACGATGATTTCGTTTTTGGCATTAACAATATTAATCAAATAATGCCTAATAATAAAAACAAATCCTAGGGCAGGCCTAGCCCACCTTTGTCAATCGGCATATGCAACTTATTGAAATGTAATCTAGGATGCTTACCATTCTAAATGAATGACTTTGCTATGCTATCAAATTGCTTGAAATAAGAAAGGGGGATATCTACAGGGAGAGATTGTAGCTGGTTGTAAAATATTTGGAGTACAATTCATTTAAAAACATTAACCTTCATAATCATAGATAAATGTAATGAAGCCAACCTGCCATATTTGCTCGAAAAACTTTTTTATTCAGGGGTCAAAATTAACTAAATCACAAAAATTTGCTGGAAATAAAATGCCCAAATACTTAATGCCCTGTTTGGGCCACTGGATGAAACTTGGCTGAAAAGCCGTTACTGGGCAGTGTGCTGTCAGAGCCAAAGCTTCAGATTTAGACTAATTGACTCTTTATCCTGAGAATTTTGAAAAGGAATGAATCATTTTGTGGAGGCAAGGCATAGATCTAATGGGGTCGGAGACGAATAATAAAATATCATCAGCGTAAAGCAAAAGATTGTGTGCTATTCCTCCCACCACCACCCCTGGAAAATTATCTTCCCTTCTTATCGTGGCTGCTAATAGTTCCAGGGCAAGAAATATCAATAATGGGGATAGAGGGCAACCTTGCTGGGTGCCCCTTTCCATAGTAAAATAATCCAAAATGTATCCATGTATTTGTACCGCCACTAACAGGTGTCTATAAAGTAACTTAATCCATCCAATTAAAGTTTTCCCGAACCCATACATTTCCAAAATCTTAAAAAGATAATCCCATTCTACCATATCAAACGCCTTTTTGGCGTCAAGTGAGACGGCAGCGACCAGAGTCTGATCATTCACCACTGACCACATGATAATGATGAAACGCCTAATGTTATTAGAAGAGCTGCACCCCCGAATAAAACCCACCTGATCTATATGTATAAGAGATGTCATAACTTCACTTAATAGGTTAGCCAGGATTTTTGAAAATATTTTTATGTCTAGCTGGTTCAGGGAAATTGGACGGTAACTCTTACACTCACTTTGATCTTTGTCCTTTTTAAGTATCAGACTGATGGTTGGCGGAAGCTTTCCATTCTTTAATGATTCCATATAATCTTCTAAAAAGTGGAGCCAGTTCTGTAGTATAAGATCTAAAAAATTCAGTGGCAAAGCCATTTTGCCCTGGAGGCTTGCCTGTAGGCAAGGCCTTAATTACCTCGCCAAGCTAGTCCAAGTTTATATCAAAATCAAGAGAACATTTTTGCTCAGCCATCAGTTCATGGAGTTCTAATGGTTCCACAAAGTTTCTAATATCTTCACCAGTAGATGAAGAAGTGGAACTATAGAGATCAAGATAGAATTCTTTAAAAGCATTAATAATATCAATTTCTGAGGTAAATATTTTACCACCAATGGATTTCACTGAGGGAATGGTAGAAAAAGATGCCCTTTGCTTTATATATCTAGTCAAAAGCTTCCCTGCTTTGTCCCCCGACTCAAAGTATGACTGTCTTGACCTGAATAGCCAAAACTTCACCTTCCATGACAAAATAGTATTATATCTGTATTTCAAATCTCTGAGGCCATTAGACAACATTCATTGTCTTTAGCTCTGCCTCTGCACTTTTAACATTCCCTTCCAACTCCAGGAGTTCCCGTACTTTGGATTTTTTGGTGAATGAGGCATAATGTATGATCCAACCCCTAAGAACCGCCTTAAGTGCCTCCCAAGCTATGCCTACAGAGGACACGGGGGACCAGTTGGTCTCCATATAAACATGTGTTAAACATATGTTAATAAATATGTGGAAACATCCCTAAATGTGCATGAACATCCCTCACCAGTGCGTGAACTGAAACTAAGATGTTTCCAATTGAGCAATCAACAACAGATGAAATGAGGGACTTAGATATAAAAAAATCTATTCTAGAATAAATCTTATGGAGTGATGAAAAAAATTTATAGTCCCTGCCAGATGGGTTCAAAAGTCTCCAAATATCTTTAAGACCAAGATATTTACACATCCTGTGGGGCTTCAATGTTGCTTTAGGGGGCTTACACACTTTTGCTTCACTATGATCAAGGACTGAGTCCATCAATAGATTAAAGTCTCCTCCCGGTATTATATCATGAGGGGTGCCAGCGGCTTGCAACATCCCTTCAACATCTATAAAAAAAGCCCTGATCATCAGCGTTAGGTGCTTAAATATTAGCCAAAATCAACCTTTGTCCCTGAATTTCTGCTAAAACAATAATGACTCTTCCTAATTTATCTTTATTCTGTTTAAGGCATTTGAATTATAGATGCTTACTTATCAGTGTAATGACTCCCCAGCTCTTACTTGAGCCAGCACTAAAGAAAACAGGTCCACCCCATATCTTCCCAAATTTTTCAGCTTCCTGAAGGGAAAGATGCATTTCATGAAGAAACATTATATCATATTTCTTATATTTAAGAAGAGAAATAACTTTCCCTCTTTTTATGGGGTTGAAATTTTGACATATTATAAATAATAGATTTTGTGTCAAAAATAAAATTATAAAGACCACATTCCACATTAGTGCAACAATCAAACCCTTCCCCCCTGAACCAAACAAACAGAAAAAAGAAAAAAGTGTGCATTAACCTCGTGACCGACAGCGACAACCGGCGTCCTTCCCTCTAAACTCAAACAGTCCATATACGCCTACAAGAGCCCCCACTATAACTTTGCTGTTGGATTGCTCAAGTCTGGTGTTTCTATACAAAATTTGTAAAAACAGAATTACACAACATAAAATAATCAATAAAACAAACTCCAGCCAATAAGTGGAATAAACACAAAGAACGTGTAGATTCATCCACATAACTGTTCCTCTACAAAACAAACTCCAGCCTCTTGCGGAACCAGCACACACAATAAAATAAATAAATGAATAAATGAATGGAAAAAAGTCCATTCAGTTTCCTCAGACAGTCCAACAAATGTTAAGTGAGCTGGCCCATTCAACTGCTATATGATTGCAACAAATGACCCAATCACTCAATATCTTGCAAGAAATACTCCACAAAACAAACTCCAACCAATAGGAGGCATAAGCACAAAAAATGTGCAGACTCATCCACAACACTGTCCCTAAGAAGTGCTGCTACACAAAACAAACTCCAGCCACTAGGCAGAACCAGCACAAAAAGAAACAATAAAGGCACCCAGCTTCCTCTGATGATCAAGTGGATGTTCAGTGAGTCGGTTCACTTGGCTGCAATATGAGAACCACAAAATAACTTACTCAGTCCATTGACTTTATGAAGGACATGGCTTAATGTGGACACATAAATATTTATGGCCATCCTTAGTATCTATTCTCTGCTTGGCCGGGAACACCAGTGCAATAGCGAACTTCTTGATGTTTATTGCATTCCTTGAATCGATCTCGTTTCTCTCTTGTTGAATTTGCAAAGTCTGAAGAAAATGCTGTGGTTATTCCAAGAATGTCTTCCTTTCTTCCATGCCTCGCATAACACGAGATGTTTATCGGATGATCTCAGAAATTTTGCCAGAATTGATGAATCAGGGCCTGTTTCCCTAATTGGATCACCAAGCCGGAATCCTGTGAGCTCACTCGATTTCCATCTTATGGCCTGTCATTTCCTCATTTCCACCATTCATTTTTTTTAAAAAAACCTACTTTTTCAAACTCCTCCTAGGCCGTTTAGCTGATCCACATGAAATTTGGTATACATCTTTTCTGCAGACCCTCCTAACAAAAAGTTATCAAAATAATTTTGATTCTCAAAGTCATTCAGAAGATATAAGCCAATATGTTTTGGGGTCTGGCCTATTATGACATATTTGCTTGTTTCTTCTGATTGCAATTTCCAAACTTAACAAAACTTAGTACACATGCTAAAAAGCAAACTCTGAGGCAACATGCAACATGTCATACATTTTGGATGCTAGGGGGTGCTTTGACATAAGGAAGACTTTTTGTGCTACATTAAGGCAATTAGGGTAAGGGTTACCTGTCAAACGCCAAAACAACTGTGTCAATGGCATCCACAGGATCATTTCTTTCAAATCTGATTATTTTTACTGGAGTGTTCGCTTGTAGATAACATTTCAATACTAGTTAAACTAGGAATTAATACTAGTTAAGATTTCAATGACTACTGTTATTGACATTCCAGAAATTATTTTATATTGTAAATAAATGTACCAATAAGAAGGCCCTTTTCCATCACTAACTGAGATCCCACATAATAAACTGTTAAAAATTAAAATTAGCAAATGTTGCCTTAGGAACTATTTCTACCTGATCTGACCTTTAAAGAAATTGCTTTAAATATTGTAAATGTAGTCTGGTTGATTAAGTTGTATTAAATAATATTTTATGACTCAAATAAAATAAGTTAATATATAATTTAAAACATGAAACACATTTCCTAGGCTACCTGACAATTTTTTTAATAATGTTTATGTTAGCATTAACTTTGACAGCATTTGAAGAAACAATTATACTGTATGTATATTGTAATATTGACTGTAGAGATGAGAGTGGAGACACAGGATCAAATAGCTTACATTTAATACGAAGATGCTGGAGTAGACAAATATATAAAAGGAAACAATAAGGAGATAACTCTAACAAATCTACAACTAAACATTACAATAGAAGAACCGAGGAATGAACAAAACTGGCGGATATTTATACACAAAGTGCTGACGAGGGAATGGAGCACAGATGAGGAACAGATGGAAGAGATGAGGGCAGTGAATTCTGGGGGATGTAGTGCCGGTAAACACTCACACTCTCTCTCTCTCTTTCTCTCTCTCGGGGTGGGTGTATGTGAGAGCGTTCCACCTGCTGTATACTGGTGTTTCTTTAGCTTTTCTGTTTTTCTTACTTTGTTTCTGAAATGCATGTGAGTGTATTTCTATTTTATCATTTATTCTATTTTATTTTATTTATTTTTTCTTTTGCTGTTGCTTAGGGGAGATTAGGTTAGTTTAAGTAGATTTTTGTCATATTTCGCACTGCCTAATTTGGCGTCCGCATGGCGCCTGCTCCCACGGGGATTAGGTGCGTGCCGGAGGTGAATGCTTCAATCGAAGATGTGTTAAATCGCAGTTGGTGATTAGGTTGGTCATGACAATATAAATTCATCCTCAATAGTGAACAAAGCTGTGGTGATTTCTTGAAGGCTGAATTACTTGTCAACCAAATAGTTGAAAGTGGACTTTGGGTGAAAGAAAGCTTTGTTAAATACTCCAGCTACTAAAGTCACAATTTCAAATGTCCCTCCATTTTTAGGAAATTAAGGTATAGTTAAAGAACTGTCTAGATTCAGAAAAGTAGTCAACACAGTAAAGATGGTACCCTTTGTATGTAAAAACCTGCACTAAAGCATGTACTCTCATTCAGAATACCAGTTTATATGTTTTTAAACTCTCAGGATAAAACGTTGGCCACGTCTTTCAGAGTGAGTGATGGTGATAGTTTCTTTATGAGATATGCAAGCACTGAAAGCTTACGGTGCTTTGAGTGTGGTGATAGTGGCCACAAAATATTCTCGTGTCTGCATAAAAAAATACCAGAGGAGAATCAGACAGGAGAAGAACAAGGGGAAAATGAAGCTGCAACAGGGAGTCAGATTGAACAGAATTGCAAATCAGAGAATGATTCGGCAGGTCAAGACAAGGAGGTGGGTGAAGAAAATGAGGTGAGTGCTAATGCTGGTGAATCTGCTGTTGTTTTGAAAATAAGCAGGCTAGTTGCAGCAGTGAAGGGGTTTTAAAGAAGGTGACTGCTGCTGGAGATATGTGTTGTGATGATGTTATGGCATTTAGTCAGGATGACAGGTCTAAGGATGATGATTATTTATCTGATATATCTGATTGTCCGAAAGTTGGTGGTGATTTATATACTGTGGAACAGATTAATGGGTTTTTTGGATGAAACAAAATGTAAGAAGGTAGATGTTTCAGGTTTTTTTTCCGGATACTGATAAATTTGTTGCTTCAGTGGTGTGAGCACGCAAAATATGTGTAATTTCTCTGTGCTATTGCAACAGAATTGTTTCCGCCTGAAAAAACAAACAAACATATAACCATGATAAGGCACATGAAAAATGTAGGGATGGTAACGCTGATTAGGGGAGATCATAAAGAATAATTATGATGACTGTATACCCGATTTTTTGTTGTTCATTTCTTCTGTTTTTTTCTCACTTTTCTGTCTCATGGAGCCTTTGCATATAGTGTTTTTAAACATAAATATTCTTAGAGATAGACACAAACAAACATTGATTTTAGAATGCCTAAATCTTAAAAACATTGGAGTAACTTTACTTCAAGAGACCCACAGTGACAGAATTAACAAAGTGGAATGTGGCTTGTGGTGGGAGGTTGAGCATATTCTCAGTCATGGATCCAAAGTTAGTTCAGGTGTTGCTATATTTTTTTGTCCTGCACTTAAGGCAAAAATGTTATTCAAACATGAGACATAACCAGTTTGTTTACTAGTAGTGAAAGCTGAAATAAAAATTTTGGATTTCACTATGGATAGAAATAATGAAGAAATGTACTATCAGTCTTCATCTGTCTTGGCAGATATGGTCAATATTTCAAAGCTTAATGATTTATGGAGAACCACATACCCATAAACTAAACAGTATACATGGGTGAAAGTTTCAGAAGGACAGGTTCATGCAGCAAGGCTGGACAGGGTTTATATTTCAAATAACTCTAGGAATAGAATGTGTAATGCTGATATAATCCCTAATATTAATTCAGACCATAAGATGATTACTGTTGATTATACATTACTAATTGGCATATTAAGAAGAAGCTACTGCAAGATGCTTTTTGTGTGCAAATTTTAGTTTGTTTTGGCAGACATGGCAAATGCATAAAAAAATATTTTAAAGATATTATACAGTGCTGGGAAGTTGGGAAAACCTAAATTTACGTTTTCTGTCAACAGTATACTTGTCAATCCTCAAAAATAATGAAAAATATGATTAACAAACTTTTCTGTTTTTCTTACTTTGTTTCTGAAATGCATGCGAGTGTATTTCCATTTTATTATTTATTCTATTTTATTTTATTTATTTTTTCTTTTGCTGTTGCTTAGGGGAGATTACGTAGATTTTTGTCATATTTCACACTGCCTAATTTGGCGTCCGCATGGCACCTGCCATGAAATTGAGAAGATGATGTTGGAAATAAATGAATATGAATTACAAAATGTAATTGCTTCTGAAAAGTTACAGTTAAGCATGTAGAGCTAGTTTTTCTCATATTAGAGATATTGATGGACCAACAACTTTTCTTTTTCAATTTAGAACAAATAGTTTGTCAGAGGAAGCAAATGTTATATTTAAAACATTATAGTGGTGATTTAATCTCTAAGCCATTTGAAATGAGGCAATATGTTGTTGATTTTTTTTCCAAGTTGTAAAATGCTGATGAAATGGTTCTGGATAGTAGAATTGACCTTTTTAATCATATTCTTAAACTCACACCAGAGCGGAAAAAACACTTAGATCATGCACTCAGCTTTCAAGAAGTGAATAAAGCTGTGCAAGAACTATCAACAGGAAAAGCCCTTGGACTGGATGGGCTTCCCTCTGAAATTTGTATTGGACATTATTGGAAAAGACTATTATGAAATTATTTTATGCTCAATACAGAATGGATGTCTACCTCAGCTCTAGAACAGAAGTTCTCTCTCTTCTACCAAAAAATGGTGATCTTATTTTGCTAAAAAATGGAGACCTATAGTTTTATTGACCATGGATTATAAGATCTTTTCCAAATGCCTTGCAAATAGGTTGAATGAATATATGAATGTGTTCATTTATGAAGATCAGTCTTATTGTACAAAAACAGGAACATTAGAGACAATTTATTCCTTATAAGACATGTAATTGATAAATCCATAATAAATTACATTGATTAGGGAACAGTCTCAATAGATCAAGGAAAGGCCTTTGACAGAGTGGATCATTCTTATATTTTTGATGTTTTAAGTGCATATGGTTTTGGGGATGGTTTTATTTCATGGATTAGACTACTTAATAAAAAGGCTGAATGCATGGTAAAGGTGGCATGAGGGTTACGCACATCTAGTAAAGAGCCCATATTATGCTCATTTATAGATTCATTATTTTATTTAGGGGTCTACTAAGGTAGGTTTACATGCTTTAATGTTCAAAAACACATTATTTTTCCTCATACTGTACCTTGCTGCAGTACCTCTTTTCACCTTCTGTATGAAACGCTCTGTCGTAGCTCCTGTCTCTTTAAAGCCCCCCTCTACGAAAAGCCCAGTCTTCTCCGATTGATTAGCTGGCCCAGTCTGTTGTGATTTGTCAACCGATTAGAGCTTGTGTCGGAAATGTAACGCCCCTTACCATAACTGAGTTTCAGCTCATGAGGCTTCCTGAGCATTGCATTCCTGAGGCGGATATTATGCAAATTTGCTTTATAGTGACGTAGCTATGTCACAGAAGTAATGGCTGGTCTGCTAACCAGATCAGGAAGATCAGGAGCAGTGTTTTCTGCTGGAGAGTGTAACCCCCTTTGGAATGGGGTGGCATGCTTTGCCTCTTTAAAGGAGTGGTGGTGGCGGCTTAGTAGGCTAAAGCATATAACTGGTAATCAGAAGGTTGCTGGTTAAATCCCCACAACCACCACCATTGTGTCTTTGAGCAAGGCACTTAACTCCAGGTTGCTCCAGGGTGATTGTCCCTGTATTAAGTGCACTGTACGTCGCTTTGGATAAAAGTGTCTGCCAAATGCATAACATGTAAATGTAAAATGTTAAAGTCCAAAGGGGAATAAGGCAGGGTTGCCCTCTTTTGGGTCAACTCTATAGTCGTCATAAAACCATTATTGTACAAATTAAGAATTACACTAAAAGTTTTACGTATTGAAGGATCAGTTAATAAACCTGTGAAACTTTCTGCTTATGCTGATGACCTCATTGTGATAATCATATTTTGAGAATATATACAAAATATATTAAGCTGCATTCAATGTTATGAAAAGGCTTCATCAGCTAAGATCAATTGGGGAAAAGGTGAATGTAAGAAGGTTAAAATGGAAAGGAGGAGGCGGGCACCAGACGAACCATCAAAATAATGTTTCATGAGAAAAGAAAACAAAGACAAAAAATAAACACAAACGCACACACTGCAGCCGCATGTGGCTCTCTCTCTCCTGAACTGCGGCATCCCATTGCATTTATCCCTCTCCTCGGCTGATTAGCCCGACTGGGGGCCGGGCATGCACTCCCTCCCTCCTTTGCCTCATGCCTGGAAACCTGGGGGGGGGCTGCCCTATCGGTAGGCTTTTCCCCAACTCTCTAGAGCTGGGGAGGGATAAAAAAATGAGGAGAGGGAACGGGCAAAGCGGAGTGACAGTGAGGAGAGAGAGGAATAATGTGATTTGCCGGCACCCAGATATGCTGTCGTCTGACCCTCAGCCACTCCCCAAACTCTGGCAGACAACAGCCGCTCCTCCCCAGGCAGATCGGAGCAAGTCCTCTGACCCCGGTGGATGGAACGCCCCTCCGCATTTGGCGACCAGTAGGGAACTCCTCCGCCCCTGGCAGCAATTCCACCTCTCCACGCGGCCAGCAGCGAGCACCTCCTTCCCTCGTGGATGGCGGCCATTCCTCCGCGACCAGGCAGCCGGCAGTAACCCCTCTGTCCCCTGGCAGATGGCCGCGGCTGCCCTTTGGGTTGGCTGGTAGTGGCGAGGACTCCACAACAGCGCATCCCTCCTCCTTCATCGGCTTCAGCCCCAATGTAACAGGGTTAAAATGGAAATGAGGAGGCAAGAACCAGACGAACCATCAAAATAATAATGAATAAATAAAGACAAAACATAAACACACACACTGCAGATGCATGTGGCTCTTTCTCTTCCGAATTGTTGCATTTATCCCTCGATTAGCCCGATTGGGGGATGGGTATGCATAGTCATGGTGTGGTGCAGGAAGAGTAACCACAAGTTCTATACCAAAACTGCCTGGCAATATTGAATGGAGCAGAGATGGTTTTACATTTTTTGTGTGGTTTTTTTAGGATCTGAGATTTATAAAAATAATGAAATAATGGAGAAGGTGTCTGTCCGGTTGTCTAGCTGGAAATGTCTGCTTTCTCAGCTGTCCAACAGGGGAAGAGTTCTGATAGTCAATAACCTTATTGCATCTTCATTGTGGCACAAAATGATCTTGGACCCTACAGTAAGCCTTATACATTCAAAGACATTTGGTAGATTTTATCTGGTCAGGGCAGCACTGGCTGAGAGCAGCATTGCTGTATCTACCAGTCTGCAAAAGAGGACTTATTGATGTTGAATGTAGAGTTGCTGATTTTATGTTGCAGGTTGCTCAAAGACTTTTGTATAAAAGACACCTGAGCTGGGCAGATATACAGTAGCCTCTGCATTGTTGAGAAAAGAAGGACAGTAGGGCCTTGATCAGCACCTTTTTTAGTGGATCTTGAAGTAGTGGATTTGACTGGTTTTAATACCTTTTAATATGACAATGTTCAGAATCTGGACGGTTTTCTCTAGCCCTAGTTGGCAAGGCTCTGTCAGTTGTTTTTGGGGCAATCATCATTTATGTGCATCCGGAAAGTATTCACAGCACTTCACTTTTTCCACATTTTGTTATGTTACAGCCTTATTCCAAAATTGAATAAATTCATTATTTTCGTCAAAATTCCTCAAACAATACCCCATAATGACAACGTGAAAAAGTTTGTTTGAAATCTTTGCAAAAATCTTTGCAAAAATAAAAACCAAAAAAACACATGTTTATAAGTATTCACAGCTTTTGCCAAGACACTCAAAATTGAGCTCAGGTGCATCCTGTTTCCACTGATCATCCTTGAGATGTTTATACAGCTTGATTGGAGTCCACCTGTGGTAAATTCAGTTGAATTTGGATATGATTTGGAAAGGCACACACCTGTCTATATAAGGTCCCACAGTTAACAGTGCATGTCAGAGCACAAACCAAGCCATGAAGTCTGTAGACCTCCGAGACAAGATTGTATCGATGCACAGATCTGGGGAAGGGTACAGAAAAATTTCTGCAGCATTGAATGTCCCAATGAGCACAGTAGGCCTCCATCATCTGTAAATGGAAGTTTGGAACCTCCAGGACTCTTCCTAGAGCAAGTGTCATGTCTAGAGGAAACCAGGCACCGCTCATCAACTGGCCAGTACCATCCATACAGTGAAGCATGGTGTTGGCAGCATCATGCTGTGGGGATGTTTTTCAGTGGCAGGAACTGGGAGACTAGTCAGGATTGAGGGATAGATGAATGCAACAATGTACAGAGACATCCTTGATGAAAAACTCCTCCAGAGTGCTCTGGACCTAAGACTGGATCGTAGGTTAATCTTCCAACAGGACAACAAACCTAAGCACACAGCCAAGATAACAAAGGAGTGGCTACGGGACAACTATGTGAATGTCCTTGAGTGGTCCAGCCAGAGCCCAGACTTGAACCCGAGCATCTCTGGAGAGATCTGAAAATGGCTGTGCACAGACGCTCCCCATCCAACCTGATGTCCTGCAAAGAAGAATGGGAGAAACTGCCAAAAAATAGGTGTGCCAACCTTGTAGCATCATACACCATAAGACTTGAGGCTGTAATTGGTGCCAAAGATGCTTCAACAAAGTATTGATCAAACGCTGTGAATACTTATGTACGTGTGATTTTTAGCGTTTTTATTTTTAATAAATTTGCAAAGATTTCAGACAAACTTCTTTCACGTTGTCATTATAGGGTATTGTTTGTAGAATTTTTAGGAAAATATTGAATTTAATCCATTTTGGAATAAGGCTATAACATAAAAAAATTTGGAAAAAGTGAAGCGCTATGAATACTTTCCGGATGCACTGTATAACCCTGTGCTACCAGTAAAACGTTTAAACACAGCTTCAATGAGAACTGCACTTGTAAAAGTAGGTCTCATCAAGGTATCATGTTTTCTGGATAAGGATGGGTGGTTGACTCCAGAAGAGGTTGCAATGAGGATTGGTGTAAAATCGTTATGGATTTCTGAAAAACTTAATAAAAATGTTAGCTGTCTTGCCACCTGATTGGAAACGCGTTCAGAACACAATGATAGCAGTGGCACAGAGGAGTATCCAGAACTGAAAGTAGAAGCAGCTGTGGCCTCATGGCAGGAAGAGGAGGGCAAGCAGCTCCTCTTCAGTACTCCAGAACTTAGATTTTTTGTGACGTGGGCAAGAAATCCATGTATCATGTTTGCGTAAAAGTCACGCACATTCAAGAGTTGCAACAAGTATGTGAATGTAAATGGCAGGAAATGTTTGGCACAGATCTCTCCCCTAAAGGTAGCTGGAAGACCCTGTATAAGAGCCCCATTGAAAAGCGAACTGGCGATATTAAGTGGCAGATTATACCCCGAGTGTTAGCTACAAATAGACCCGGGGCACACCTGGATCCAAATGTTAATGATACCTGTACTTTTTGTTTAAAAACTGAAACTATGTTTCATTTAATTTTAGAGTGCAACAGATTATAACTACTTTTTAAAATTGTTGAAAGAATGGTGTGATATGTTGGGTCATGATTTGAATCACATGGATTTTATTTATGGTCCTAAATATAGGTATAAATAAAAAATGTATGATTTATTTTTTAATTATTTGTATGGACAAGCAAAATTAAGTATATGGTTGACAAGGTAAAAGTATGAGGTTACAGGTATAAGATCCACGAATATTGTTTTGACATAGAAAGTTCTGCTTTCTGCTCAGTTAGCTGTTGAATTTGCCTATATTAAGCTCATTGGAGAATTGAATAACTTTGAAAAGAATTTTTGAAATTAAATATTATGCAAAATAAGTGGTGATTGTCTAGAAATTAAGTTGTAATGTTTTTTTAATATCTAAGTATGTGCATATTGTGTAGCTTACATAGAAATTAGTGTTCATATATTGTAATAAAATGATTTTTTAAAAAGTTACAAATAAAGTCTTTCTCTCTCTCTCTCTCTTAAAATGGCAGCAAGAGTGAAAAGCCTTGTGTAACCTCAATTTGTGCTGCTTTAAAAAAAAAAAATAATAATAAAAATAATAATACTCCCTCCCTGCCCATAAACACCCACACAGTTCCATTTTCAAACTGTCCTTAAAGCCTGTCTCTCTTAACACTGGGATTATGAGGCTTGTGCTGCTTCTAATACTCTGATTCCAGCTATATACACTAGATAACCTTAGTTTCGACTTTATCCATCAGCTCAGCATATTGAGAAAAAGATAAAGGATGTAATTCTTAAAACTACAAGGATGATGTTTTTGATTTGTTGTTAAAATATTACTTTGCGTTTTGCTGTGCATTTGAATAATTTTGCATACACTTCAGTAGCCATCTACTCTTTATACTTAATGTTTACTTTTACACATTTGTGTACACCTGTCTTAAATACTATATTAATTGCTGACTTATCCTTTCAGCCCTAGAAAAAGAGGAAATCCCTAATCCCCCTTTCTCTCTCAAAATTCTATGGGATGAGATATATTGGATTATTCTGGAGATAAATATGATACACCATTTGGGAACTTTACAAGGTTGAATCATCACATAGTAATCGTTGGTCTATATAATCTTTTGAGGTGAACCTGTGATGGCATGCCAACGTCAGCCTGAAGGAGGCAATGCATTATGGGAAGCATTACATGTGCTGTACAATATATTGTTAGTAACATATAAACTGTTAGTTTTGTTGTTAGTAAGTCATATAAGCCTTAATGGACAGGGCAGAAAGAAGATGGCAAAAAAGAAAGGAAGGAAGGAAATTGAGTAAGAGAGAGGAAAAACTCTAGAGAATGATTGTAGAAAAACATATTGAATTAGATACCATATCAACGTCCAAGTGAGGAAGTAGAAATCACAACCTGTCTCATATACAGTGGTCCCAAAAAGTACATAAGCCACACATAATTACGTATCAATGTCATTGCATTACATGACAAAATATGAAACCAACTGACCAACTGAAAGTTAGCACAAGAAAACATTTCACAAAAAAAATTTAGTTGGTTTCTGATTATAAAATAATAAAGATAGAATTCAATATTGAGACAAAAGTATTTGAACACATTCTGTCGGTCAATCTTAGTGGAACATATTCATAATGTGGTGGTTAATGTGGTGAACTACACCTGTGGTTACTCTGCTAAGACAGCTGTGTGATTTTGAGGGAAACTGACCTCATACAAATACAAAAATACCTAAGAAAAGTGAAGGTGTTCTGAGAAAAATCTAGCAGCATTGTTTGCAGTTTACAGTTATGTTTGAATTTTTGTATCTAATGCAATGAAATTCATACATTTTAAATGTATGAAAAACATTTTGGGCCCTCTGTATTCATTATGTGCACAACATTCAAAATCCAATGAAGGTTTATGGGCTAGTCCACAGATTCAGTTAGTGCAACATGTCTCTAATCAGTCCACTGCTGTTAATGTTCCTATGTGTCCAAAAAGACTTGGTCATTCCAATTAAATACTCTTTGGCACATTATCATTAAACTGAGCATTAAGTGACACAGCAGTGGTATTTCACATCATTATCCATTTTCTATGAATGGTACAATTCCTTCCACCGAAATAAGTGATCCTTCATTAAAACAGCCCTCACTAACAGCTCTCATGCCCTTCAAATGATTTCATGGATGGCACTGTTTGAGCATATTGTGCCTGTGCAATAAAATAATGTGTCAGCACATTCAGTGAATCAGGAACAAAGGCATGAGTTCAGGATTAATGTTCATAGCAGGGACAATGATGAACATTGTGCTTGCAGAGATTATCCACTATAGGAGATATTGTCTGTATCTCTTTAGAGAGCATATATATTGTGTATCAAAAAAGCCCTGCATTATCATAATATACACAATAGATTTACAATTGCAAACAGTTGTTTATACAAGCAGTGTTTTTTCCTGGAGCATTTTGGTTGAGATGATGGTTAAAACCAGGCGTCTGTCACTGTTATCCAACCATCCAAACAAAAGCTGTTAAGTGCACACATAATTTATATAACCTTTTACATAACAGAGTACAATACTTCAAGTAAACACATTTGTGTTCTGATTTGCAAGTTAACTCATGACTCATCTGCTGTTTGCATTTTTGCTAGCTCTTAAAAACTACAGCAAGGAGGCAATGGCCTTAAGAAAGTCTCTGAACTCTATTAAATTTCAATTACATTTTCAATTACAACCTGACAATGTATAATTAATACATCAAAAAGAGATTTGAGGTAGCTTGCTGGGTTTTTAAATCTTAGGTAGAATGTAACATTAGTATGCAAATAAAATGCAAAATTCCCCCACAAATGATGAGAAATCACTAATTAAAAAAATGACAAAAAAATGAAAGCCAAGTAGGGTGTGAGTTTCTGTGCAGGATCACTTATGTTAATTTATTCTGTACTATACATTCCTAAAATTAGTACCTGGTGCTCAACCTTAATTTAATATTTATGACGGATTAAGTAGTTCTTGTTTCTATAATGAAAGAGTTATATTATGCTCAAATTCGATGAGTGACATTTTTATTATTTTTCTAGAGAGAAATAAAGTAAATCGCAAATTGAAAAGGCAAGAACTGGTATGGAAAATCCTTGATCACGTAAACTCACATTTCAGGATTGACCATAAGAGAACTTAAACTGGAAACTCTTGATTGCAAATGCTGACATGATCACACCGGAACTTCAGGTGTAGTTACCAAATTTTCCAGTACGAACCCATTTCGCCAAGTTATTGACCAGCGGCATTTCCCATCAAACAGCCATTCAAATGTGTTTACCATTTCCAGTGGGGCTACTGATAGTGCAAGCAGTCTCAGAAACAAGGGTTCTAGTCCCATGGAAACCAGGAACAATTGCGTTCACATTATCAGTGATGAGGGTACTTCGGACAGGGCCGGATTAACCATTTGGGTTTGTCTAAGGTTGGTTTTTAATTTAATAATCAGTTTGTATTAAAAAAGTACTATCCAGTGTTAAATGTCTCCAATGAGATATAAAATACTGTAAGATTTTATAGGTGAAACGGCACAGATGGTGCTGCCACGTAATACATGTTGGATAAGAATTGGATAAGCCAATCACAGTTGTTTATTAATGGAAGACGATTTTATAAATGCTTTTATAGATACTGCTGAAGTGGATTTACATTCACAGGCATGAATTCATTAAATTATACATTTTATAAAAAATAAGTATTCAAGGGGGCCCGGGTAGCTCAGCGAGTATTGACGCTGACTACCAACCCTGGAGCCGTGAGTTTGAGTCCAGGGTGTGCTGAGTGACTCCAGCCAGGTCTCCTAAACAACCAAATTGGCCCGGTTGCTAGGGAGGGTAGAGTCACATGACATAACCTCCTTGTGGTCGCGATTAGTGGTTCTCGCTCTCAGTGGGGCACGTGGTAAGTTGTGCATGGATAGCGGAGAATAGCATGAGTCTCCACATGCTGTGAGTCTCTGCGGCATCATGCACATCGAGCCACGTGATAAGATGCGTGGACTGACTGTCTCAGAATCGGAGGCAACTGAGACTTGTCCTCCGCCACCCGCATTGAGGTGAGTAACCGTCCCACCACGAAGACCTAGTAAGTAATGGGAATTGGGCATGCCAAATTAGGGATAAAAGGGAATAAACTTAAAAAAAAAACAAATTGTAATAAAAATAACTATCATATATAACATAAAAAATGTCTCCAATGAGATTCTTCTGAGGAACGTTCTTAGATTTAAATGTAGGTTAATGGAGAATTCGGTTTTATGAGCAGTCGAGCGCCCCCTGCAGGAATTCAACTTTGTGTCTCATATGACAATATTTGCTCCACACACAAAACTAGCGTATGAATTTATAAAACATATATTATCATGAGTTATATGCCATTTGAAATGAAGGTGAGTAAGTTATGTTAGAATATGTGGTGAGACATCCCTGTTAATTAAGATTTCTCATAAATCTCATAAATTCATGCCCAGGGGCACCCAGGAGTCTTAATCCGGCCCTAGCTTCGGAGGTTGAATTTTCCCACTAAGATTACATTTTAACTCCACTGACAGTTAGGTTTAAGGTTGGGGTTTGGGTTAGGGCATATGGTTAATACAAAATGCATTTCTCTTTACTGTGATACATAATTTGCAACAAAAAACAACTCGCTTTACAACTTACCTTTGGCACCACTCGGAACATTTCAACCGGAAAAGCCTATACATTCAACAACACTTCCAGCAGGGGGCAGTGGTTCAAATCTCTATTTCAGCTCAAGAACATTTTACCTACTGTTGCGGAATTCACAATGAGATCAGTCTGTTTTTAACTGTACCAGTCAGTCTCAACCAAGAAAGATTTTTGAAAGAGCTAAATGTCAATAATTGGTGCAGTATGGTTGGTTCAAAATTTGCACTAAACACCCCAAGCGTTGGTGCATGCATCAGTTTTTATTCAGTTCAAAACCTTTATGCTATTATAATTTATCAATTCCTGTATTTAAAATTTTTCTTCTACTATTGTAAATATATTCTGATTTAACAGTACCACCACTGAGAATTGGCTTTTTAAAGCCTATTAAAAGCACAAAAGCCTGGCAGACCTCCACAACAAAAAAATCCTAGAACTTCAGACATTTAGGGATTTAATCATGCAGCTACAAAAATACATTTAGTCAAATATTTAGCCTCACTGATATGCCTGATCCTGAAGCATCAGTGACACACTTCTGCTCTAAGCCCTGTCTGTCTCTCTTTCTCTGTGTGTGTTTGTCGTGGTTTTCTGCAGTATCTTTCAATCTACAAACAACACAAAGACCCTGTGTACTGCCCCAATTTGTAATGCCCAAGACGTGAAATAAGGCTGAGCTCATTGCAGGACATTCTTGACTTCATCCTCAAGTCACCCTCCTCTCTGTAGGCAGCAGGAGATAATCTTAATCCTGCTCTTGGACAAGACGCCATGTGATAATGAGACTAAACTGGACGCAGTGCTGTATGTGCTCAGACATTTCTGAAACACTAGTTCAGCAGTCATCAAATAGCCTACCGGCTTGGTTCCATCTGTACCGTGAGATGACAACGGTTGTCCTATCTTCACGTTTCTACAGTTTTAGTGAGCAGTGCATCAAAACAACAAATCTAAACACACCACAAGCACTCAAGGGCAATTAGCGCTATATCATCTTTTTCTAAAGCACCGAACACACTTCATGCATGTTGCCTCTCTCCCACGTGATATAAAAGAGGCGTCACATAAAGCCTGATTAGGCTATGTAGAGTTCCAACAGCGGTTATTTTAACAGCAGCAGCAGAGAAACAGTGAGCAGCAATGTAGATGGAGACTGGCATCTTTTGCTAAAACACATTGCAGAAAATGAGAATAAAGCAGAATGAAACTATCTTCATCTGTCTGATGACTTGGACGGTTCAGCTAAAGCAGGTTTGTGACAGGACAAGTTCCCGTGCCACCTTTATAGACTAGCGTCTTTTTCCAACTAAATGTATCTTTATTAATCAGCTTATGTGCCTTCCATGACAAATTTTAATTTTGTGAAAATAATCTCTAATTATTAGTTATGATTAATACATATTGGTTTATGCTTTGAAGAGATTATTTGACTATTTAAATTTTTTCTTCTTTACAAAGACTATTACTGCCAATGTGAGAAGTCATAATAACTATTAAAAACAAAAAGTAAATACATAAAAAATAAAAATAAAAATAAATCAATTTCAAAGTCATATTGACTACTGAAACCATGCAAGTTATTATTTTCCAGACCTTTGCTGGGAAGTGCATGTAGAGACCGGACATCTCGAAACTTTAATTGAATACCCCTGCACTAGTACACCAAGCTGCCTAAAGGGTGTCAAGTTGTTCCATTAGAGGTACAATCAAAAAGAAAATTCTGTTCATTTACTCAACCTCATGTTGTTCCAAATCTGTATGGCATTCTTTCTTCAGTAGAACACAAAAGAATTTAGGCAAAATGTAAGCCTTAGTTACCACTCGCTTTCACTGTTTGGAAAAAAAAACCATGTGTTCCAAATAAGAATTCATATATATTTGGAACAACATGAGGGTGAGCATATGATAACAGCATTTTCATTTAAGGTCAACTAATCCTTATAATGTTTACCCTATTTCAATATCTTCATTCATTTTAGTCAAAAGGTGAGATAAATAAAATATGATGATGAAAAATACACAGAGAAAAGAAAAAGAGAGAAAGACTAAGACTAAGAGAGACTTTGGAACACAGTAGCAGAGTAATAAATCTGCCATAATGCACTTCAATGGAAATCTCCAATGAAAGATGCAAGATTGTATCTCCTATTACTGTTTCTATTTATCAAGCATGGTGGGTCCCATAGAGAACCCCCTTGTTACCATTGTGCTACTTATTTGCATACATTACAAAAAAACATAACAATAAAAAATGAATAACATAAATCTCCACAGGGATCTTTTCCAATGAAAAATAAAATACTATAGACTAACTTACAGCTGCCAAATTTGAGGGGGCATGCGTGAGCATCCATAGGAAAATCTTCCAACTGCATGGGACACTCTGCTGATATAGTCAATCTGAAGAGAGAAACATAAAGAAATTATTAGATCTCTAAACAAATTTAGATATACTTTTTCTGAGCATGTTTTTTAAGATTAATTTGTTAGCACAAACATATTTTAGTAATCTTTATAACATGGTATATCACAATTAAAAAACAGTGAGTAACTCAATCAATCATTCAAGCATCAGAAATGATCGATATATAGGGGGTCAAAATATGTCCCTGTAGTACATTCAAGTGCGTGTTTTTTTTTTTTTTTTACATATACAATTGATATCTCACATTGTTCTGTTCTAGAACTAGGTATCAAGCATTATTTACAGCTACTTTTGTATTGCATGTTGATTTGATTCTGCTAATTCTGCCTTTGCTTATAACCGCACACACCAACCCACCATACACACTCACACATACAAATGGCATCTCCAATTAATTTTCTCAGTTGTCATTCATGTTTTATTTAAAACACAAAACGTGTAGGATTGAATAATCTATTTCAGGCTCACAGTGCCACCTATTGGAACAATTGAGGACTACAAGCAAATATACAGCCTTCTGCTGCTACATGTCACACTACATTTGGTTCTATCACATAGTTATAACTCAACTCATCGTTATCAGATTTTGGATTTTTAATTTCCTTTTTATTTCTATTTTATATTAAATTTGCTATTTAAAATTCAGGCAGATTGAAAATGTTTCAGATTTTATAATACAGAGTGAAAATGGGAAAGTGAAAGCTTGACCCCTTTTATATCCAAATGTATCTCCTTAAATGTTTTATGAGAAGTACAGTATGGTGAAAAAGTATTAGGCACTTGTGAAAAATGTTGCTTAGTGAGGATTTCTTCAAAAGCAGTGCCATAATTAGTTTTCATTGTTCAATTTACATCATCCAAAATCTAGTAAACATAAAAAGCTAAATCAATATTTGGTGTGCCCAAATTTGCATTCAGAACAGCACCAATTCTCCTAGGTACACCTGGACACAGTTTGTCTTGGTTGTTGGCAGATAGGATGTTGCAAGCTTCTTGGAGAATTCGCCTAAGTTCTTCTATCTATTTAGGCAGTCTCAATTACTTCTGTCTCTTCATGTAATCCCACTGACTCGATGTTCATTGGGGGGCTTTGTGGGGGCAATGCCATCTGTTGCAGGGCTACATGTTCTTTTATTCTATTCTATTTGCAGAAGGAATGTTTGGGAGTCTAAAATATATATTATCAATTGACACTACAGCTAAAGATATAAATAACCATCTTAAGCCAAAGGTTTTTGTTAAACATCTTATGTGTCGAAGACTTTTGAACAGTACTGTAAATATGTTTTAGAAGTATAATTTTAAATTGATGATTTTGAGGATGTGTGGCAGAGCCAATTTCATGACCACCAGTGGGAAAAGCAATGGGAAAGAAAACTATAGAGGTGATAAAAAAGTTACAAAATATTTAAAGTTGACTTAGTGTTTGTAAATGTTGCATATGATGATTTATGATGTGAAAGTGTGTAAGAAAATATAACATTGATTTAAAATAATTTGTAGATATTTTCTATAGAATCATTTCCCCTCTGTCCCACTTTACCAACACTGCCTGAAAAAAATTCTGGGATTTGGTCAAAAGAGAGTCAAAGGTTCTTCTTCCCTGTATTGAGTGTTTCTTAATTACTGCTTTTGACTAGGGTAGGATACATTCTAAGATGTCTATTATGGATAACATCAGATTATGTGGAATTTTGATAATAGTTAAAAGTGCTAAAAAAAGTCACATATTCAAAAGTGTCCCAATTTTCTATAAAATACTAAAATTAATCCAAGGTCTTTTTAATTTTAATTTTGTTAGTTTTGGAGTTATGAAAAAGTGTTTTAGTTACATTTCTTCCAGTCATTTAAGTTTTTATTTTTATTTCAGTTTCCGAACATGTTTTCATTTAGTTTCCATTAATGATAACACAACTCCCTTAAACCAGTGAGGACTTTTATCTGTTGGAATTCCAACAGATAAAACTACTTCTAAAATAGTTTTTGTTGCCTTTCTTCCTTTCATTTTTCATTTTATGGGATAGCATACATTCTTGCAGTTCACAGAATACACTGACACCTTGCTGTTTTAATGTCAAACCTTTGAACTCAGTGCCATTCTTTGTGCAACTAAGAGCAATTCCGTTCAAACCTTTACAGAGTTAAAAACTAAATAAAATAAAACTTGACTACTTAGAGTAGATGTCAGGTACTTGGATTAAAAAAGTTATATATATACATACACACACACACACACACATACACACATATATATATATATATATATATATATATATATATATATATATATATATATATATATGTGTGTGTGTTCTTCATGTACAGCTTTCTTAATTTTATAATTTTTGTCTTAATGATTGTAAAGCACTTTGAGTCAAAATTAATACAATATAACTACTACTCTATGATCACTTCAATAATTCTTTAAACACGCATTAGTGAATTTCAAAGATTCAGATTATTGACCAACACCTAGAAAATAATCTGTTATTCAGGTATATGATAATGTATTTCACAATGTATTAATTTCAGATCTAACCCATTTATAAAGTCAGAATTTAGAGAAGAGTTCTGTAATGTAGAGAACACTGCAATAGCTCTACAGTGACAGAATCAGCTATCCTGCAGCTTCATCTAGTGGAATAAACAGTAAATGCAGTTTTTATTGTACTATAATTGATTTCCTGAACAGTAAAATCTGAGGCTAAACACATTAAATGTGATTGAGACGGATTTTGCAACTGGAAAAAATGTAATCGTAGACCAATCCTATCTCAGCCCTCCTCCAGAAAATCTACTCCAGAAAGTCCTTGAATCTGACTGTTGGACGATATAGTACATTTAAAGAGATAGTTCACCCAAAATAAAAACCCTGTCATCATTAACTCACCTTCGAGTTGTTCCAAAACCTAACATTCTGCCTAATATCTCATTTTGTGTTCAATGGAAAAACAAACAAGAGTGAGTAAATGACAGAATTTTCAAGTCCTTTAACATGACATTAAAAATATGCAAAATAGTGTCGCATCATAATAGATCTTATTCACATTAACACCATATTTTGACGTGAATGAAAGCAAGGCTGTGAATCTAAAATAAAAATATTATTTTAAGAAGGCAGTGCAAAGTAGCGAAACAAAATAAAAATTAGTTATGTTATGCACATTATTTGACATTATCTGTTTTGATAAATAGTCATTCTTGAACACCAATTCAAGCACTCAAATAAACATTTCACAAAAAATAATAACTCACTACTTTCACTATCAGTCAGATATGGAATTTTGTTATTCATTAAATATATACATACTGTAGATCACCACTCTAATTCAGACACTGACCAGGGGTGGAAAGAGCACTGAAAAATAATACTCAAGTAAAAGTACTGTTACTTCTTAAAAAAATTGTTTGAGTAGAGTAATACTACCTGTCCTAAAAACTACTCTAGTAAGAGTAAAAGAGTAGCTCACTTAAAAGTACTCATAAGTTGTGAGTATTGAATACTGAGTTGGGAAATCTATGCCCCTTTATAATAAAAACTCTATGCTGCAATTTAAAAATGTAGCACACATACCATAGTTTACATTCCCTTTCGTTTGCCAGAAAGAATAAAAAGTATAGGTATTTTATAGGTGTTTGTATCTGACAACTTTTAAAATACATCACTTATCTATGATAATGTAAACACTTCATGAATCTGATTTTAAAAAAATAAAATAAAAGGGTGACATGATTACAGAAATTAAAAGATGAAAAAGTTATTTTCAATACAATGATCCTCATTTTATTGTAATGTATGAAACAATTACATTAAAATCAGTTTGTGTGTAATGTCTAAATTTCCCTTAATGCAGACTTTCTTCAACAGAACACAAATCAAGCTTTTTAGAATAATATCTCAGCTCTTTTAGTCCATACAATGCAACTGAATGGGTGCCAAAAATTATAAGCTCCCAAAAATCACACAAGTCAGCATAAAAGTAGCCTAATCCATGTGACTCCAGTGGTTAAATCCATGTCTTCAGAAGAGATATGATACTGTAGGTTGGGTGAGAAACAGATCAATATTTAAGTAAATTTACTATAAATTCTCCTCCCCGCTCAGTCAATCTCCACTTTATCTTGCACTTTCTACTTTTGTTTTTGGTGATTCACATTCTTCAATCATATCGCCATCTACTGGGCAGGGAGAAGAATTTCTAGACTTAAATATGAATCTGTTTCTCACCCACACCTATCATATGTCTTCTGAAGACATGGAATTAACCACTGGAGTCATATAGATTACTTTTGTGCTGCCTTTGTGATTTTGGAGCGTCAAAATTTTGGCATCCATTCACTTGTATTGTATGGACCAACAGAGCTGAAATATTCTTCTAAAAATCCTAATTTGTGTTCTGCAGAAGAAAGAATGTCATACACATCTGGGATGCATGAAGGTGAGTACATGATAAGAGAATTTTAAATTTTGAGAGAACAATTTAAGTAGCACATGGGGGGGCCAATGTTCAACATTTATTTAGTTCTTGTATCTTTTAAGCCCAGAAATAGTTGTGTTCTTATTCTAATCTAATGTATGATGCACAATTTTCTGAAGTTTGTGACTGGTGGAATATTCTGCCTGAAGTCTTGTTCTTCAGAAAATAATCATTTAAAATAACATATTCCAGCAAAAAACTGCCACTTAAAACACACATGGATGAAATGTGAAACTCAAGAACATGCACCTGACGAAAGCTATTCTAAAAAGTGGTGAGGACATATATTTCCCACCCATCTCTACCCATAGCTGAAGCCTATGTATTTAACAATCATTCATTGAAGACCTGGAAACAACTAAGTATTTCCTCCTTTCCTCTATTTTTCAATATATCTGTCTATGTTGTTGTTATTGTTGTGGATGAGGAAATAAGCTTAAAAAAAACTGCAACCTGCAAGTGCCTAAACACTTTGCCCGCACTGTAGCAGCAAGTACACGATTGGCCACTGCTGCGATCAATCACGAGATCGGTCTGCTGTAGTCATTTATGCGTTTCATGCGGTTAGATCTGAGCCAGTTAGACATACATAAACTGTCAACTATAATATACTTACATTTATATTTTATACATTATAAATACCAATAGTATCTAGTAGTAAGTAGATCTGCCCCTGTTCTCTGTGGAAAAGCTAACTGGCATTTTTCATTGCAATAAAGAAATATTCTCCCCTTCAACTAAATTATTTATGAGATTGAGTTGTGCGGACTACACCACAGAAATTTCCAATGTCTGATTACATAAAGTCTCTTTAAATCGACATTCATTTGTGATCAATGTCTGGTGCTAAAGCAAAAGTCATTAGCAAAGCCATTTAGCAAAGCAATTGTGGGAGGACAAGGCTGATCATTGCTAGCATTACAATCATGGCTGCCTTATTATGCCACCCAGTTGCAATTATGCCCTTCCCTCAATGTCTCTGCTGAAGACAATTCACTCTGTGCTTTGGTGTAAGCACTGCAATAAGTTGTCAGGATTGACCCTCAGCAACTAGCATAATGAAGGGCTTGATATTGCTATGGTGCTGGAACAGCTTAAAACCTCCTTCATCAGCAACTGAGGATGGGAGCAGGGTTGAAGGGCCTGTGGTTGACTGGAAATCCTGTGAGATTGTAATTAATGGGGCAGGACACGTGAGACGCTGTTCCCTTAATCAGCGCAGAGCCTTCATCTCTGACAGCTCCGTGATGAGTTGCTGTATTGGAAAAATGAAGGACTGTCCTCTAAACTCAACCTTATTTCAACCGGCTCGCACAACTTTATCAAAAGCAGCCATATGGGAGGCGAAGGGATCGCTGTGTACTTCCTAAACACAATTAGTGCTGAGGTCAGCATTGCTGGATGTGGAGACTAAATGATGTTGAACTAGGGCCTTGAGAAATCGTGAGTGCTTAAAGCTTCATCCTGACGGCGAGCTTTGTTTAGTCTGGGCCATTAAAGCTCTTTTCTGTCCTTCCACTGGAGGTCTTCCAAAACTGTATCTTTGATTAATAGTGGCTGATTCTGTGCTAACACAATAGTAACATACAAATACTATGTATAATTAATTATATAATTAAATACGAATGCTATTTATTTAAATGTTAAAAGAACTGTTTTGATATTTTGCTTTTAGTGTTACAATTTGATATCAACCTTAAAAGTTATACAGTATGTGCCGATGTCCATGTGGGACATGTCACCCTCAACATCTATAGTGTTTATGGCCCTGTGATGCAGCATATAGAAATTACAAATATCACATCATTACTAGAGTTGCTATAATTTTTGTTGGCTGGTATATTGTAAAACATCCCAAGAACATATTTTATTATATATTAGCTAACTTCTACAATTTGTGTTTGCCTTCTGCAGCATTTGCCTTGATATATGTATGTTCCAGCTTAGAGGTTATTTTTAAAATATGGCAGATCCTTCAGAAGATTTGACAGTTTCTAGAACATCTCCCTTTTGTTCGGTCTCATAACCTCCTTTTAACTCTAATAAAAGCTTGTAGACTGCATTCCATTTTTAGAATGTGGGTGGTGAAACAGTTTTGCCCTGTTTTTTCATGGCAGCTAAGGTGCTGCTCTCCATCTCAGCAGGAGAAAAAAAAAAACACTACTGCTGATCGCTTTTCCGGAAACAATGTGCACATTAGTGAGTGGTAAAAAGCCCTTTCAATGGTTTGCACTGTTAGGAAATGCAACACTGGGCAGAGTTTATAGTAAGCAAGCCAAAATAGCTCCACCATCGATTTCTAAATGACATACTCCAAGTCATTTCCTATCTCGGAGTCATTAATATTTGATTGATGGGCTCTCTTTCAATCTAATGACAATTTGATCAGAGGGAAAAAGAACAGCTCTATCTGAACTATAGCAGTTGAATGATTTCGTAATATGTGTTTGGTTACAAGATATGCAGCACAGACTGTGAAAACAACAAAAAGAAAATGAAGCTATGTAAATGAGAAAGGAATGTGTTTTGTGTAAATGAAATAATCCTTGTTCTTTGCCTTTTTCATTTTGTTTTATATTGCCTTAGCCCTTCTACAGGAAATCCAATTGTGCCTGTTACCTCTGTGGAGAACTCACCAAATCCCCCTTTGCATTTAAGTTTGAGTTAATAAAAGCTAATAACTCATTATATAATGGATTATCATTAACTGTAACCTCAGTGAATAAAAACAACTAATAACCACCATAATCCAAACACTATAATGAATGTGCTCCTCTGCATCCAGCAATAAGTGAAGCAATTTCCACTATTTAGAATTTATGCTATTCTAACAGCTTTTACTGTACATTTACATGTATGCATTTGGCAGACGCTTTTATCCAAAGCGACTTATCCCCCCGGAACAACCTGGAGTTAAGTGCCTTGCTCAAGGGCACAATGGTGGTGGCCGTGGGGTTCGAACCAGCGACCTTCTGATTAACAGCCCTGTGCTTTAGCCACTACGCCACCACTGTATATGGCCCTAACACAGTAGTGTACAGCACTTGGCTGTAGATTGTTGCTGATGATAGCGCGGAGAGCAGAAACTGTGTGCATGTGAATGTGAGCATGTGTTTGTGTGTGTGTTCTGCCTCCTCCCTGGTAGTGCGAGTAATGGAGCAGAGAGTCTGTTGAGAACAGCTCAACAACAGGGGCATAAAAATATACATGCTCTCTTTCTAATTTTCCTTATTTTCTATCAACCCGCTTGTTCTCTATTATTTGGTACACCATTAGGGTGTTGACCTAATATGACAGGTCCAATAAAGATTAAATTAAAAACATAAATAGACCAGAGAGTTAAACTCATGTGACCTCTTTTGAAAAGTGACAGGACAAACTGTGTGTAGAGCAGGGTCAGAAACAAAATGCCCCAAATATTTAAAATATAGGGCAACAAATGTACTATAAGAGAATTCCTCTTTTTTTCTGTTATCTAATAATTGACATATTCCATAAAGTTATATTCTAGGTCTGTCTAGTTATGGTTTTAGATACAGTGGTGGCCATTTCAATTACATGATTCAAGTATAAATGGATGAAAAGCTATTTTACTGTAGAAGTAATGTTAGAAAAAATAAGTCCTCATGAAGTTAAAAAATGTATATTGCCCCTTAATAAAGAAGTTATTTCTGACGCTGGTGTAGAGAAATCCTAGCTTTAGCAGGGGCATGCTGAACATTCCCACTGAGATTGTGTATGAAGTGGAACATGAGATGCTGAGTTCAGCAGGAGGCAAGAGCATGTGTCTGTCACATGACAGAGGGTTCAGCCATGCAAAACGGATGAGGAGGGCATAAATGAGATGAAGAAGAAATTTATGACTCCACTACCCATAACTACACGAATTCCTTCCTGCAGACATTAGTTCACATACTGTAAATGACAGGGATGTGAAATTATGATGCAAATACCTCATGGTGTACAGCAATGTCCCATCATCCTTCAGTCTCAGTAGCTTGTTTGGTGTGGTCATGTTGTGAGCGATGGATTTTTTGCCATTAAGGAAAAAAGTATCAGGGGTCCAGATGTTGCTGGCCAGCAGGTTATTCAAAGGTAGCATCTCCATTGGCCCCTTAAAACGCAAACGCTCATCTTTCCAGCTTTGACGGAAAAACACATCAATGGTATACTCCTGTGTTGAAAGGAAAATGTCAAGAGTAATTTAGTGTGTATTTGAAAGGATAGCCAAGTGTATCACAACTTCATTTTAAAATGAACCGTAGAAGTATCATTCATTGATTCATACTATGGCCTTTATTAAATAATGCATGCAGAATTTTCTTCCTCCAGCGGTAAATGTTGGAAAGGTGAAGGAGCGTTACAGATGGAAGCAAAGTTTAAAGTCAACACGAATTCTAAAATGACCTTTTTCTGTTCTTATTGTGCATGATTCATCAGAGCACATTATTCCCAGGGGGAAAAAAAAAGGTTTGTCTTCATTATCTTCAATAAAAATGTACACCCTGCTCTCATAAAAAATACGAGACTTCGGCGACATTTTTACAAATGAAATTACGTTGTTCATGACAAGTATTGCAATAGTTTCTGAGGTAACAATTGTGTGGCACCAAGAGAGTTCTCCCAAACAGATGAGATTTTTAACATTTATGGTCCATCTACCTCCCTACCCTAAACCTAATCAATAGTGTTATAAAAAGCAAAGATTAGTTTTTAAGGTTAATGTGCTAAAAAGTACTCAAGACCTTAAACCTAAACATAACCGATTGTGTCATAAAAGAAAATTTAAGGTAAAAAACGCAATTGCTAAATCAACGCCATCATTTTGTTGTGCTTCTATGACTCTATGACTCAGGTGTCTACTCGCATACTCTCGTACCCCTCTCGTACCTCTATTAGTTTAGCTAATGCACACTTTGATCGCACTTAAACAATCGTATAAATGTAGTTGGTTTAGTAATGTAAATTATAAAATGTACCGCCTTAGTCATGAGCTAAAGAAAAAGTCATAAGATAACATTGTACAAGGAACAGGGAGAAAAGTACGTTTTTATGAACTGATAATCTTATGTTTTACACGTGATTTGTGTGAAAGTCAATATAAATCATAGTTGTTATAGCTCCTCTATTTTTTTTCTCTAGGAAAATGCTGTGATATGTACAAAGAGCCATGTAAAATAATTTAGCAAAAATGTAAGTAACGTTATTCTGTGAGACCAGGTTGAAAATGAAATAACTTGCTCCACATCTGAAAACACTTTCTTTGTTGGCAGCAATTACCATGTACCTCTTATTTATAGTATCAACCCCTCCCTGCCAACCACCTTGGATCCATTCTGGTGTGCAATGAACACATTCTTTTTTTCTCTATCCAATAAATTCCTGATGGATAAAATTAACTCCTGTCCTACATTTTGGTATAGAATATCCTGTTTTACTAAAATATGCATCAGATTTCGAAGTAAAATGGGGTTTGAATGCAGTTTCATGTTGACTTTAATGAAGGAGGATATCAGTTAGGAATTTTAAATGGTGAATGAATGGTGTTTCCATTTAATGGTGAAGAATATGGTTCACGTACTTACCATCTCAGTATCTGACACTGGACCAAAGCTGGTGACAAAGATGTTGGTCTTAATTTCTGTCACTTTCTCTGTAAAACCAAATGCAAATTGTGATTCGTTAGATGAATTTTAATTTTGGTCATTGAAACTTCACATTCAGTGGCACTGTGTATACTGTATACAGATGTGTTTGAAAATAAATGTGAAACATTTCCTTTAACAAAATAAGGAATTGGTAAAGAATATTACAAAATATGCTGCATAGTTAATTATTAATAAGAACACTTCATGCATGAGTCTGAATATGATGAAAAAGTGCAGAAGTTCCATTAAAATATGTTTTGATTCTGACAAATTGTACATTTCTTTGCAATCTCTTCCAGCCTGGTCTCATGAAATTTATATGAACATGACAACATTTTAACAATTCAAAATGTGCGTGCTGTATATCACATCTGGTGTGAAATGTCCAGCTGGGGGCACAAAAGCATGTAAAATGGTGTCGTTTTCAGACGAAGTTTAAAGGTGAATTTTAGATGGATGTATTTAAAACATACCTCCTTAACCTAAAACTTTTGCCCGAACCTAACCAATAGTGTTTTAAAATATAAATGAGACATTAATCAATGCCTAAACCAAACCATTAGTGATTTAAAATGCAGAAACAAAATGAAAAATCGCATTATCTGAACCAAACACATCATTTCGTGCCGCCTCTATGACTCTGTAATGTCACGTCAAACAAGTTTTGCAAAAATGTATATAGTCACATTTTCACTATGAGACCAGGTTGGTCTTTTTAAATGAATGACTATCTCTGGAAACAATCAGTTTCTCTCATCTCACTACACTTTCCTTCGCAAAGCACTAAAGCCATCATTTGTCTACAGTCACCACTGTGCTGCCACTACAGTTTTGAGATATGCTTTCTTTTATTCTCTCACGTGTAAATAAAGCAGCCCAGTGTTTGCCATGCTTTTGCACCACACTTTGGCACCATGAGAACAATAAGCCTGGACCCTTTGAAAAGAACGATAGCTTTCTCAAGGTCAGTAACCACATTCATATACTCTCTCTCCCACCCTCTCTTTCTTTCTCTTTACCTCTGTGTCTTGCAAGAACACTAATTGAGAGTGCCTGGAAATTGTGGCCATTTGATTTTCACAGAGGCCAATTTCAGTGATCACTTCTGCTGTGAAAAAATCTCTGCCTGTATAAAAACAAATAATTTCTTTTCTGTGCACCTTTCTTCACACTTAGTGGACTGATTAGAAGCAGCAACTTTGTTTGTTTTTTTTTTAAATATGAATGTGCATGCTTTCACACAATTTTTCAAAAAACATCTGCCTTTATCTCCGATTATGTCTAATCAGACTAACTACTGAAGGTCAACGCCATATATAAATGTCTCTAACATGCAGAGAAAAATCAGCTCTTCACTAAAGCACGATCTTGTTACTAATGAGGTTGAGATGAAGATGGTATCTAGGCAGAGTATACCTCCCAGCCCAGGTCGCAGTCTGTTATCATAGCCATCCAGCAATCCATCCAGGATCCGTGTGAACACTGTGATGTTATCATTGAGCTCTGACTCTTTAGGAGTCCCTGTAGCGGACTGTGAGAGGCTAATGCACACAGAGATCACACAGAGAATTAATAACTACAAGCATTAGGTGTTTGGCACAATAATACAATGGCCTATAAAATGTGAGGTTCAGGTACCACTGATATAAAAAAATCTCATCATAGATGTTTTATTTTTGGCATTAACTGAATGCTGCATGAAACTAAAAACAAATAAATTATGCAGAAAGATAAATATATTTTAAAGATATAGCCTACCTCAAATGGCAGGTTAAAGTCATGAAAACAACACCGACCAACAGACTTCTCATTTTGGAGCTGCAGTCTGGTCCATATCCCATACCTGCAAAGAGTCCAGCATACGGAGTCATTCAGGCACACTAGCATTATGAACAGAGTGAAGTCCAGAGCATGCTGTGTCTCTGATAATCTGATCATTTTCCATGAAATTGAATTATGCAGGCTCAGAACGTGAGCTAATTTAGTGTAAAATTAAGAAGCAAAGACAGTTAGTGGGGCATGCAAAATATCTGGTAAGATCCGATAATCAGAGAACTCAAAAACAACCACAAACAACATCATAATTAACTAAGTTGTATCTATCGAAACATGGCTCGTATTAATCGACATGCGTAATCGATAAATCGTATTAAATAGAACTCAATCAACAAAAATATCAAATCGAGCCACTTTGTGACATTATTGCAACGTGTATTTTCTATATAATTTTATTATAGCCTACCTTAATTTTCCTTTATGAATAAGGGGGTAGGGGGTGGGGGGTAGGGGAGAAAGAGAGAAAAAACAGAATCCAGATCGGGAAATCCCGATCATATCAAAGCAACACATCTGATCCACTGAATACCAATTTGATGCATTTCTTGCGAAATGCTCATAGTGGTCATTGGTGAAGCCGTTAGAGAGCCGAGTTTGCAGCAGCTGTCATTCTAGTTTTAACAGCCTCTGGCGTATAAACTTGTCCAACTCAGGGCAGGCATTTATAGCGAGTCCTGCAAAGAGTTGAGTAGAGATACAATCTCGATACCAGTACTGTAAAAACCTCGTATCTTACCATAAAAACCTGATTGGTGCAGTGGATCCACGTTGAAGATCTGCAATGAATTCTTTTTGAAGCAGTGACCAAAATGTTCCCGCAATGTTCAGCAGCAGCAGCAGCAGCAAGGTAAAGCGTTGATCTTCACATATATCCAGTCTTATCCATCTCGGCTCATTGTTCTGTCCTCTTTTACGACTCAGTTACCGAGCAACCGCTGAAGAGGAACCTTTCCTTTCCTCCGCATCCCCAAGACCTCTTCTTCATCACTCCTAAATCCAATTGAACGACAGTTAGCAAGCAGTACAAGACACATTTAAAACAGTCTTCCCTTTATTCTCCCTCAGACAGCACGTCCACTCTTAACAGACCATTACTTCCCCCTTCTTCCCTCTACATTCCACTCTGTGGTAGTCTATTGTACAACATCTCATTGCTTATCTGTTCAACCGTTCAAGCGTTACAGAGTTTAACAGGATTCTTCGCTTACCGGATCGCGTCCGTTGCTCTCTCCACTCCAACCCTACTGTCTGTCACTCTAGTGGCATTTACTCATATTTGGGACCAAAGTAATAGGACGTCACCTCCCCTCGCGCTGCATAATTACCCCCTGAGGGAAATCTAAGAACCGCTGGGGTTTGAAACTTAACGGTTAAGCGTATTCAAAGAAGAGCGCGACCCAAGCGCTCGCGTGCGATAAAAGCGTGGTGGATTATTAAAAATGTGTGAATTCCCCAACAGTTCTGTTTACTTTGCATTTTCCGCCTGAGCATTTCCCATTTTGGCGAGATAATGTATTGTTTTAACGTATCGGCTTTGAACAACGGGTTGTAAATTAGAGCGTCGTCCTGAAAAAGACTGCCATGGTATTAGTCAGATGGATCCTTGTGATTGTTGGTTGGACTAGACATGGAAAAGTGGTTTGAGAGTCCGTGGAGCGATGTTGTGGTTTGCGTTTTCTGATAAATAGATTGGCCAAGGCAAGGGTAGTAATGAGGCCAGCCATCAGAGGGAACTCTAATCCCATTTTTTTCCTTCTGATGCTGAATCTCACTGACTGCAGTGCCTGCAATATAAACCTAACATCACCATACAGTATCCCGTGCTTGAGTAAAAATAACAAGTTTTGAAATAGTTTCTCTTATCATGACATCCTCTAAACTGATTTGGGGACACAATCGGCTGACATAACAACTAGGAAGTGTCTGCAAAATGGAGCACTGTGCTACGCAGACAATATACAAATTTGACATACTTATCAAAGTTCAGAACGAATTGGAGTGCAAGTCATTCATGAATCCATTCTTAAGTTAACTGTCCCCATAATGTTACAGTTTGCATAAGAATGGTTTTACCAACGATTTACAAATTTGTTCTGCTAATGTTCCATGAAAAAGTCCAATATTCATACTAGTGATCATATACAATTATGCAAGTGTACACATGAAATGTGGTATTGGCAAAACATACATATTACAGAGATTATAACCTTTAAATATAAAGAAGTGGTCTCTTTGCCTGAGCAATTAAAACATATTTTCGGTCTGGCCCTATACTTATATACTCACTATGGCTATCTAGAAAAATACAATGTATGATGAGGAGTGATATACGATTGCAAAAAGAGCACCAAGAAAAGCCTTTGATTCATCTGAGTAAAATAAACATCTCCCATGGGTTGGCTTTAATTGTCACAGTACTTGTGAAAGAAAAAAACTATCCGAAACATGTATCTGTTTGAGCGATATTATTTCTTGGTTCATGGAGCTGCACTGTATCATTCTGATATCATAAACAACATCACTTTATTATAACAACAGTTTTTCATTGTTTATACATATTGTGAAGTTTTAGTAATGTGTTTTGGGGATTGCTTCACATTTGAAGCACATTTGTTTGAATGCTGATTGAATTGATTTGATGCAGACTCCATAGACTTTACACTTGTGAACATCTGTTACTTCTACAGTCCACCTGTGTCCTGTGAGCGTCTAATAAACCTGATCTAGTTAGGGTGTGTTTGTGTTAAACAGAGCTTAAATAACTAAGATTAAGATAATGACAACCCTCATTCATGCCTGTTTGAAGACAAACATTGCATAACGTATTATGAGTGAAATTGCAAAGGAATGATGATATTTGGTAATTATTTTAAGAGGTGATATATTTTTGTACTTTACATAATCTGAAATGTCACTTACCTTTACAGAATTTGGAATAATCCATTTTAAAATTAGGAATGTTCTATTCCAGGATGTAATAGTAATGTCACTTCCCTTTCTGTTTTTCAGGAATGCAGTAGATGGGAATAAAAAGCTGTTTTCAATCTATGACACAAGGTACGTTACTCACCACAGATGGTAAAATTAGTACTTTCATAGCATCTAACAGTAAATTGCATTACTACCATTAACTGCACACTTTTAATTTATCAAAGTATGTCTGTTTATCTTTTCTGTAGTATCACATGGGTTTGAATCCTACAATAGGTATTAGGGATTTTGCAAAGTTCTGGCTTAATCTAAAACAAATCAGGCCCCCCAATGCCAGCCACATACATACATTATTCATTTGGAACAGTGCAATATTCACTCCATCCCGAGGATCTATTTATCTGTGTCAATTTAATCTGGAGGGGGTGGTAGGGGCATGTGGAGGAAAGAGGTCTGTTGCATCTGAGACTTGACACAAATGGGAGGAAAAGCCCTTACAAAGGAAGCCAGTGCAACCATGTTTTCATTCCCCCCAGTGATGTTGTACCACCTCACCCATAAAGTGGATTATAAAATCATGAATAGCATTCCTTTGAATGTCTAGTGTGCGAAATGAAGCAAAGTACAGTAAAGTGAATTTCGCCTTGTACCCTACGATCAAAGCGGTCAAGGGAGACTTGTCAATTTACAGACAATTTTTGGTCATAGATACAGAGATCATAGTACAAGGTTCCAGTCCTCCCACTCCCTGTTCGACTACCATCACTTTAAAGGCATTTGGCTTGGTGTGTGACCGTGACTTGGTGCCATTTGCTCTGCCCACACACTGAGGAGCCTTTACATTTGCAGATGATGTGTGAGTGGAGTGCTTTGTTTGAATGATGTGATGTGGGTGTGTGTGGGTAAGTGCTGTTCAGAGCAACCCTTTCTTACATCTCTTTCCTTCTAGTAGCTGTTCTTGATAAATGTTTATTGCAAGGAGCATAGAAATCATTCCCAAAATGCAGTATAACTAAAAGTCCCCAAAAATCATTTTTAGCAACATAATTGAATAATTTTCTATAAATGGCAACTTTAATGTTAAAATGTGAAAAAAGTGGGCGAAAGCAATGCACTTGAACTGATTCTAAAAATGAAAAAAAAATAAAAAATGTTTGATGCACACAGGACTATCGTCCAAAAAATAGAGTTAAAGAAGATTTGTTTACAATTCAAAATATATAAGGCTATCTAGATGCATTTATTATTGCAATATAGTCCTAACACTTTTTCAGACAGTGGACCAATAGCTAATGTTGCCATTCACGAACAGAATAGCATGTACATGAGAAGAAAGAGTGTCCGAAAACTTCTCAGCCTCTCTGGAGTAATGCTTGCGAAACCTCTGCATCTGGTATCGGCTTCTAATAGGGCGCATTGGTCCACACACTACAGCCTTGAGGGATTTAAGAAGGCCACTTACTTCAACCACTCACTGCGTCAAATGCTCCAGCAGCTCCCATAAACAACCTCTACATTCAGTCAGAGCAAAGGGCAAATTAAAAGGATTAGTCTAACGACAAGTTTTTAAGGCTTAGTAGCAGCCTTTTCAATTGTGTGTAATCTTCAGCTGACTGTCAGGCCTCACTGAAAATCTGATTATGCATAATAAAATTGTCTAGAGGCTCACTGGAGGAGCCTTAGTATCCATTGATGGGAAGTGGTGGTAAGGACAAGTAATACTTCAGATTGATTCCATCACAGAAGGTGTCAATAAAGCAGCATTATTCTTCCTCCCCTCCATGGTGTGATGATCTGTTTATCATTATTAATGTCTGCGTAGAGGTACAGTACAAGAGATGTAATGCTCTAATACATGTTTTAAGCACTGCTATTTGATACCGCCATACCTTGTTGGAGCAGATATGTGCAGCTAAAATGATCATCTCAGAAACAGAGAGAGAGAGAGAGAGAGAGAGAGAGAGAACTTGTGTCCATAACACCCAAATGGAAGAAATGAAAGAGCTAAGTACTTAACAGTTATGACATGTTTCATGTAAACTGCCACATATATAATGTTATAGGGTGTATGAACAGGAAAGAACAGCTCTGAAAATTTCTACGTTCCCCGCCCTTGAACGTCGAGGGAAGAATTTACAACATAAGAAGTCGTGACTCAATCAGCTCCCTTGAGGAGGTGTTGTAGGTTGTTTTCTCCTCACCGCGGCTTCAATTGATGTACACCTACAAGATGAATTATTGTTCTGCAACAACTGGAAAAATTCACGAGCTCTTTCTCAATTAAACGCCGACAATACTCACCGCTTTATTGCTCTCGACGAGCGATGAGTACGTGAGACAAATCCTCTCAATCTTTCTCATCAAATGTTACGCTCGCATATAGCTTTTATTTCTCTCTCTACTAGACAACGCGCCTTAACTTAACTTTTTGCTGACCCACTGAAATCAAACAAGTGTTTTGGCGGAGAAAACTGTTTTATTATCTTGTAAAAAGAGTTCTTGCGATAAGCTCTGGCAGCGACACCAAACAACAAATTCGTGCCTGCGCCACAGCGCGTGGAATAGCATGTCACGTGAGCAATTTACTTATAGTAAAGTCCTCGTGCTCACATGCCAACACACTCCGGTAGACGTGGTCATTAAGTTCCAGTCACTGTTGCCGAAATCAATAGCCGAACTTTCAGTTTCCAACTCTCACGTTTTCCCGAAGGAAGGCAGTGGGTTTTGAGAACATTTGATATTAAGTGTATATTGTTGTAGGCTATGTGGTTGAGCAATACTTCAGTTTCCACATTAGACAAGTCAGACCTTCCTTTGCTTTTAGCTCTAGCCAAATAAGAGGCGTTAAGACGGTGACTTCAACAGAGGGTGTATATTCGGGACAGCACAGCAACTGTCGTTAAAACCGAAGGATGGAGATCTGGCTGAGCCCCAACCACCGACTCCCCTTCCGCGAGCTCCTGTAGTGTCTTGGGCAAAATGCTTTGTATTTACCGAGCACCTATCCAAATATTACAGTCTCCACAAGAGAGCGAAAACCCGGAACGCAACGAATTGTTTGTGCGTACTTGACAGTAATTGGAGGCATCAATGACTTCTTTAGCAAAGACCTTCTGATGGAATAACATTACCTGTTACCTACGTAAGGAAACCTTACAACGTCCGTTTTGTCACTCGACTCCTTGTCTAAGTATAAGGAATGTTTGGTATACAGAAACGAAGGCTGTTTGGAGTTCTTTCATTACCGGTAATTGTGGCTGTGATGTGTTGTGCTCAAAGGTAAGACGAGCTGGTGGAGACGCGCGAGAGCATGGAACTCCTAGGCTCTCTTATATGATGGAATAACCTTCTTTATTATTTCTTTTCAGCGCCAAAGAACCAGGAAACATGTCTTTTGTCAAAGAGACAGTAGACAAGCTGTTGAAAGGCTATGACATTCGTCTTCGACCAGACTTTGGAGGTACGACGTTGCTCACTTTATTATTCCTTACTTTGACTATTACGTAATTATTTAAAGATTACCAGAGGAAAAGTAATTTATTAAAAAGCAAAAAAATGTTTTCGGAGAACTTGATGGTTAAGTTTCTCCTCTCTTTTAAGGTGCACCGGTGGCGGTTGGGATGAGCATCGACGTGGCTAGCATAGATATGGTGTCTGAGGTCAACATGGTATGTGTTCCTTTCCACTGTTTACATCCTTGATTAGAAAATGAACCAGTTCTGCATGTATTCATACACTTGAATCTGCAATTGCGACCTTCATTTTAATACTCTGATGAGAAATTTTAGCATATTCCACATTGCAATGGTGATTGGTTGAATGATTAGTATAACTGCAATCGTTTGTTAATATTTGCTTGAAATATGCTCTGTAAAAGAGCTTTTAACGACACTGTCCTTGGTGCTGAAATCTCACAGATTAGTGTCTTCTACTGTCTATGCTCGACCTGTTTTAATGTCAGAATTTAGTGAGGAATTTAGAATTTTTATAAACTTCTTTCAGTACTAAATTATGTTTTAGTGTGCTTGCAGTGCAAATAAATAACAATGTTATATCATCATAATTTGTTACCATTAAAATTTGGAAGTGTATCCCACTTATTTTAAGACTGGAATCTGTAAGGGTGCATTTTGGGTCAGTAAAAGTTTTCGACTAGTGACTGAAATGCTTTTAAAAAGACATGCTGTTATAAGAGTTTATAGTTCACAAATGGATAGTGTACACAAACTTGTTTTTTTACTTGACTGTTGAGTGTACGGGTGTGCAACCACCTTTCCTTGTTGTTCACGTTTATGCATCATAGTCTATGAAGTCTTTGCCTATTGTGTCTCATTTGTTGATCTATTATTGGCTTTGTTTTCTGGGCTGTAGAATTCGATTATACCTGTCAGAAATGTAACATCAAAATATCCAAATGGACAGTGTCCACATCAGCACATGAGACTGGACTGTCTCCATGGTGACTGTGTCCATTTCAGTCATGAATATGCAGATGGGTTAGCCCTCTCACCTTGGCACTAAAAAGAGGATGCTGTCAGCGTAGAGTCCCACATGGCAAGTGAGGGGATGGACACATATGCTAAGGACATATGCTGATGCTTATTAACCGTGACACATGAAATGATCATCATTTATCTGGACACATGTTTATTCAGGTGGCAAGCTATTTAAACATATTACAAGATTAAATGTGTAGTATCTATCCTGATATATGTTGCATGATATGGCAGAAAATGTTACAGAATGGATACAGTTTTTTGACATATTTCCAATGTTTTTTTTATTTTTGTTTAGATTTTTCAGTTTTTAACATATCTGTATTCTGTATTGAATACCTTAATTATATTATGGATGGTGTGTCATCTTTAATACAATGACTTTTCTGTGCCATCATGTTAAATCAGAGGATATGTATGCTAAAGATTGGTCTGTCACTTGTGGGCTTACCATTAAAGGTGAAAGTTTGGCCAAGGTGCACTAATCCTAGATTAACCCCAAACACGTCTGTCAGTGCTCAGAGTAGTGAAAGTCACATAACCCACACAATTACAAAAATCTCATAAATTACTCAAGTCTTAAAGAATCCATGTTGATTTAAAAAAATAAGGAATTTTAGCCCAGGTCTTGATTATAGTTATTATAATTTTATACATTTGTATTATTTATATATTTGTTTTTAAGTTTATTGGCAGGGAAAGAAAAAAAAAACTCAATAATCATTGTTGCATCATTTAGTGCTTGTCACCTTATCATCATATGTGATGTGCGCTGCTCTGATTGGAGCAGTTTGTAATGCAATGCCATTCAGCCCAACTGTTCTGCCCACATATTTCCTTCCACTCACTTCTCCCATTCACTGTAGTGATACATTGATCAGTGCTTTTATTTTTAATATTAAGATAATTAATAATTAAGCACAGCCACACTTAGTGTTATCAGATATTTGAATTATTCACTAAAGCCACATTTAGTGTTATTTCTCCCATGGAGTAAAACTGGCCCTGTCAGCATGAAATATTAAGTCAATTTATACAAGAAATCAAGACTGCTGCAGACATTAGCCCATCTGATGAGGTTAGCCATGTGACTGAACTTAGAGTGCTTGTACAGGAAGCCTAATGGTAAAGTAATCAAGCTGGTGCTAACAGGATTTTCCAGCTTAAGAATGGTGTTTGCTCTTTACAGATTTGTTATTTCTGTATAATGGATTAGCTTTCTTTAGAGGTACAAATTAGGATTACTTGGCCCATATTGTTAATGGCAGCCATCCAGGCAGAGAGAGGAAGAGAGAGTGAGAGAGAGAGGGAGAGAGTGAGAGTGTGTGTGTGTGTGTGTGTGTGTGTGTGTGTGTGTGTGTGTGTGTGTGTGTGTGTGTGTGTGTTTAGTGATTATTATTCTGTGAGACAGTTAAGCATCCAGGGAGTGACAGAAATAGAGAGTAAAATGAAACATTGCCAGCACAGGGATATCGGTGCACAACCAGTGTATACATAACTGCTTATGCAGACAATATGGAATGGCTCAACCCTCCTGAAATTATCTTTAAAGACAGTGATATAATATAGCTTGTGTTTGAACGTGTGATTGTGAAAAAAATTGTGTGAGAGAAAAAAAAGACTATCATATCTGTGTATTCCTTCCTATGTGAATGAAGTATCAAAACTTGCTCATTGTTTGTGGAAAATTACATGGATTATAGATTATAGATAAACTGATTAGCAGGCCGATGTAAAACAACTAGTGAATGTTGCTGTCCGTGGTGCTGAAATACTGACTTGGGGATATATTGAGGCATTGACTTAGTCTGTGTTTTCTTTCCCAATTATTGTATGGCCTTTCATCTTTTTAACATGATAGGACAGTGTAGAAGAGTTATAGGGAAAAAGGGAAAGAGTGTAGGGAATAGTGGGAAATTACCTGAGCCAGAAGATTCTAACTTGTGTCACCTGCCCATTAGTGTCACCACGCAACACGTAGGAGCACATCCCAGACCACGTCTCACCTTTATTTGTGTTTATATAACTAAATGTATTAACATTTTCAACAAAAGATACCCCTTAAAACTTTACATTTGGCCATTTGCTAGGGACATTTATCTCATGTAAATACATTTTCATTAATATAACCACAAAATAAACAATTTAAATCACATTAAACTGTCTCTATAAAAGTAGTTGACAGTAGACATTACTTTGTATTCATGACTTTCATGGTCATTGCTCATACAGCAGAAAAAAAGATGCTTAGATAAAGGTTCTAACCTTCACATTTCTACAGAAAGTCACTCTCAGCTGTGAGCAGTACATGTCCATTGCACATTATTTCCCAGATGGGTTAGGAAGAGTCAACGTCATTGCAATTTTACTCTGACATTTATAGATGGGGACACACGTGCACACATACATATTCAACAAAAGGACCTTACAATGTCAATATGTCACATAAAGCAGCTTTCGGTTTGTGTTTGGCTAATTCCAGTAAAAGTCCCCTGGAGTGTAAAATACAGATTCTCCTGTAAGTGTGGAATTTCAATTATTTGAATTTCCTTGACCTTAGGTTGCCTTTTAAAAGGTATTTGTTTTTTAACATCCTTGAGTGAATGGCCCTTTGTGTATGAAGTAAGAGCTTCTTCAAATGTTTAAAGGAGTTTGAATATGTAAAAGCTGCATTGCTTTTTGTTGTGTTGTTTTTTTTTTTTTTTAATTCACACAGTTGTTCTCCTGCAAAGTTCCAAAGACATAACATTACATTACAGTAATTAAATTCAAGAGCCGTGGATGGGTGCATGTTAGAAAAAAAACTCTGTTCTCTGTTACCTATGCTCATTAGTCTTGTAAAGTTGCTGTTCACAAGACTGATGCTCAGGCATGTTCCAACAAAATGGCCATTGTATGTAGCCAGTTTAGTTTTGATCAAGATCCACTTGTATAAAATTCCCTAAATTTATATAAACATAATTATTCACGCTAGGGCCATCTTTGCTTTTTAATGGGAATGACAACAAGTCTGTGATGGATAGACTTACAGTCTCTCCAATGGTACAAATGGTGTTAAGCTGTATAAAGCTCCTAGATCACATCTGATTTTCCACAACTCATGTTGTCTGGAGTTCTTTGTATACTGAATATTCTTGGACAGATATCTTATCAATATTTTGTCAGTGGAACAATCCAAAAACACTTTAAACTGCAGTAGAGCCCATTGAAGGGTCTGTAAGTCCATCCCTCACAACCTCGTTAACATTGCCATTAAAAATGGCGCTAGCGTGAAAAAGGTCTAAATAACCTTTATTTTGCTATTAATCATCATCTATGTAATTGCAGCTCTGTGAAAATTTGTATAATATCTCTTCGACACCAAGTTTTGCAAAAACACATAGAAATGTATGGGTCAAAATACACATGTCGTAATAAACACAATAAATGTGTTTAAAAATTGCTTTGTTTCAGGACAATGAGAGTGTTGAAAAGATGCGCATGTAATTTGCTGCCATATAGGCTGCCGACAAGCTCTCACTGTAAAGATACTGTCAAAGTAAAATTTTTAAATAGTTTTGTAAAACTGTCAGCAGGTATTTAGTTAGGCAACTGCTATAATCTAAACTATAAAAACTGCAGTATTTTAATCATTTTAATTACATGCAATTTTGAGATAGGCTCTGTAATCATAAGGCATTTGCTGATTTTCTCCTTACTGAGAATGTATACTTAGTCCAGCTACTAGCTTTTAGACTAATAAACAACATCAAAACCTTTTAAGCTATAGTTAAAATTGGACGATGTAAAGCGGTTAATGGGCAAGGAGGAGGCGAGAACCGGCTTGATAATATAAATAATAGTTTTAATAATAAACTGAATGAAAAATACAAACATAAACAGCTTCCTGTAATTCTCTCTCTCTCTCTCAAACTGTCGTCCTTTATCCCTCGTGCCCCAATCAGGCTGATTGGGGACCGGGTGTGCATTTTTCGAGCCCGACCCCGCCCTCCTCCGCACTACAGACGATTACATTAAAGGTTGTTGACTACTTTTAGAAATAGTTGTTTTGATTGAGCTAGTTTGTTAAGTTTAATGATGTTTTATCATTGGATCAAAAACTAAATTAAGAAAATACTTAAAATTGGTTCTGGTTATCGGACATATGAACATGCAAGTAATCAGTATCGGTTGTGTTGCATTTTATCATCCATTTGTCAGCTGTTCATAAATTGGAATTAGCTATTGAATACCCCATATTGTTCAACCACTACTTATAAGCTGTTTAAAAACTTCTTATTTAATTATATGCATTGAGACAGGTGTAAGGTCTACTCAGGTCTGTTTAACAAAAGAGATTGAAGAAGTAATGCTCAAAAGTTTATATTTAGCCTGTTCATTTCTCAGATATAACTGTATGTGATGTGTGTGATAGATTGATAGAGGTCATATAATGACAGCACTGAACAATCAACGTCCACCCCTTATTACTCTAACCTGTTAACTTTTGCCATAAGCCAGTTAGTTACAGAAATAAATTTCCTGATTGACTGACATATCCTTAGCTTTTCTTACACCCCTGTTGACTGTGACAAGGCCTGATTGTGAAGCATAGTGCAGAAATAGCTGGCTGCCATGGCAATGAGGCTCGCTCAAGCAAAGTGTCAGGTAGACAGGCAGTGTGTGTGCATGTATGTGTGTGTTGAACGTTAAACTGTGGTACCTCATTAGCTAGACTGATGTGTCAGAGACAGACATGAAACACATCATGAATCCAGATTTTAGTTAGTATGTATGTTTATGAAACCAAGGACAACAAAATCAGTGGAGCATACGTTTTTTAAATATCTTGCCATCATATTGTTGGGCAAATATAACTGTCCCAGAGGTTCAGTGGTGAAATGGGTAGAAATTAGAGGAGAATCCAATAGTTTCCAACAACAATCAAGCGCACAGACAAGAATGCTACATGGAGACACATGCCAGATTTTTACCGCAGAAGCTTCTTTTTGCTGGGTTCCTAGGGTTATGTGAATCTCTTCATTATTTTTCACTTGTGTTCTTATATTGAGCTGTGGCAAGTTAGGGCGTTTCTCATTTCTTAAATTGTGCTTCCTCGTTTCCTCGTTCATCCATCCTTAAGCCCATGACCTGGAAACTGATCAAAGTCCACCAACATTAAGGACTTATCAATCCTCTACATGCATCGCGAGGAGGCGAGGATGGAGGAAATATGAAGCTTCCCCAAGATGCTTGAGCTTGGAAGCACAGGAGCATCCTGTGCAGAATACTTTTTTTGTCAAAGCACCTGATGCACCTGATCCCCCTTCACATCTGGTACAACGGTTTCACCTCTGTGGTTTAAATAAACCATAATTGTCACATACTTTAAAAGTGCATCTTGAATTATTAGGTTTTATTGTAAAACTATCAATAAATCAAGTTTCAACAACTGTCTTGCTGTTGCGCAAAGACGGCACTCTGAAGTGATGTATGAATGATTTAATTTTTCAAATACATTTAGCTTGTTTCAATTCCTTGCATCCTTTCCTTTTTTACTAAGTGGATGGAGCTAGGACACAAGGAAAGGAAGCAAGGAAAGGAAATGAGGATGCACAATTTCAGAAATGAGAAGCACCCGTGGTCTTACCGTATAAGAACCTTTATGTTAAAGTGTGTAATTTCTGCCACACTTGCATCACCAAATCTAATTAGAGAAAAAAGATTGTTTTCAAACAGGTTTCCTTTAGACACTTAACTTGTCTTCCAATGGTCGCTCAAATGAATAGTCCTGCCCCAAAATCACACTATTGAGCCAATGTTGCTGTTGCTGTGTAGGGCTGGTCGTAATTCTCAAACTATGTTAACAATATTTTGATAACACTCTGGCTCTGTGGCTCTCACACCTTTTGAAAAATCAACCCACAATGGCATAAAAATGTATACTTCAGCTTCAGTTTATTTATTCATGAAAGTTACAGTAAAGGAATGTTTGGGGCAGTCGATTACCAAAGTGAAATAAAGGTATAGTGAAGTTGCACCAGAATAATTACTCTTAAAGGGTTAGTTCACCCAAAAATGAAAACTATCCCATAATTTACTCACCATCAAGACTTCCTAAGTGTATCTGACTTTCTTCTTTCTGCCAAACACAGTTAGAGGTATATTAAAAATATTCTGGCTCGTCCTAGCTTTATAATGGCATTAAATAGTACCTTTATTAATATTACCTAAAAGTAATCCATACGGCTCCAGGGGATTAATAAAGGCCTTCTGAAGTGAAATGATGCATTTTTGTAAACATCCATATTTATAACTTTATAAACCATAATCTCTGGCGTCTGGTAACCGCCGTCCCCAAGTTCACAAGAGAGTCGAGTTCCGGTGTTTGTAGGCATAGTGTAAGCTCCGGTGAGAAGTGAGAAATGTAGAAGCATGCGTTGTTTACAGCAAAGGAAAATGGCGAAAAGAAGCGAGTTGTTTTAGCTATTCTGTATATTGTATTAGTCTTAAAATGTGTGTCGTAAAAGCCTCTGTTGGCATTACCTTTCATTTCCTGCATGAGTACCACCGTGTCTCCCGTACTCTCCATCTACCTGATTCTTTTGTTTGTGCCACTGCTGCAGCCTCCTCCATCTCCCAGAGTTCCTGGTCGGTGTACTCCAGTTCAAGCAAATAGGGTTGAGCAAAAAACTCAAAACTCAATCTCCTCTTCAATTATATCGAAATCCTCTGAGATTTTTCATCAAAAATCCTTGTTGTTGTCTTCTCATTCATGACCGCCATTTTGTTTTGCTCTATCCTCTGCATTTGGCATTCATCACTTCTCACCGGAGCTTACGCTACACCTACGTCATACACCGGAACTCGACTCTCTTGAGAAACGCGCGGACAGCCGTTACCGGAAGCCAGTGATTATAGTTTATAAAGTTATGAATATGGATATTTTTCTTACAAAAATGCATCACTTTGCTTCAGAAGGCCTTAATTAACCTAACCTAACCCTAACACTAATGTACCATTCAATCCCATTATAAAGCTTGGAAGAGCCAGGATATTTTTTAATATAACTCCGATTGTGTTTGGCTGAAAGAAGAAAGTCATAAACACCTAGGATGTTTTGAGGGTGAGTAAATTATGGGGTAAATGTATACATTTTTGGGTGAACTAACCCTTTAAGCTTTTGATTGCCACAGAAAATAATTTCTACTTACACTTCAGCTTGTGAAAACAAACAAACATGGCATTTACAGTAATATATAATATTTACAATATATATATATATATATATATATATATATATATATATATGAGATTAAAAATAGAAAGAATTAAACAACAATATTTCTTTGAAGCAGAAATGTAAAGCTCATATTGTTGTTTAAGCTCTTTAACCATGTTTGTTATGTGAGCATATTTATATAAATTGTCCTTTTAGTGATGGGACTACTGTTCTAATGAATTTCAGTTTGTGCATTTTAAACATAAATCTTGTGGGTTGAGTTTGCTCAATGTAAAGGTTTCTTTACTCATATCAACATCATGTCCCTTTCCTTACTGGTATCCTAGCACACATCCTTTGTAAGTTACCAGCTTAATTGGCTTGACATTGTCATGACAAGAGTTGAGAGATTGGATTGAACTCCCCACAGATAAGACTAGTAAGTGAGTCTATTATGTAGTCTCACATTAACAGGTATGATGTTTAAGTTCTCTGGCTGCAATGTTTATTCAAGTGCACTTCCTTGGGCCATTAGAAGTGCATTAACATAAACGTGCTTTTTGTTTTTACAAATAGAGCGACGAGTTGAAATTATTTCTGTAGTAATCGACAGCATACCACAGATATTGTCGATAGAGATGAACTTGTATTGAACATGGAACATTCCTATAAGATTTATGCTCCTTTGCTATTTTGGTACAAATGCCTTTACATTCTAAAGTAAAAAAAGAAAAGATCGAAGACGAAGGATTCCATCCATCCATCCATCGTCAACCGCTTATCCTGTGTACAGGGTCGCGGGGGGCTGGAGCCTATCCCAGCTAACATTGGGCGAAAGGCGGGGGACACCCTGGACAGGTCGCCAGTCCATCGCAGACGAAGGATTCCTTAAAATAAAATATATAATATCATGAAATATCCAAAAAACTTCAGCTTAAAATGTGATCCATGTTCTGACTTATAAGGTCTACTTTAAGATATGCTGCACCCTTGATGTCAGTGCTTGCAGCAGTATTCTGCCTTCAGACTGGTAGTGACAGGGTTGTTAAAGGCTAAGAGCTCTCGTGCTGTCAGTGGGGAAAGGCCAGTGCCTTGAGTAAAAAGGATCTGCCTAACATTACGCATTACAGTTACAGAATTTGTATCTCTCTACAGTCCTTTTCTGGTTTTTAGACCATGGTATAAAGGCCAACATAAGGAACCAGGCAGATTTTTTATATGGTTCAAAGATCATACATGAATGTATTTGTTTACTTCTTATCTTCTATTCATATTTGTCGGTTACAAGGTTTGAGAAGAAATCACAGTTGTTGGAACATCATTACACACACACACATGGACACACTCATAATGACTTTTGGAGTTGAGCAGTAACGCAAGTTTATGGCATGAAATCTCATTCAAAGCCATCTGTCAGCAAGATTATTTTGAAAAAGAGAAAAAGTGTTGAAAATATAACACTCTCCCATAAAAATGAATTAAATACAATCTGCATTTAACGGACCATGCTGCTTACACAGCCTCTCCTGAGGAGGACCAAGCACAGGCAATATTAAATTACCCTGTCAAAATGTGCTGTTAGCAAGCAGAATATTTCTCAGAAATCAAGAGCATATAAACATAATCAATATACTGAGGCTGTGACTGTGACTGTGTTCATGCAGGAGAATCTCAGCAAACCGATCAATTAAATTATTATATATAATAAAATAAAGAAGAAAAACACTGATTAAGTTTAATGATTAATGGTACTATAAAAACAATTCTGATGTTTCTAAAAGTATACTTTCTTTATTCTTTAATTATTTATTTTCTTTATACATAGTATTTTTTATTTTTTTTTGTGAAATGCTAGTTGGATATATTTTTTGAGATTCACCCAGAAAAGACATCTCTGAGGAATACTCATGATACATTTTAAAGCACATCTTTTACAGAAAGATTTTAAGTGTCATGTAATAATAATGAATTGTGCCAGAGAGTGTTTGTACTGATATACTGATCTCTCTCTCTCTCTCTCTCTCTCTCTTTCTCTCTTCGCTGTCTTGGCCTTAGATCATTTCTTGACAGCGAAGTCAGTGAATATTCCATAAGTGCTACTGATTTTTACTGAGGATTGAAATTCTCATCTGTGCAGAAACACAAGCATTAAACATGTTCAGTTTGATAGTACTGCATTGATACACAGCAGATGATGACTCTGGCACAATATGTGTGGCAAGTATAAGTGGTTGCCCTGGAAACCAATATCATCTTTAGTCAAGATTTGAAGATGTTTGTGGTACTTACCCAGGTGAAGAGGGAGGTGGGGGTGGCTTTATGAAATTACTGTTTTTAAAGCATGTAGCTCTGAAAATATAATTATATCTACAAAAAGCTCCTGTCGTACCTGCTGCTCTTCAGTCAAGCTTTATGTTGAAAACTGTCAGAATAATCTATCGATCTGTGTGGCACATAACACAAAGAAGCTTTCAGAAACATTATGATGACCTGGTTATGATGAATGCTGGTGATTTCCTTTAACTTAATACATCCATAACCTGATTGTTGAGTCACATGTACATCTGGTCAAAGAGCTTTTGAGGTGAAAGAAATAGAGAAAAAAATGAAACAAAGAATGCCTGGAAAGTCTTAGAATTGCACAAGGTACTGGCCCAAAGCTCAGCATGCTTGTGTGGGCGTTCTGCAGAAAGAGAGCGTCGTCAAGGAGACTGGAATTATTAATATATTTAGTCTTTTGTTTGCTCTCGCCCCCTTTATTTTTAGCCTGATAGTCGGCTTTGTGGTCTGTAATTGTTCAATCAGGCATAATATCAGTGTATAGAAGTGTTAACTCCACCTTTAGGATAAATAGGTGTGCTTCAGTATGTATTTACTTTCAGTGACTGGTATGTGTCATAATGACCTAGAGGCAAATGGACAATATTGCAGTCTTAAGTGCCCTCTAAAAACTGTTTGGGTGGACCGTGAGGTGACATTTAGTTATAGATGGACCTTTGTGTTGAAGGGATAGTTCATCTAAAAACATTCTGTCATCATTTACCCTCATGTTGTTCCAAATTCGTATGACTTTCCTCCATGGAACAAAAAAGGAGGCAGAATGTTAGACTCACCATTCACTTTCATTTTATGGAAATTGTATGCAAGGGAAGTGATTGATGATTAAGGCTCATTTTCTTGTTTTCGCAGGATTTTCATGACATTCAGTTCTGTTAATGGTTCTCAGACTTGTATAGCCCATTTCAATTGTCCTAATTTTTAAGTTGTTTAGGATAAAAGTGCCTGCTAAATGACTAAATGTAATAGTAAATAACTTGTGCAGCTTCATTCATTATAATGGGACAGATCTATAGTCACTTTTAGAGCTCTACCTATCAAACTTATAATTATTTACATAAATTTACCAGAGATAAGACGTGTGTTACAGTTGTTACCTGCACGGATCCAGCCATCTCGCTTCACTGAAGTGGTGTATGTGTTCATTTCAGTTGCTTTTTGGGAGATCAAAACACTTTAATTTCCATTAGTTCAAGGCATCCAGGAAGCATCCAGGAAGCATCCAGCCACCGAACAACATGGCCCACATTTTAATAATGACATTTTATGACAATCATGTTATCGTTAGTAATCATTTTAAAGTCAATATGAATGAAGCACCTCTCGCTGTTGTTTTGAATGAGGGTGTGTTCAATTCAAAAGTGATCGTCCCTATGCCTTATTCCCTTCGAAGACTTTACCATCCACTCTGAGAGCTTTGTAAGGCTAAAAGGTGTGGGGCTCAGAAATAAGGGTCATTTATGTTGGAAATTCAGTTTGAAGTGATCTTACAGAATCACTGTTGTGATTGTTCTCCCTTCAGAGTGCCCTTCTGAGGGTGATAAATCTGGTTTTGAACGCAGTCTGAGTTCGACAACTAGCAGGAATTGTTCATGGAACATTAAGACGTCAATTCCTTTAACGTTTTGAAATTGTCTTTATTTCCACCAATATGGACGGAACACTGTTAGAAACTACTCTGACAGTGTTTCCTGCACTACTGTTCAGTGGTGCAACACGCTATTACATTTGCAGCACAAAGCATATAGCCCAACTAGTGTAGTCCAATCCCTGAATGAATGACGTTGTGGACTAGTTCTTTTGAATCTACACTGCAAAATATAGTGCTGCCTCCCAAATTAATTTCTCTTATCAGTCGTTTTTGTTTTGCATCTGTGCTGCAAAAGATACAGCACTTCCTAACAAACAATTTAATCTTATCAGCTGGCTCTTTTTAGTGAATTCAATTCTTACTGAACTGCAAGTATTTTGTCATGCCTGACTCCAAATGAACCAAGAATTGTTATAGTGTTATTTTTATTTGAGGCTTTTAAGACTTGAATCGGAGTAAAATCTGGATGGTTGTTGATCTGACAATGTATGGTTAAAGATCCAAATTATGTGTGTTCATTGTAAATAGTGGTATCTCATAAAAAATAAAATAATTAATACAATATATTAATTAATAAATAAGTGTAAACACCTTTTGCAAGAATATCTTCTGTTAAAATATGAAATCATCTAATAATTTGGTAAAGGCTGCTGAGTTTAGAAAATTCAATAAGAATTGCAATTTTTTTATTTATCTAAAAATTACTGAAAGAATCATTAGTGGAACCATTAAAACACCATATCTGTTCAGAGGAATTTAAATCAGAATAATTACAATCCTTTCAATTCACATCCCTAGATTGAAACAACAAGAGAGTGAGTAAATTATTTCAGTATTTACATTTTTGGGTGGACTATCCCTTTAAGAGGACATCCCACTTTTTAAATGATACTTAAATGCCCTGTGGGTTACTTCCAAGCTTCTGTTGAAAGTCTTTGGTAAGTGCAATAGATACCGGTATGTTCACACACACAATACACTGCAAAGCCCCTGGGCTTATCCTTGCAGAGCACTTGCAGGCTGTGGAGATGGCAAGCAGCAAGATCACGCTGTGACATCAGCCTCTTTGAACACCATGTTAACCACAGCCTGTTGAGTTTTTGAGCTCTGGGGATGAGTCCCTCTCTCCACTCTCAGGAATTAATCCGGTGTTATTAGGAAGATTCCCTTTGTGCTTTACAACATTTTCCTCCCTTTGTGCGTTCTTCTGTGCTGTTATTTGCAGGGGAGAAAAATCTATGTAAAATAAAAGAAAACGTCTAGGTTACGGATGTAACCTCCATTCCCTGATGGAGGGAACGAGACATTGTGTCGAAGAAGCGACACTAGGGGTCTCTCTTGAGCGCTGAATATACCTCTGATCTATGAAAAAAGACCAATGAGAAATTGGCAGACAGAATTTGCATGTCCCGCCCCCGAACATACGGGTATAAAGGCGGGGAAATACGTCTGTTTCATTCAGGATTTTTCTGAGGAGCCGATAATGGTCCGGCTGCAACAGTGGCTTGGCTCAGCGACGTGGCCGGGGAATGGAATGGAGGTTACATCCATAACCTAGACGTTCCCCATCTGTCGCTCACTTCGACATTGTGTCGAAGAAGCGACACTAAGTGACAATTTAAATCACGCCATGCGCTGAGCCGTGTACGTGTACTGCTGACACAGGAGCAGACAGGTATTTAACATGCCAAAGCAACCAGCTGTATCAGGATGCAAGTAACCTTCCCCAATGCTCCATAAAGTCATGTGTGGCATGGGGGGGGCGTGGTTGTGTGTCGGTCTGCGGGAGAGAGAGACAGCGGTAAGGCTTGTCACCTGGTTTATAATTACCTCTAACACCTGTGTCTTGTTATAGTGATATGGAGAGAGACATTTAAGGAACGTCAAGTGTCGAGAGAGGGAGAGAGAGTGTCCAGAAAACACGACAGCCAGAAGTGTGCAACGTGTATAGTTTACATTATAGCGACGGTTACCGTTGTGTGTATACAAACCGAAGTACAAATTAAAGTACTGACCTTGAACCTGCCTCATTGTCTCCTGACTCCTCCATCACCCCAACCAAACCAGTTCACAGTGGTGCCGAGAACCCGGGTTTGGAGGAGAGCGCCGCTATGGAGCCTTCACCGCTGGCCGAAGTCATCAACGCCCTCACCAGCATCCAGCAGACACAACACCATGCCCTCTTGGAGGTTCGCCGGGAGCAAGAACAACGCTTCCAAGCCTTGCTCCAGGCACAAGCTGAAGACCGGCAAACGCTGCGGAGCCTGATTGCCAGGGAGGGGGCTGGTGCTGCGTCCTCCTCGGATCCCACCCCACCGCTTGCCCTCGCAAAAATGGGGCCAAGCGATAATCCGGAGGCCTTCTTCGACATGTTCGAGAAAACGGTGGAGGTATGGAGGTGGCCTCCCGATCAGTGGGCAGCCCGCTTATTGCCCCTACTTTCCGGGGAGGCGCAGCTGGCAGCACAACAACTTCCCGCCGCCAGCCTTCTGGACTATAGCCACCTGAAGAAAGCCATCCAGCAACGGGTCGGTCGGACCCCGGAGCAGAGTCGACAGTTATTCCGCTCGTTGAGTTTCGGGAAGGACGGCCGCCCATTCGCGTTTGCGCAACAGCTCCGTGACACCTGCTGGAAATGGCTGCTGGTGGGGGGAACCCGCGACGTCGTGGAAGTGGTCGACATGGTGGTACTGGAGCAGTCCGTCTCTCAGCTTCCCCGAGGCATGTCGGAGTGGGTCCAGTGCCACCGCCCGGCGTCGTTGGATGGAGCCGTCCAGCTGGCACTGGACTACATGGCGGCGTTCCCAAGAGATGGCGAGGCAGTATCCTCTCTCTCCCTCTCTCTCTCTCTCTCTCTCCACCCCCTGTGCCTGCTGTTCCATCCCCTTCTCCCCGTTCCCCTCACTCCCGCCCAATTCCGGCTCCTCGTAGGTGGGGAGGCCCGCCCAGACCCCGACCCCGGTCCAGAGGACCCTTCCCCTTCTCTGCCCCTTCAAACCCCCCATGTCTCTCTCCGTATCACTATAACAAGACACAGGTGTTAAAGGTAATTATAAACCAGGTGACAAGCCTTACCGCTCTCTCTCTCTCTCCCGCAGACCGACACACGACCATGCCCCCATGCCACATCATGAAAGCCTTCTGGTTCTTTACCCTTGATAGGGGAGCAAGGCGACGCTGCCAAGTCAGATTAAATAGAGTAATATTTAAATAGATTCAGCAACTAAGATATAAACTGAACAAGTTTCACAGACATCAAATCAAATCAAAATCACTTTATTGTCACACTACCATGTACACAAGTGCAACAGTAGGTGAAATTCTTGTGTGCAGTTCCGAGCAACATAGCAGTCATGACAGTGACGAGACATATACCAATTACAGTAAACAACATACTTACACAACACAATTTACATATCAAATGTACACATACTTACACAACACAATAATTATATACAATGTACAGTAGACAATACACACAATATAGAATACACAATATACAATAAGTAAGAGTATATGATATATATATATATATAAGTAGTTGTATTGAGGAGAATATGTTGACAGTCCAGTGTGAGATTATAGATGAATAAAGTGCAGTGCTAATTATTGATCCTGATAGATCAAGTGTTCAACAATCTGATTGCTTGGGGGAAGAAGCTATCATGTAGTCAGCTGGTGCGGGTCCTGATGCTGCGATACCGCCTGCCTGATGGTAGCAGTGAGAACAGACCATGACTCGGGTGGCTGGAGTCTCTGATGATCCTCCGAGCTTTTTTCACACACCGCCTTGTATATATGTCCTGGAGGGAAGCTCACCTCCGATGATGTTTCTGGCAGTTCGCACCACCCTTTGCAGGGCTTTGCGTTGTGGGCGGTGCTATTGCCGTACCAGGCGGTGATGCAGCCAGTCAGGATGCTCTCTACAGTACTAGTGTAGAACCGTGTGAGGATGTGTTGGTTCATTCCAAACTTCCTCAGCCGTCTCAGGAAGAAGAGGCGCTGGTGAGCCTTCTTCACAACGGCCTCAGTGTGGACGGACCATGTGAGTTCCTCAGTAATGTGGATACCGAGGAAATTGAAACTGCTGACTCTCTCTACCGGTGCTCCGTTAATGGTGATGGGGCTGTGTTCTCCGTCTTTCTTCCTGAAGTCCACTACAAGCTCATTGGTTTTACTGACGTTGAGGGAGAGGTTGTGCTCCTGACACCAGCGTGTCAGAGTGTGCACCTCCTCTCTGTAGGCTCTTTCATCATTGTCAGTGATCAGACCTACCACCGTCGTATCGTCAGCAAACTTAATGATGGTATTGGAGCTATGTACAGTCATGTGTATAGTGAATACAGGAGTGGGCTGAGAACACAGCCCTGCGGGGCTCCAGTGTTGAGGGTCAGTGACGAGGAGGTGTTGCTGCCCATTCTAACCACCTGACGTCTGCCTGTCAGGAAATCCAGGATCCAGCTGCACAGCGTGTGACATGTGACATGTGGGGGGTCAAAATCAAAAGCAATAATCAGTATCTGGTGTGGCCAACAGGTGCATTAAGTACAGTAGTGCATCTCCTCATGGACTGCACCAGATTTGCAAGTTCTTGCTGTGAGATGTTACCCCACTCTTCCACCAATGCAATTGCAAGTTCCCAGACATTTCTGGGGGGAATGGCCCTAGCCCAATCCTCCAACAGGTCCCAGATCTGCTCAATGGGATTGAGATCCGGGCTCTTCGCTGGCCATGGCAGAACACTGATATTCCTGTCTTGCAGGAAATCACACAGAGAACAAGCAGTATGGCTGGTGGCATTGTCATGCTGGAGGGTCATGTCAGGATGAGCCTGAAGGAAGGTTACCACATGTACAATGATGTCTTCAATATGTAATGAACAGCATTGATATTGCCTGCAATGACAACAAGCTCAGTCCGATGATGCTATGATACACCACCCCAGACCATGACGGACCCTCCACCTCCAAATTGATGAAGAGTACTTTTTGCCCGTCCTGTCTGGTCCAGTGAAAGTGGGTTTGTGCAGGTGTTTTTTTCACGTGGTTTGCCACTGCGAGGACGATCAGCTGTCCTTCCTGTCTCCCTGTAGTGCTGTCTAAGGTGTCTCACAGTATGGACATTGCAATTTATTGCCCTGGCCACATCTGCAGTCCTCATGCCTATATGCAGCATTCCTAAGGCACATTCACTTAGATGAGCAGGGACCCTGAGCATCTTTCTTTTGGTGTTTTTCAGTGTCCGTAGAAAGGTCTCTTTAGTGTCCTAAGTTTTTTATAACTGTAACCTTAATTGCCTATCGTCTGTAAGCTGTTAGTGTCTTAACAACCATTCCACAGGTGCATGTTCATTAATTGTTTATGATTCATTGAACAAACATGGAAAACATTGTTTAACCACTTTACTATAAAGATCTTTAAAGTTATTTGGATTTTTACAATATTATATTTATGGTAAATGAACTTCACTTATATAGCGCCTTTTTAACCTTAATGGTATTCAAAGCGCTTTACACTGTGACACATTCACCCATTCATACACACATTCATACACCAAATGGCAGTAGAGCTGCCATGCAAGGCGCTAGCCTGCCATTGGGAGCAACTTGGGGTTCAGTGTCTTGCCCAAGGACACTTCAGCATGTGGAGTTTTTTGGGCCGGGATTCAAACCACCAATCCTGCGATTAGTGGCCGACCCGCTCGACCAACTGAGCCACAGCCGCCCCATTTAAAATACAGTGTCCTGAAAAAGTTTATGAGTTTATAAATTCTCCTCCCTGCTCAGTCAATCACCACTTTAACTTTCACATTCTTCACGTGTTTTGGGTGATTCACATTCTTCATGCGAAGTATGAAGTGTGTTCTGCAGAAGAATAAAAGTCATACACATCTGGGTCTGAGTCATACACTCCCCATACTCATACTGGTCAAAATATCAAACTACTCAAATAAACAGGAAAATGAGTCACAGTGTTAACACTCTTTGGAAGTCAGGTTACTTAAGTTGTTTCTGCATATTAAACTGGGATTGGAGAAAGAATTTAACATCTGAAAAATTGCACACTTTGGCCTTAGACTGTACCAGTAATTTCTGTAATATATATATATATATATATATATATATATATATATATATATATATATATTTTATTGTTGCTTGTTTGTTTAATTATATCTTTAAAAAGATATTAAGCTGTTTTATTTTTATTAATTATAGCTATTTAAATATCAATACATGGGATCATGCTCGTACACATATACACTCACACATACACACTGCGTACAGAGGCGGTTCTGACAGAAGCCTGGCCCCCATGCCCCCACACTCACAGATGCTTCCCCCCAGGTTGGACGATATAACACTCACACTAACCCCGCAGGTCGGACAACACTACACTTGTCCCCCTGCTGTTATTCTGGTATTCCCAGTAGACATGGTGGTGGTAAGTTGATGTAAATGCCCTCTGACTGGCATGCTGAAAGCTTGTCTTTTTGTGCAAGCACACACTCCTTACCAGGCTGATGACACTATCACCTCACCCTCCCAGAGGGTAGGAGGAAATCTATTGTTATTGACGGTTTTATTATTATTATTATTATTAATATTATTATTATTATTATTCTCCTTGAGCCCCAATATCTCAAAAAGTCACTAGTCAAAAATTTTGTAAATTGTCACATTAATACTCCATGCCAACGGGTACCCCCACACCAAGAATGGCCCACATTCACCCATAGGTGGCACTACAGGCCACACCCAAAAAAGAAAATATTTTCAAAGTGATGTCATTTCCACCCCATTTGTCCAATTCTTCTGAAACTGTGTGTTCATGCCTCATTTCTCATGGGGAACAAAAAAGCCTCAAGGACAAATAGTTTCCACCATGATAGATTTTCCTGCACAGTGAAAATTTGGAAAAACCTAGAAAAATCTTCTAAACCGTAGCTCCGATTGACTTGAAATTTTGTTACCCATGTGTATAACTGAAGTTTTTCAATATATTACTTAGCAAAAATGAATAAAACACAAAATGGCTGAAAGGGGCGTATTTATGTAAATGTCCACATTGCCTCAATTGTCAATAAATCAAATGTCATTTTGACTGATGGTTTTTCAAACCTAAAATTCTTCAAGATGACATCACTCTGAAGTACTATGCAAAGAATGGCCCACATTTGCCAAAAATGTTCTAATTGTGTACATTGATACTACAGGCCAATGGTAAACCCCACACCAAGAATGGCCTACATTCGCCCTTAGGGGGCGCTACAAGCCATGCCCAAATGTCCTATTTTCAAAGTGATGGCATTTCCACCCCATTTATTTAATTAAACGTACATACCTCATTTCTCATTGGGAACAAAAAAGCCTCAAGCGTCCATAAGGTCCGGCATGATGGATTTTTCTGTACACTGAAAATGTTTTGTTTAGGATTCAGACAGAAAGACATGTTTTTTGGATTCCTCCATTGGGTGGGGTTAACCCCAACCCTCTACTGATCAATTTTAAATTATTTGCCATTTTGAGGAGGAATCGTATTGCTGCTTGCAGCTATATTTTATTGACTGTGTTTTTCTTTTACTTTTCTATTATTGATCCTCCTCCTCACAAACTTTCCTGTATTATTTAGGATGGAAATATGTTCTTAAAGGTATAGTGTGTCATTTTTGCACAACAAGCAGCTCCAAGTGGAACTGTAAAAGCAATGGGTTTTACAAACACTCCCACATCTGCCATTGGTCAGATAAATGTATTTCCACCCCAAAACTCACACCCTTGGTTGGACCAGTGTTTTGAAAGAGACACAGTTACATATAGTTGTCTGGCGGACAACATGGCATGTGCTAAAATGCTTCCAGTGAGGGGCCGCCTTTAGATGTGCACAGTTAATGTATTCAACTCTTTAGCATAGATAGTGTTTACATCATTCAGGAAAGCTGGCTAATATTCATTAAGAATTGTGTAATTTTCTATAATAAACACACTTATAAAGATATTTAAAAAACTGAACCCGTTTAAAGAACCATTCAAATACTCATTTAAATATTTTGTTTTGTTTTTACATTTATTAACAAATTAGGGTTTGTACTGCTTGTATGAATATAACACATAATAAGAAAGTGTTTCACCGCTGTTCAAATGCACTTTGGATCGAATCATTTATATGTATAAATGTTTTCCATCAGAAAGGACTAAATATTAAATTAAACAAATCACAATAAAATGCAAAGTAATCTCTTCAGAAATCAAAATAATTTTTGAATGTACAGTATTTTTATAACCAATGATTTAAATTGGAACTGTAGTGGAATACAGTTACTTGTATATTGTATTTTAAATACGTAATCCCGTTACTTGTATTCCGTTATTCCCCAACCCTGGTTCATTCATTAATTGAATATGCTCTTTCACAGCCCTCACTCCAATGCTATTGGCTCGCACTACAGTCAGTCTTTCTTTACAGATGGAAAAACCACCAAAGCATCTCGCATTTTAAACAACTGCAGCATTGTGTCTGCAGCTGTTTAAAACTTGTACGTGCTCACTGCAAATTCACAGATGTTTAGGGAGGCTGAGAGGAAATTTAGGGGGGCTGAAGCCATCCTAAAAAGTGTCTAATAATGCCAGTGCCCTACACTATTAGATTGTCAGTTTCAGATTGGAAAGAAACTTTCTCTGTTTGTTTCAGTTGCATTTCATCTGTTACTTTTTATTATAAAGGAAACCCTCTCTTGAAGCTCTCAGTGGAAAACAACGATTTACCAAGAAGTCATACCCTGAAATGTTCCTCTATTTTCTAGCTATTGTCCCCTTGCACTTGGAATATACTACTATAACATTTTACCTAGTGATAAATGATTGAAGCCTAAACCTCTGTTTAATATGACCACTGCAAAACAGTTACCCAGATCAGTATCAAATCTCTCAGTAGGCACAATACCTAAATCTGTTTACTCTATTATTAAACAGACATGAAAGTGAAATTAGTTTTACAGTTTTTAAAACAATTGTTGCTGGTTTGTCTGGATTAGGTTGTGTAATAGTACTGAATCACCAAGCCCACACAGTGAAGACACAGGGAAAACAATATAAGACACCTCACTATAGAACATGAAAATATTCTCACACATATTTAGAAACATGATGGAGAGAAAGTGACAGATGGAGAGACATGTGATTGACATGCATGACTAAAACTCCTTCACACGCTATCGGAATTATCGTAAATATGAGTTTCCCACTCAGAAGTTGCCCATGAATGACCCTCTCAAGTCATAATTACGATTGGGAAACTCTGAGATAATTTTGATACATGAGTTTCCGAGATGGGAGGAGTTCTAAATTTCCAACATGGTGGAGGAGAGTACAGTTTCTGTTTTGCATGAAAGGTCTTGTTAATTTTTCTAAATACAACTAATTGTTACCACTTGCTGTTTTGGTCAGATTAATTTATGTATATCAGCAGCCATTCTATGCATGTTTTACATTTTACACTGTAAAAATAGCTTTAATTTGACCAAAATTCCATTATCATCAGCAAGTACTGTGTAATGTGTATTATGTGTCAAAATGCATGTTCCTCAAGAAATATGTATGAATGAGCATGGCTTCATCCATGTTTCCTGTTCTTTCCGAAAGCAAAGCACTTGAACACAACGTACTCGTAATTACCACTTCATAAGTGGAATGTAGGATAATTCTGATAGCACATGAAAGCAGCATTACTCACTTCACTCACCCGTACACCCTGAAACACTGATACGATAGCCTCAACCCATGTGATGATGCAGTGTTAACTCTTATACATACATACAATGGTGTCCTATACATACAGTACATTTTTCCAGTCTATTGCAATGCAGTCAGGATGAATCCATATGGTTTAGGTCAGCACACACTTACTGTAAGAGGGAAGCCACCAGTTTGTAACACAATTTAAGCCTGAGGATCAGACAAGCATTCAAATATGAAACATTAGAACATTATAAGCAAAGATTAAAGAGCAGATATGCACTTAGTAAAGGGCAACAGTTTACTGCTTGTTTTGTTTTTTTGTTTTTTGGAAAATGTGTCTTATGAAACCATGTTGCATTAGAATATATTGCAAACTGTGTGCTTTAGCAAATGTTTTACTAATGGACTGTGTTGGCACATGATTCTTTTTTCAAAATCAAAGTACTTTCCAAAATAGCATGCAATCCATTATTCAAATTTAATGTAATTTAAACGTATAAATTATAATATTATATTTACTCAGCAAATAAACAAAAAATATCATAATACGGGATATTTGACTCTTAAAATTTTGTTAGGGAAAATTTAACATTGTAGCATTTAACAATGCCATACCACTACTTAATTAATAAAACTGTATAACTGCTGCAAAATAACAATTATGATTTAAAAAACAATGCTATCACAATTGAGAAATGTAGTTAAAGGTGTTATGTGCCATTGTTTCAGCATTAAAATATATCTTCTTAATGTGAAGAGACAACTATAAAGTAAGCCATATGATACTGCCTGTTATCCGAACAATGGAAGCCTTAGGAAACCTGTTTAAAAATGTATTTTTAAAATGCTGATTGGAGTCTTTAGTGACCTAGAAATTACACGACCCAAAAGTATAGCTTTGCAACTTGTAGAATGCACTGCATTTGTCATCTAAAAAGCATCTACTCATTTGATGGTGTAGGGCACAATGTATCGTGAGATAGATTTGTATCTATCGGTGTCATTTAGGGGATTAATTAAAACAAAAGCAATGCTTAAAGAACATGAAGTGAGAAAAATGGAAGAGGATTAAGGCCCCAGGAAGTTCTTCTTCTTTCGAGGTAAAAATAATTTCTAAACAGTGGTGGTGGTGTAGTGGGCTAAAGCACTGAACTGCTAAGCAGAAGGTTGTAGGTTTGATCCCCACAGCCACACACCATTGTGTCTTTGAGCAAGGCACTTAACTCCAGGTTGCTGCATCTGCAAAATGCATAAATGTAAAATGTAAATGTAAACAGCTGAGCAATGACATACTGTTGTGAACATTCAGACACCAGCCATGCTGCAGGGGGAGGCATTTAGATGAGCTTTTACATATGAGGACGTGCAAAACTACATGCAAAACTTTTAGGTTACTGTTGTAACCTCCATTCTCTGATAGAGGGAACGAGACATTGTGTCGAGTGAAGCGACACTAGGGGACTTTCTTGAAGGCCTCGGTTACCTCTGAACTTGATAAAAGGCCAATGAGAATTTGGCAGACAGAATTTGCATGTCCCAAAAATCATGCCTCTGTTCATTCAGATTTATTCTTCGGAGCCAAGCGGTTGTGCGATCAGCGAGCTGAGATCACTACTGTTCCACTCACCTCTGTAGAGCATTGCTGTTGGATCCACGACGCATATCGGTGGATTACTCCTTCTCTGCATGGCAGTGCATCTTTGTCCCTGGGCACTTCGACAGTGTTTCCTTAAGGAGCAAATAGAAATGTAAAAGAGTATATTTTCTCTAAAAAAGTATACATATTGCCGTTGACCCCCCGCGCCTCCTTCCTATGGGATTGGGGCCGCCGCGGCTGGTGATGAAGGTGATTTGGGGAGTGCAGCAGGCTCAGTTTCACCGGGTAAATACCCACAAACCACTCGCCCCCCCAGCATGCTCATTTGCTTCAATCCGGGCTTGAGGTGAGAGTGTCTAGCCTCACGGCCTCACGGCCAGTCTGTATACTCCCTCGGACATCGCGAGCTGGATGATGTTTACACCGCTGCATCGGAAAGCGTCACAGCGGCGGCTGATACTGATGACTCGAATGAGCTGCCACCTTCGGGTCTGCTCGTCCAGTCTGAGCCTGACTCGCAGATGTCCGATATGCTTGCCCGGGCCGCGGTGAGCGCGGGGCTAGACTGGAACCCTCCTCCCCCCTCACCCCTCATGGCAAGATGATTGGTTCCTCCGGTAACCGAGGTCCTTCAAGAAAGTCCCCTAATGTCGCTTCACTCGACACTACGTCGAAGTGACCGACAGACGTGGAACCATGTGACATTGAAATGTGTTATCAATGACCTCATGCCTCATTCTATTAGTAATCACAAGAGGTCAGTAAAATAAGATGTTTTAATTACTCTATGATGATTTAAAGTAATATATATCCAGTAGATAATGTGTAATTTGTCTTGTTTACATTCTGAATTCATGGAGCTCATCCGCTAACACGTTTTGCGGCCATAATTTGCGCTGATTACACACTGTTATTGTAGTTTATGATAACGCTAAAACTACTTCAAATATGGGTGTATGAAAGTGTTAATGGGCAGAATACAGACAAAAGAATGATGATAGGTATACCTTACTATGTGCAGATGTGTGAATGGCTTGAAGCAGCATTTAAAACAAAACATTAAATGGGCATTTGAGTAGATTTCATTCCTTTTGTAGACTATTAAAAAAAAGAATCTCATGATATGGTTTTGGAAAGTGTGTCTACGCAAACGATCTTCAAATGTAGGTAAATTTGCACCAACTTATAACTGCATGCCGGTGTGTTCATGTTGACTGATCTTAAACTGACTGAATGAGAATTAGCTGTTGGCCTGAAAGTAGGAGGAGATCCAGGTCACACCTACCAATGACATGGACCAATGGTAGTAAGACAGTGTAGAGCAGCCGAGAAAAAGTTTTCCTAAAAGTTTGCCCTGGCGAGCTGTTACAAACCACTGAAACAAACTCAAAAACACCTTTTATTTGGTCAGGTTTAGTTCTAAATGATGTCACACCCATTTGTTCTTCGATATTGCAGGAAGTATGCAGGGGCTTTAAGAGGCTGGATAGGAGAGAAAAGAAAAGAAGATGAAGCGAGAGAGGGAATCACAGACATTAGTAATCACAAAGAAGGTGTCCCTGTCATGTCGTCCCCCCTCGTCTCGTTAGCTAATCAACTCAGCTGCATGCTCTCTTGCACAGCCTTGTTTTCGCAGATCTCCTGGCAGACTCTGAAGTCAGCCCCAGGGGTCTAAGCCCGCTCTAACATATGTTTCTAAGTGAATTACCTCTTGTTACATCAACAGGTTGTGCACATTGTGGAGGACAGCATGTCAGGTCTTTAATTTACCCATGCGTACAGTACATTTTATAACAGTTAACCCAACACAGGAACAAGTATACACTCACACATTCTCACAATAAAAACAACATGTGCTTTCTGCTGGATTCCAACCGAGTTTTGTATTGGCCCAGGGGACAAATAGGGGAGAATTCCATGATTTCAGCCTTTTTAAAATTCATTGAGTTTCACAGACAGACAAAATATAAGGCCTATCAAGCCAATGCTTTATTTTGATTGAATTTCTATATTGTGTATAGCTAAGGTCATATAGTACTGCTCAACAAGCTGTTGTAGAGACTATATGGCAGTGGTAATGGAAATCTATAGTTGGTGCGGTGCAAAGCAGACTGACTTACGGAGACAGCCATGCAGCATCTTCATGGCAGACAGGCTTGAAAAATGGAGGCCAACGGCAGCTTGTTTCCAATCCAAGTTGTTTGATGCTTCTATAAATATCGCTCAGACAACAGAAAATCTATTTGCTGAAGGCCAAAGCTCTGACCTTGGCACTTTTGACCCTTGAGTATATGAGAGTATGTGTGTGCCCATCATATCAAAGCCCACAAAAAACAGGGGTATATGGTTTTGTAATGAATGGTAATGTTGTATGTGATCTTTTTCATAGATGTTTTGAATCAATGCCTCTTAATGGATGGCCTCTTAACAGCCCAGAAACCTCTTAACATAATCATACACTGGATTTTTAACAAGTCATCCTCAACTTGTGGTTCACAACCCATAAATTGCATGCAGGTCTGTTCGAAAAATTATTCTAAATGTCAAGAATAAAATAAAAAAAACTATTTACAGTAATCCTACATACAGTAGTTAGGATTTAAAATAAATAGACTTCTCAGCTTTTTAGAATGAGTTGTAAACACTTGTCATACTGTATCTTTTGTTATTGAAGTCAGAGGCTACTACAGTATGTGTATGATTAAGTTCTATTGTATCTTGGCACAAATTGTTCTGTCACTTGTAGAAGCTAGCCAGTTTAGTTAGAAGACATGCTTCGAAAACTGCCATATTGATGAATTTCAATTTTTCTACTGTGTTGTGTCACCACTTGGTGTAAAATCTGGGTCTTAAAAGTAAAACCAGTTGAACATTTTGAGATTTGTCTGTTTGTTTGTTTTAAATCAATCTTGTGAGATTAAATTGTCTAATGATGTACTGTATCTCTTTCGCTATCCAACAGGATTACACGTTGACCATGTATTTCCAACAGTACTGGAGGGACAAGCGGCTAGCATATTCTGGCATTCCTCTCAATCTCACCCTAGACAACAGGGTAGCTGACCAGCTCTGGGTTCCTGACACATATTTCCTTAATGACAAGAAGTCTTTTGTACATGGTGTCACAGTGAAGAACCGCATGATCCGTCTGCACCCAGATGGCACAGTTCTTTATGGATTAAGGTGAGAACTGACTGCTGAAGTCTCATAGCCTCTGACTCTCACATTTACACTGCCAGCTTTTACTGACAAAAAAAAAATAAAAATTTTTTTTTACTGAAAATTTGTAAAATGTTATAGTTAAATTGCTTTGATGTTCATTGACCTTTGAAATTTATTTTCAAGGCTTGATGTGTATTGGAATATTTAACAGGTTGTGTCATGTGAAATAATAATCTACCTTAAAGATATAAAGAGACACAAATATTAATATACTTTGTAAACATACTGTAAGTTTTAGAGCTCAAAACCTCCTCACTGGTCTGTGTTATGTTATGAAGAGTGGCTGAAATTAGTTTTCAACACAGTCCCTGATAATTTTTTAATCTGTCACAATGTAATGCAGGCTTTGCACAGAGTCTGTTGTGGAAGGCTGAAACAAGCTATATTCGACCCAACTGCAAAGCTAAATTATGTATGTATTATGAGTGTTTTGGCGCAAGAATCGTTACAACCAAAAGTGAAAAATAATTAAATAATAAAACATTTATGATATGACCCCTTTATATCAAACATGCAAACTGATCTTAAACGACAAGGAAATTGCTTCTGATCTTATCAGAAGGACTCAGGTTTATGGCGTGCCAAAGGTCTCAACCAAACCCTTTGATTCTCAATGAAAAGCTGCCTGTCAGATAATTTTTTTTTATTTGACCTTAAAACTGTTCAGAGAAGAGACTGAAAGTGGGTAGCTTCAGCGGGTGCAGTGATGTACAGTACCGTGAGAGCGTGCCCTATTCTGGTCAGTGCACTCGGCTGCTAAATTGCATAAGTGCTAATGTGTGCCTTTATCTTGTTAAAACCCTTTCGTGTTATCAGAGTCTGATACTAAATGAGCTCTTCTGCTCATTCCCACATGGAAGAGCATGGCTATGCCTTCATCCTCTGCTCCAGCTGGAGTGCACTATGAGCCAGTTAACGTAGCCTAATTTAGCTTTTGCGTTTTGTTCCAAATGAGATCGCTTGGACTAATGCAGCCATATGCTAATACATGGTGCATGCTAGGAAAGTGTACTGCACCTTTTCCACCCCTTTTGTGATTTATCTCATTGCACTTGAATGTAACATCAGCAATCCACTGAACAACATTTAATAGTTTAACTAGGGAGGTCCCTGATCATGTAATGCCCATAGTTCAACATAGTGATAATGTGTATGGCGCTAGGGCTTTTATTTGTTTGCCGGAGCTGGGTGCCATTAAAGAAAGAAGAGCTTGCATATATATAAATATGTTAAGGCACTTGAGTGTGCTCTCATTAAAATGGCTCTGAAGATGGAATGAAGGCGCTGGGTTTCCTCTTTAATTAATCCACTCCAGGAAGCAAAAACCTTAGAAACATTGTAACATAACACACATTTCAAAGCAATGTTATTTTCTCATATGTCAAAATGCTAATTTATGGTCATTTAATCATTTATTAAAATAGATTGTGTAGAAATTACACATTCAGAGAGGGTGCAACTAATAAAGAGAAAATAAACAAGTTGATTAACTGCTATAGTATTCTTTTACTTGTATCTGTTTTTTAAGGGATTAAAAAACTAATTAAAAAAAAGAATGATTAAAAGCATAATAATTGCCTACACATTTTTGAACGAACTCTCAAAAGATTTGTCCTCTTATTCAGTTGTGACGTTTTTGCAGTTAGGATTAGAAGTGTTAAAAATTGGACAAGATCATTCTATGACAGATTTTCTTATTTCAGTCAGGTATCTCCACCTGGGTGAGAGACCAGTGATGGGTTTCCCAAAAGCATCGCAAACTTAGCCAGATTATAGAAGCCATTGGTGCCAATAGTGTCTACAATCCATTTACGTCTGTGACGCTTTTGGGAACCTCAACCCAGATCTTTTATTAAGATGGACTTTAGTCTGGGTAGATGTAATACTTACTTTTATATGAATGAAAATTAAGATGTAACAGATAAAAGTACAGATTGTTCAATAGGTCATACTTTTGTGCACCTTTGTGTAGATTATTTAGCTAACTAAACTGGACAACAATTCTGGAAATTCTGAATTTGATGTGATCTAGGATCTTAGGGATAGTTCACCCCAAAATATAAATTCTGTCATGATTTATTTACCATATATCATTATATATCATTCCAAACGTGTTCACTATTCACTTTCATACTGAAAAGAGCAACTTAGACATTTAGCTAAATATCTCCTTTTGCGTTCTGTGCAAGAATAAAAGTCAAACAATTTTGGAATGATATGGTAAGTAAATGATGACAGAATTTTCATTTGGGGTGAACTATCCCTTTAAGATAGCACAGCCTATTGAACAGACCATGCTTCAAATTAAATATGGCGTCCATCCTGACTGAGGTCCATTGACTCATATAAAAGACATATCACTTTGTCATCAGGGTTTAGTCCACTTTGCACTTGTGTGGAGATGAAATTATGAATTAGTGATGAGATGAGACAATACTTGCCACCATACTCGAAAGATCAGCAGCCATTTATGGGGCAAAAAAAGCATTTTCATATCCTATTTAAATCTGCACTATTTGTTCATGTCCACTCATGCAAGATCTTGCATATGCATGTTCTGTGCTATATTTAGTTCAAAAGCCTTTTGAAGGGCAGGAGGAGCCAGATTTTAATATGTTCCTTCCTGCTCAGCTGGATACACATTTATGTGTTTTCAAGCTGTTCTCACACAACCAAAAATTATATTTCTAAGAATTTAAGTGGAAAGCAGATCTTCAATCTGTTTGCTTGCTTTGACTGCCATATCGACCTATAGTCTCACATCCCTATTGAAAATAGTGCTGGTTCCCCTGGTGATCTGATCAAATGTGGTCAGGTGAGACACATCGATGTTTACCTCACTCCCCTTAAATGTATCTTCTATGACCACTTGTGATCGGATTTGGAGGGGAGGGATTCATGATGACATACATCAATCACTCTGTCAGTGTGTTATTGCATGACATTAAAGTGCATCAAAGTCAGAAAGACAAAGAACGCATGAAAAAAATGGCACTATTTCTCCCAGATGCATCTGATATTTAATCTAAGCACAAAATATATTTAATCTAAACGCAACTTTTCGAGCAGAATTATCCATTATTTTAGTGGATTACCTGTATATACCTGAGCTGCAGATGTTCGTGCTTCTCATAAGTGTCCCTGTGTAACTGGTTCTGCTCGACCTGTTCCGAGCGGGATTCAAACCGGCGTCTCCGGCATGGGAGGCTGAAGACAGCCCCTAGCGTCAGTTGCTAGTGCTCTTCTTGAGGCCAGGGGAGTGAGGTTTACACACTGCACAGCTATCACGTACCAGCTGGCTCTCGTTAACTAACTAAGCCCACTAAACCTCACTCCCATCCGGTTCACAGCACCACTGTAACTGGTCCTGCTCCACCTGCTCCAAGTAGGATTCGAACTGACGTCAGCCGGCATGGGAGGCGAGCACGCTAACGAGGAGCCTAAAGGCTACAGCCTCTAGCATCAGTCGCTAGTGCACCTCTTGAGCCCAGTGAAGTGAGGTTTAAACACACTGCAGAGCTATCATGTACAGCTTGCTCCCGTTACACCTGCGTGTTGAAATCAGACACACTGAAGAAGATCAGCTTCTGCTTTAAAAATTTCCGATCGGACGGTTATTTCCTTTTTAAAGCCTCTTGTAACCGGTAAAGTTTAAACCCTTGTTTTGGTGCAGCTGTTGATTGACAGGTGAGGGGAGGCGCTTTGCTGCTCCGAGACACATTCAAGACAGATTTGCATTTACACTTCAAATGTGATGTGTTCACATGTGTTTTTAAACACATTTGAATGTGGTTTTTGTGATCTGAACACAATAAGTTTTAGAACCCATTTTGACCTTAATCTTAATACCAGGTCTTTTTTGCATATTGCTTTAAGTGTGGTCACTTGATGGCTGTTGATGCTTTTTTGCCCCACAAATGGCTGCTGATATTTTGAGTAGTTGTCATCTCATCTCACCACTTATGCAGAGTGAGTAAAACATACTGAGATGTAGTAAAGAATTGAAGAGCTCCAGTGGGCGCCATAGGGATCCACTTACAAGTTTTAGTCCACTCTGAGCATGTCTAGGACCTGATTACACTTTACAAAGAGCCAAACAACAAAAGTTTCATGTTTACATTCAGATGTTGAACAATGTTTTACAGTGTTGTTAAAGGGACAAATCAGCCAAAAATCATTTAACAAACCCATATAACTTTCTTACATGTTTCGAGGAATATGTGGGTGACTAAATGATTAATGAATTTCCATGTTTGGTTGAATAATCCCTTTAAGCAAGTGTGGCAGCCAGCCTGGTACATGCTACAGTAGCAGAGCTCTCGCTACCTCAATTTATAGATTTGTGTGTTTTCAGTGTTTGACTCTTCTGGCATGTGTGTTTGTGTGTTTGTGTGTGTGTGTGTGTGTGTGTGTGTGTGTGTGTGTGTGTGTGTGTGTGTGTGTGTGTGTGTGTGTGTGTGTGTTTCTGCGTTTCTAGAATCACCACCACTGCTGCTTGCATGATGGACCTGAGAAGGTATCCATTAGATGAACAGAATTGCACTCTGGAGATAGAGAGTTGTAAGTGTTCTTGATACTCATAAATGTACACACGCACATACAGTACACACAAATTTTATTTTTATCATGCTGGGCACTTGCCATTCACTTCTCCTCTTTTTACAATGAGCTAATAATATTTTAGATTTTCATTAAGACATTAAGACTATATGTTGTGTTTTAATTTAGTATGGCTGGTCCCCCACTAAATTGGCATTACTAATACATTTTGAATAGCTTCATTTGCTTCATATATGCATATACATAGTACTGTATATGCATACGTTTACTTCAAATGCATGCTAGCAAAACCACATTGCTTATCATGGATTATGAACTACAGTGCTGGTATAAAATGGAGTGGTCTGTGTCACATTGGGATATCTGACCCCAAACAGCTCCCCACACTTGAGCAGAACAGATGCTCATTTGCATGATTATGTTAACAACGCACTTGTGCTGACTTTTTTCACTTTTCATCATGTGCTATACATACTACTAATTATGGAAATAAATACTATTTCCAGAAACGTCATCCTCAGAATTGAGAATTAAGGAGAAACTGCAGTTTTTTTAATCAAATATTATTTATTCAACATAAATTGAACTGGGTTGCTGTGGTTATTGAGATGAAGGGATGGAGATTCAGCTGAAGGTCCGCGACATCAATCTTGAAACATTTAGCCATTGCCATTCCTTGAAATAAACAGATTATGTTTTTTAATTTCTTTGTTTGAATGTGGAGCACTGTCTGAGCTCTCAGTAAATCTCTCACTAAAACATAAATCCAAAGTCATCTGATATTTGCTTCATAACAGTAATGTATTATTTACTCAATGATGAATTTGATTTATTTGTTCTCTTTAGATGGATACACAACAGATGATATCGAGTTTTACTGGAAGGGAGGAGAAAGTGCAGTGACGGGTGTGGCCCGAATAGAGCTCCCACAGTTCTCCATTGTGGACTACAAACTTGTCTCCAGAAATGTTGTCTTTTCCACAGGTAAATTAGAAAGACAGGTTGAAATTACAACAAATTAGACTAAAGAATGTAATATGAAGCTTCATTTTGTGTTTATATGTCATTTAAATAATTTTTGTAGTAGAGTTCACTTTTACACCCAGTCTACGCCGGATGCAAGAGGTGTGGGTTGTATTGCTTTTGACACGACATTCTATGACACAACATTCTAATCAATGATGCTGTCGACTAGATTTGGGGTACTTGAGTTTGGACTCAGACTCAAGTTAAATTTTAATGGACTTGCCACGGACTCGGATGCATTTTCACTCTGACTTGACTCGGATTCGAGCCTTTTGGACTTCAATTTTTTTCCATCCGAGTCCATGACATTAGTGATGCAATGAAAAAAAATATTAAATAAATAACAAAACAGAAAGTAATGAACACATCTCTGTCTGCATGCAGCTGTATTAGCCCCTAAATCAGTAGACGTAGCCAGAGTTGTTTCACTGTGTTTAAGCAAACACAAGCACACATACGCACGTGCACAGGCACACTCATCAGTCAACCAATATGCTTGAATGTTACTACAGAGATTACTGTATAACATCAACTGCCAAGGTGGCTGGCATGACGAAAACATAAAGTCAGGTATCCAATGTAATAGAAACTAAACAAGGCAGTTTCATAGGACACGGGACCTGACAACTGGTAAAATTGCATGTGTCATTTGTGCAGCCAACACTGTTTCATCGTGGTTAAAAACGTAAAGTCAAGAACTTCATTGAGTTAAGTCACCCACGTCATGTCTCTCACGGTTTACTAAAAACAGCATATTGAAATGTAAATACATAAGAATAGTATTAATATTGGATATTAAGTCTTTTTAGGTGTAATGTATCTACACATGTAGGCTTCTGTAGTCTCTTGTGGTCCACGCAGTGTAGTCAGTTTGAAATGGCCCATAATAGCTTGATGAATTAACTGTGTAACTCTTAAATATTCTGGGGAAAAAAGCATTAATGCTAAAGCAGACAGCAACTCTTAACAGATAAACATCACCTATTTATTATTGATTGACTATTTTCAAAGCATTGACGAGCTGCTTAAAATACATTCTTTTACAGCATTTGTCTACCATTCATGACATTCAACCATTCACAATACAATATTATGATATTTTGGGCAGTAAAATATTTAGTTTATAATTTAATTATGGACCATAAAATAAATGTATTATACAATGACAGCGTTTGTGTATGAAGCTAAACTTCATGTTACTAGATGAATTTAGTTGCTGATGATGTTTTTATATAAAAAAGAAACATATTTGTATTTATTTTTATTGTAAACCACCAGATAACTTATGCCCGTCTTTTTTTAGCCTACACCTCTGACACTTTTGAAGGACAATTCTGTTAAATGTATAACTCAAAATTATTATTCGCCATGTTTTTGCAGTTAAAGAAGAGCTCAATGAAATGTTCTTTGGTTGGTATTTAAAGATTTCAGACTAATTGCAGACCAAATCAAATTAACTAGAAAATCACGTCAGTGACGACATCGGCCTAATATTATCAGTGGGCTTTTCCAGTGTTTTTGGATGTAGCATTTGCAGTCAAATCATGAGACGTAACTTCTCAGCGAGTGCTAATTACTACTGTGTTGACTCATTTGTATGTACTGTATTTTCCCAAATCAGTTGGCAGATAGAGAAAAAGATTTAGAAAGAAATCTCAGTATAGACAATACTCAGTAAATTCAAATTTGAAACATAATAACCTTTTGTAATGACTAACATAGCTTTGACTTTCTTTAGTCTATGCTTGTGTGGAGGGGGAAAAGCAACAAATTATTGAAATGTTAACAGTACGCAAGAAAAAGTGTGTTGAAGAACAGTTTTGTCTTCTTGCACCTGAAGCATATGCTTTCATTCTGAAACCACATTGAAGTTTGTTCAGCAGGAAACTAATCATAAGATATTATGGTGTTTTTGTTACATTATATTGACAAACTGTTTTTCTGAGTTGTGAGGGTTAAAACAAGTTTAAAATATTGATGTTGAGTTTACGGTTACAATGTTAATTCAGCTTCATGAACAGATTAATTTGTACTCCACTCGGACTCGATTGTTTAAAGACTCGGACTTGACTCGGATTCGACACTACTGTCAACACTGGAAGTGTCCGACAGTAAACTGGTGTCCCATTCCATTTTGCGCTTCATGCCCTGGCGCTACTACTGACAACGTCACAAATAAACGGTTTAGAAGGTTCATGCTGACGTGATGTGACACGATGTAATGGCTTGATGGCTTCAAGCCGTTGCGTTGTGACGCATCAACAGGCGCCCCCGGTGTAGACAGTGTGTTAGTCAACACTTTTCTGCAAATTGTAGACCTTCCTAAATCAAAGTTTTAAAATTTCATGCCTTCTTTGTTCCAAATAAAAGAGACATATATATGATTGATTGGCACAATTTTCTTTTTCACTTTTTTATTTAAATAGACTATCACATGCAGTATGGAGTATGAAGAGAATGATGAGAACTTGAATCAGGGAGCAACATATTGTGTTGTTTACAATAAAAGCAATTCTCACACATTGTTGGTCTTAAATAAAAAATAATCTACCCACACAAAACCTGCCATTAGTCTAGAACAATAGTTGTTGTTAAAGATCTGATCAAGCCTTTAATACAATTACGTATTGTAACAAATTACATTTTAAACATCTGAAAGTCTTGTTTTCGACCAGTGACTTCACAGCACAGAAAAGCAATACAGATGATGGCTCTTTAGTGAAGTTTTTTCAGGTTGTCCTGTATTCAGCTCATTCTCTCACAAGACTGATATTCCTGTTTACCACATATTTGAAAAGCTTCCTAATTGGGGTTTGTGCATGAGATGCTTTTCCTACTCATGACAGAACTGACCAGAAATAATGGAAGAGCAATTACCACTCTATTTCTTCAAGCTGCCAAAGAGAAAAGAAGAGATGGTAGAGGCGAGAAAGTGAGAGATGCAGTCAGAGAGGAAAAAAAAGGCACTTGATGCAAACCATCACATATTCATGAGCTAGAAGACCCATTGCATAAATTATTCTCTTCTAAAACTGAGGCATTCATAGATCCCATCCTGAATTATTGACATATAGAAAGACTATCTTCTAGACATAGTGAAAATGATGATTGGAATCATAGACTTAGAGATGAGGAGGATGTGGCTGCTGATGCCATGATGAGCTTTTTCTGAAAGAACTAATGAATTTACCTGCATAGTTCAAAATTAAATCACATTATTACATTTATAGTTCAGACTCTAAATTCTGATTGCATGAGCCATGTTCTAATCCATTTTAAAATTACTTTAAATACACACCTGTGATCACACATCTACGTATATATAAAGTTACTGTTTACAAACAAACACTCAGCTCTGGCACTTCAGTGTTCTTTTGGCACAGAAGAAAAGAACCATTCCCCTTCTGTCACTCACTCTACATTGTGTTGAATGTAGTGACACAAGGGGTCTTTCTTGAGAGCCTCGCATACCTCTGAACTTGAGAAAAGGCCAATGAGAAATTGGCAGACAGAATTTGTATGTCCTGCAACCGGACATACAGGTATAAAGGGAAGCGGGTGTGCATCTGTCAGTCAGATTTTTCCTTCGGAGCCGAGCGGTTGTGCAGCAGCAAGCTGAATCCCACTACTGTTCCACTCACCTCTGTTGGCGAAGAACTGCTGTTGGATCTACGGCGCATCACCAGCGGCTTTGCATTACATGCCCCTGGGCGCTTCGACAGCGCTTCTCTCTAAAAGAGTGTTTCCTCCTTAAAGAGTTTTGTTTTCTCTAAAAGAGTTTAAACAAAGAGCAATACATAAGCAGGCGTTGAACGTCATTTTCAGGACGCGTCTTTTTAAAGTTCTCCCTCGAGCCCCCCGAATTGAATGATGATGACGTCGCCACTGCATCGGAGAGCATTCAAGCATCTGACTCAGAGGACTCGACTGGGCTGCCGCCCAGTCTGAGGCCGACGCGCAGATGGCTGACATGCTTGCCCGGGCTGCCGTAAGCGTGGGCTTGGACTGGAACACTCCGTCCTCTCCACAGCCTTCACGGCTTGACGATTGGTACCTCGGGTCAGGGCGCCGCTCCCTTTGGCACTAATTACAGCCTCAAGTCTTTTTTAGTATGATGCTACAAGCTTGGCACACCTATTTTGGGGCAGTTTCTCCCATTCTTCTTTGCAGTCCCTCTCAAGTTCCATCAGGTTGGATGGGGAGTGTTGGTGCACAGCCATTTTCAGATCTCTCTAGAGATGTTCAATCGGGTTCAAGTCTGGGCTCTGGCTGGGCCACTCAAGGACATTCACAGAGTTGTCCCATAGCCACTACTTTGTTATCTTGGCTGTGTACTTAGGGTCATTGTCCTGTTGGAAGATGAACCTTCACCGCAGTCTGAGGTCCAGAGCGCTCTGGAGCAGGTTTTCATCAAGGATGTGTTTGTACATTGCTGCATTCATCTTTCCCTCGATCCTGACCAGTCTCCCAGTTTCTGTCACTGAAAAATATCCCCATAGGGTGATGCTGCCACCACCATGCTTCACTGCTGGGATGGTATTGGCCAGGTGATTAGCGGTGCCTGGTTTCCACCAGACATAACGCTTGCCATTCTGCCAAAGAGTTCAATCTTTGTTTCTCATGGTCTGAGAGTCCTTCAGGTGCCTTTTGGAAAACTCCAGGCGGGCTGTCATGTGCCTTTTACTGAGGAGTGGCTTCCGTCTTGCCACTCTACCATACAGGCCTGATTGGTGGAGTGCTGCAGAGATGGTTGTTCTTCTGGAAGGTTCTCCTCTCTCCACAGAGAAATGCTGGAGCTCTGTCAGAGTGACCATCGGGTTCTTGGTCACCTCCCTGACTAAGGCCCTTCTCCCCCGATCGCTCAGTTTGGCCGGGCGGCCAGCTCTAAGAAGAGTCCTTGTGGTTCCAAACTTCTTCCATTTACGAATGATGGAGTGTTCGCTGGGACCTTCAATGCTGCATAAATTTTTCTGTACCCTTCCCCAGATCTGTGCCTCGATACATTCCTATCTCGGAGGTCTACAGACAATTCCTTGGACTTCATGGCTTGGTTTGTGCTCTGACATGCACTGTTAACTGTGGGATCTTATATAGACAGGTGTGTGCCTTTCTAAATCATGTCCAATCAACTGAATTTACCACAGGTGGACTCCAATCATGTTGTAGAAACATCTCAAGGATGATCAGTGGAAACAGGATGCACCTGAGCTCAATTTTGAGTGTCTTGGCAAAGGCTGTGAATACTTATGTACATGTGATTTTTTTTTTTTTTTTTTTTCGTTTTTAATTTTTTGTAAATTTACAAAGAATTCAAACAAACTTCTTTCACGTTGTCATTATGGGGTATTGTTTGTAGAATTTTGAGGAAAATAATGAATTTAATAAATTTTGGAATAAGGCTGTAACATAACAAAATTTGGAAAAAATGAAGCGCTGTGAATACTTTCTGGATGCACTGTATATAAAAATTAAATAAATAAATAAAATCTTGCTTCATGTCATACCTGTGGTAGAATTACTGTGAAGTACAGCATCTTATGGCTTATTGTTTGATTAAAGGTGCACTCAGTAATTTTTTGAACTATGTTGAAGTGGCTTACACTGGCTTCACTGACATGCTGCATCATTAAAGCACAGTAGTTTTCAGTTACCAATGCCATTGTAGAAATTCACTATTCATTGTGTGTGTGCAGTGTGTGTGTGTGTGTGTGTGTGTGTGTGTGTGTGTGTGTGTGTGTGTGTGTGTGTGTGTGTAAAAGAGAGAGAATTCACATTTGTGATGTGCTAGATTTCACTGGGTTCTTGTTGATGATGATAGAAAGTAATCTGAAATGAAAACAGGCAAATCTGGGAATCTGAATCCGAACGAATGCTTTTTAAGGTCCAAAAATATAGGACATGAACATGAAAAGAGGATGTATGGTCTCCCTAGGTTTTATTTAAAAATCAGCAGATTTGAGGGACATATCATTTGGAATTATCCATCAGTGTTTTAAAATAATAGGCAAATGATGGAGAATTATGTTAATGCAACCTCTGCTTATTGGGTGGGTTTATTGTTGTAACATTCATTTTCCAGTAATTTTTTAAGCTGTAGTTGTTATAACATCCTCTTAACAGCACATATTCCTCAAGAGCCTCCGATGGTCGGCATCACCAGTAACGTTTCTCTAGCTCTAGCGTACTGTCCAATAACAACAACTAAGCAGAGCATCCAAGAGAAGCCCATGGAGAAGTCAGGAAAAAGATGGATAAAATGGCAGTTACTGATATTAAGCAAGCAATATTCAGCTGATCAATGTGTTCCTAAAATGGGTGCCCCATGAGGCATCCCTGTCCCATGTAGAATAATAGAGCTTTTATAAGGTTTCTGATATAACTGAACTCTTCTTCTCACATGAGTGATCATGATTTTATACATATGTTTCAAAATTACTATTAATTTATTTAGAAGTAAAACTTTTTAAATTAGGAAAAAAAATATTGGGTGAACCTTTAAGATACTGTGAATTAATGTGTATGTATCAGACATAGATGTGTGTATTTGTGGCTGTGTGACATGTTTACTATTGCATGCAGTACTGGTGGTGTGGAATGTGCATATAATGTGTATATTATGTTAGTTTGGCTTGTGTGATGTGTGTAGGAATGTTGTGTGAGGTGTATAAGTAATTAGTATGAAGTATGTGTAGGTAGCGTAAGTTCATCATGTATGTTACGTAGCACGTTTTTATAGATTGTGTGGTGTGTGTGTGTACAGGTTGCATAATGTGCATCTGTAGGTTGTGTTATATGTGTGTAGGATGTGTGATTTATTCATAGGTTGTGTGTGTATCTAGGCTGAATGCTTGTTAGTCATATTTTTTCACCACCATAAATAACTAAGAACAGATTTCTCTTCACATAAGATGCATATTTCAGTGTCAAATCATGTATTTTTGCATCATGTCAGTATCGTTTGGTTGTGACTTAAAGACAAACTCCTTCTGTTCATTGGACTGATGACAAAGTTGTCTAAATTGACAAGCCATTTTAAAATTGGTAATTAGTAGTCAGTTAGCATTACACAGGTGAACATATATCATAGACTTAGTTTGAAGAAGAGGTAGAGCCATACCCAGTGATCATCCTGTCATAGAGACTTGGTTGTGGGCTCTTTTGGCACCAAGTAACAATCCAGAACACCATAACAACCCCAATGAAAAATGCCTAAAACCCACCCAGAACACCTTAGCAACCACATAGCAACATCTTGGCAACCACCCACAACACTCTAGCATGTGCCTTTGAGCACCACTTACATTTTCTACAGAAACAAAAAATCTGTGAGTGCATATTGCATATGTGTCACATATATTCATGCCATTTTAACATTTATTGTTTACTCATTATCTCATTGCCTTTTCTTTTCTCCTCTTGGTGTTTGTTGCTCAAGGCTAAGCTACAATAAATCACAGTTTTTTTTTTAGTCCATGTTTGCCTGTTGCCATAGAAACTAAAGCTGTGTTACCAGTGTTACTTCTCTCTCTCTCTCTCTCTCTCTCTCTCTCTCTCTCTCTCTCTCTCTCTCTCTCTCATTTTCTCTCACTCTGTACTTTTTCTTGCAATCTATGCTTCTCTTTCAATCAAAGTCAACAACAAATCTTTACTGGTATGATTGTCTTACATGCTCTCTCTTTCTCTGTTGTTTATTGAATAGGTGCCTATCCTCGACTGTCTTTGAGCTTCAAGCTAAAGAGAAACATCGGATATTTCATCCTGCAGACCTACATGCCCTCAATCCTGATCACCATCCTGTCTTGGGTATCATTCTGGATCAACTATGATGCTTCAGCAGCCAGAGTGGCATTAGGTACGCTCTATAGAACACTCTGCATGGGCTATCCTGTGTACACTACCTGTCAAAATGTTTGAAACACTTACTCATTCTTTATTCAAATTTATTAAATTTTTTTCACACTTTAGAATAATAGTAAAGTCATCAAAACTATGGAATAACATAAATGTAACTATGGGAATTATGTTGTGACTAAACAAAATCCAAAATAAATCAAAACCCTTATATTCACCCTTTGCCTAGATTTTGTCCCAGATGTACTCTTGACATTCTCTCAAACAACTTCTTGAGGTATCACCCTGGGATGCTTTTTAAACAGTATTGATGGTGTTACCATCTATTTGCTGGGCACTTATTGGCTGCTTGTCTTTATTATTTGGACCAAGTCATCCATTTCAAAAACATTTTTTTAAATAAAATGTTCGTTCCCAGTCTGTCGCTCACTTCGACGTTGAGTTGAATGAAGCAACACTAGGGGACTCCTTTGAAGGCCTTGGTTACCTCTGAACTTGAGAAAACTTGAGTGTTCCGCTTGCACATAGCACCTTTCCCCTCCACTGAGGTGATCATGAGTGCTCTCTCCCGCAGGAGAGTCCACTAGATTCACGCTCCCTGGATGTCCTTCCTCCCTAGCCTTCTGGTCTGCGAATTCAGCGGGGTCTTTTCCCTGAAAGAATATGAGTTGGAAAAGAACGCCTTCCCCGATGCATGTGATAGCGTTAAGATGGCCCTAGCCGCTTGAACTCTATGCAAGAAACATAGAGAAGAGAAAAGGCATGGCTGGTGTTGCCTGCTCCCATGCTTGGCACATTGCTTTGTTCCCCCCTTCAGGGTGCCAGGAACCTAAAAAGTTTATGATGATTTTTATGGAGCGTTGGGGAAGGGTACGTGCAGTCTGACTCAGACTGTTGCTTTGGCATGCAACTGCCTGCCTGCATCTGCGTCAGCAGCACACACACACACACACATGGTTCAGCGCATGGCATGATTGGATAGGGACCCCTAGTGTCACTTCATTCGACACAACGCCAAAGTGAGTGACAGAAGGGGAACGTCTAGGTTACTGTTGTAACCTCTGTTACCTGATGGAGGGAACGAGATGTTGTGTCCCCCTGGCCACGATGCTGAACCAAGCCACTGCTATGGCCGGAACTTACTCTCGGTTCCTCGGTGCAAAACCTGAATCGACAGATGCATGATTCCCTCCTTTTATACCCATATGTCCTGGAGAGGGACATGCAAATTCTGTCTGCCAATTTCTCATTGGCCTATTCTCAAGTTCATAGGTAACCGAGGCCTTCAAAGAAGTCCCCTAGTGTTGCTTCATTCGACACAATGTCTCGTTCCCTCCATCAGGGAACGGAGGTTACAACAGTAACCTAGATGTTTTATAATTAAATAAATGAATATGTTGGCACCATTACATTTTTCGTTATTTTAAAAATAATTTCAAACATTTAAGAATTCACCTTCAGATCAAAGTATTTTAAGATCATGAGAAACATTTCAGTCAAGTGTTTCAAAACTTTTGACCTGTAGTGTACATCTGACAGATTTCCATGGAGAGATCTCACTTTCTTCTCATGTATGTCCTCTTTCACTTCCACCGTGGAAGTGCATGCCTTATTGAACAGTACATTGTTGGATGTTCCAGTAACTTGAATGCCAACATTCAATATTCTGTTTGAATTGTAACTTTTCTGTATGCACAGCAGGCCTCCGCCGAGTCCTCTCCCTCCCTTTGGTTTACATTTTCTTGGATCTTGCCTCTAGACAAACACAAACACACATGCATGCACACACATACACAGACAGATATTGTTGGGGCACATGCATCATTTAACAAGGAACAGGGTAGGCCCATTGCTCTGAGGTAGCCACAAACCCCATACAGACAGACTTCTCACAGAGAGAGACTGTTCGCTATGTGTGTTTTTCTAATGTGGGTAGAATGAGTACCACAGTATCTCCAGCTGCAGTGAGTAGCAGGACACAAACTCTGTTCTAAAACCTTCAGTACAGTAGTGAGCTGCCTACCTAGACAGTTTTTTAAAAAGCAAAGTAGTTGCATCCTGATGTGAATTATGTTCCAGAGGCAGTTCCTTCTAAGATTCCTTGTTTTGTCCAAATATAAATACAACATCTCATGTATCCTTCTCTGAGAAGAAAATCCCTAAATGCATTGCAAAAAGAGCTCTGTGGGGAAAAGAATCATCCAAGAAGTTAGACTAGAAATGTGTAATATACAGTATACTTGTATTACAGAGCTCTCTGAAATACTCAAATCTGATTGTTCAGTTGTGCCATCAAGTCTGATATTTCTGAAAAATGACCACACATTTACATTTACATTTATGCATTTGACAGACGCTTTTATCCAAAGCGACTTACAGAGCCCTTATTACAGGGACAATCCCCCTGAAGCAACCTGGAGTTAAGTGCCTTGCTCAAGGACACAATGGTGGTGGCTGTGGGGATCGAACCAGCAACCTTCTGATTACAAGTTATGCGCTTAGCCCACTACGCCACCACCACTCCATATTTGATGATAAAGTGATATTTCACCAGTCATCCAGATATTGCGAATCATCTTTCCTACTTTTTGTATTACTCTGCAATCTCTTCAAGAAAGCTAATAAAATAATTTCAACTACAATGTAAAAAACACAATTTCTTTGTTCAGTTATTTATTTGGCAAGTAGTCATGCAATAAGTGGGATAATGAGCAATCAGACACTCAATTTAACCAAATTAACTCCAACAGGTTTATCAGAGATTCTCACCTAATAACATAGTTTAAATGCATGGTGTTCACTGTCCGTTTCTGCATATCTTGGCGCCGTATTGTGTGGTCCATGCTGCATAATGCGGCAACTGATTTTAGCTTATCGTGGCCCATTCGGACCGTTTCACGGCCGACCCCTGCTCGGTTCTCCCGATGGCCAGTCCGACCCCTAATTGGCCCTAAAGTGCGTCGGCCCACCGGGAAAATGCCCGGTATGCCAGATTACCAAAAACACCTAGCAAATGTTTAATAATGTCATAGCAACCACCTAGCAAACCCTAGCAGCACCCTGTAACCACCCCAAATACCCTTCAATTGGATAAAGAAAAGTTTAATATATTTTGTACTTATTAATTTATTCATTGTTGTAGAACATTCAAAGGCATTTGAACAAACACATAGTTTTCACAATTTTTAACTCTTGAACATGTCAGAAATTAACAGCATGAGGGTTAATAAACAAACAAGGGGCAGAACTTTACGACTGACAAGCATTCCATATTATGCAGATCTTTTAGTGGCTTTTCTTAGTGCAGATTCTGTGTGAGCATGCTTATTTCAGTTAGGATTCTGTCTATTTAGACAGTTGACAGAAAGGCAGCCTACTAGGTTTTGGAACCAAGCTATTGAGAGCGGACACTTTTAAAGATAATTTCAGCATCACTGCCTCAAACCCACTCATTGTCTTTGTGGACACCCGTGAGTGTGCATGAGCTCATCTTTACAAAAGCTTGTACAGGAGAGTGTCTGATGTGCATGTACAGTATTAGCATCTGGGCATTTTTGTTAGTCATTGATCACAGACCAGAGTGCAATATTTTTTTAATCACATGTTTAATGTTTGTGAGATTGTGTATGCACCCAGGTGCAGAGAGAACTCTCTGAGATGGATATAATATGTTGGACGTGGGCCTGCATTAGGGAAACTGTCCTCATTAACCATGTTAAGCAGAGAAATGAGAATACTTTTCAAAGGGAGGGAGACCCCCCCACACACACACACCACCCATCTCACCTGCCTCTGTGCACCCCCCTCCCCCCTCTCACTTTTTTATTCCTTTTTACTTTATTTGTATTTTTCCGCTGTCCTCCCACAGCTAGGCAGCCAACTGAAAAAAGGGATCAATGCAGCTAGAAAACAATTACATTTAACTTCCATTCCAATCCCAGGGCATGCTGCAGCACAGATGAATCTCTGTTTTAAATGCCTCTGTCTCGCTGCCTCTCACTGCCTCGCTGACTCCATCATTCTCTGCAGCCACATCCGGCCCAGGCCTTATATCTTGCACTGCATTACTGCAGCACACTTAAAGACTTGAGTTATTTCAGAAAGGAAGTTATTAAATGATGCAAGAAGCAAGCATATTGAATGATGTAGATGATGTTTCCTTGATGCCTCTTCCGATTGTATTGTTTTGCTGACGTGGTCGAACGTGTAGATCTTTTCACAGGAGGTTATTGCCATGTTGGGAAAGCTATTTTTAAAGGGGTCATATAATGGTACATGCACTTTTTCAAGTTGATTGTACTGAAATGTGTGTTGGCTGTGCCTGTACACAACCATCCTATTATGATAAAAATCCATCCAGTGTTTTTGTTTTAATCTCCTTATATATTTTCCCCTGCCTCAAATTGAGCCGCTCGACCGTGTGATGTCACACGGTCGGACGCCCCTCCCAGGATTGTTGATTGACAGCAGTGTTTCAACACAGACCCGCCCTCGCTCGTGAGCGAGCTGTCAATCATAGTCCGTCATCATTGTTGATACACTGGAGCAGAATGGCGCCTAAGCGATTGTGGTGTTCTGTTCTTCGGTGTAATAACGAACACAGCAGTCATTTTGATGTTCCTAAATCTGAACCGCTGAAGACGCAGTGGCTGAGTTTTGTTTACGATGGGAATATTCCCCACGAGCAACGTCAATGCGTTCATGTTTGCGCAAATCATTTTTCACCAGACTGCTTTATAAACGAGGGTCAGTATAAAGCTGGTTTTGCTAAGAAGCTGCTGCTGAAAAAGATTCGGTACCAACTATTTATATTCCCTCTGCACCTCCAGAAGAAGTAAGTGTAACGTTTTATTAACCTTTATATTAATCTTTGCAAATCGCTTGCACGCTTCACAATGAATGTGGCTAATGTTTACACTCAGGGTACATTACGGCATGTTTTCCATAACGTTACGACGTTCTCAATATAATTCATAATCCCACGTTTATAATGAACAACGCGTTATGGTTATTGTGTTATTAAAAACTGTGTACGCAGGTGTTACAGTTAACATGGTAACACTAAGTTACACCTGGTTTACTTGTATGTTATTAAGAAGTAATGTCAAAAAAACAGTTATACGGAGAATAACTCCAGAACGGAGGGGCGGGGTGACCAAAGCTCATTATCATTTAAAGTCATATGCTCTGAAACAGTGTGCTGAAAACAGAGCTGTTTTTGAGAAGGTAAAATTAGTGTTTTCTTAAAATAGTAATGAGAATTTTTAATAAAAGTATATTACAAAGTTTTCATTTAGACCCTAAAGATTCATATTAACTTGTACAAAAATGGCATTATATGACCCCTTTAAACTATAACTTGGCAATATACAAGGTACTTGTAATAGTAGTTACACTATATTTAAGATACACTTTTTATAAAGTAGTTACCTGCACTACAAGTTACTAAAAACAACAAAATTAAAACTATTTAAGACAGCAATATATTTTCAAACACATAACTATGAAAATGCAAAAAGTTCTGCAGTCTAAAAATACTTTTAAGTTCAAACAGGAGATAAAAAATAGTAAAAAGTTTCGGCTGTCTGCCTTCGTCAGTGTAACAATGAACTTGTTATATATAGTTATATAGAAAGAACACTCTACAAATCTTCAGGTGATCATAATCAAATAATCAAACAATCAATTCTCAGACTCCAGTTCAATTCCACATGGAACAACAAATAAACACATAACATAACTATCCTTTAAAGCTGCACTACGGAATTTTGTACTCAGTAGTGACAACTGTGGTTAAAACCTAAAATTGCAAGAAACTTGTGGAGGAACATTTTATGTGAGTGATAATTCTGCGCTGTTCTTCTGTGTGGATAAATCTTATTTTGAGGACTCTGAGATATTTAAATGCAGAGCAGGTGTCATGACATGCTATTTTCATGTTGATATTCATGATTTTCATGATATTATGTTATTCGTTTAAACATTTAGAACCAAGATATTAATTTTGGGAAGATGAACAACACTCTTTATTACATATTTTAATAGGATTATTCAAATGTTTAATCCACTACACATTAATGTTTATATTGTACTACACATTTTAATTTAAAAGGCGAAACTCGTGAAATGGATGATATTAGTTCAATTGAAGACACTTTATTTATATTACAATCTACAGCCTCAGTGGACAATGCAAGTGCACTGTAAAGCTGCGTTCACACTGCCAGCGACACGCAGAGACAAAATAATCTCATCTCATTCATTTTCAATGAGAGCTGGCGACTTCCGGCAACAAGTGCGACGGCGACCGTTGGCGACTGGATGTGGGCTTGTCCAGTGATGCAACAAAGTGGAGAAATGTTTAACTTTATGCAAATGAAGAGCGACTTTCAGGAGCGACAGCCAATATGAGAGAAGATGGTAGAGATCACGTGATCCTAATATTTTAATAATAATATTAATTGTAAAGAAACAGTGCTGTTTAGACTCTCCAAACACACCACTAGCGACCTAACCGCCAGCCACTGGTGACATGCAGTCGCCAGTAGCTGGCTACTGTGAACGCTGCTGAATACTACAGTAGTAGGTCTGTGTACTTCCAACAATAAGACTATAATATAAAAAATGTAAAACATGCCTTCAATACTTATGAGAATGAAATAAACTTTATTGACCATGAAAATAAGAAGCAGCAATAAGCAATATGACAATTACAAAAATAAACATTAAATTGTTTCTTTGGCAGTAAACTTATAATAGAGAAATGGTTACACACTACAAACTTGAGATGAGCATACATTCATGGGGAACAACCTTGTGCCTATAGTGGATTTTAGATGCATTTTTAAAATATCTGCTCTCTTTAAACAGACTATAAAAGGACAATGGAAAGTGAAAACAACTTGTGCATTTCTGTGACAGTGGCACACATGCACTAAGGAACACACATACTTAGGGAACCTCGTAACTGTTATAAAATACTCAGAAGTCATGAAAATTTGTTACTTTAACTTCATCTGAAAAAAGAAGCTTGTGAACATATTGTGATCATTAAACACATGAGAGACGTTTGATTCATTAAAGCATGACAACCAATATAAGCTTCAACAACCCTACGAGAAAACGTATCTAAGCATAATAGCAGGTAAACAACTTTGCCAAACATTTAAAAACAGTAAAATATAAATTAGAAGAGTGATTTCATGCTGTAGCTTAACAGCTGTTGCACTCGCTTACCTCTTTCCTGACACTCACTGGAGTCACGCCACAGCTGGAACTTCTCTCCAAACGTTCGGACATGAAGTAAACGCACATGGACGAATGATGAATGACGTATGCTTGTGATTTCGCAACAAATCTGACTGACAGCTCAAAAAAGAAATATCATTATTGTAGTCTTACCATAGTGAATCGGGATAAGACAAGTGCAGGGGTTTGAACATGGATTTTTCTTTTTATGTACTCCTTCAATGATGAAATGTTGTTAATTGTAACCAATGAAATCTCAAAATAATTTTGTCATTTAATCAGAGCCATATTTTCCTGGAACAAAGAGGTTTTTGAATGGATGAACTCAATTAGGGAGATAGCTGACAGCATTCAACCCCCCAAAAAAGCATTTCCACCATATTACATAATTAAAAACAAATAAATAAATACATAAAAATAATACAGCAGTATTTAGATTATGAAGTGAATGCATTTTTTAAATGTAAAATAAAAACCTTTTCCAAAAGTATAGTCACAAGACATACATATTATGTGTAAACATGATTTTAGTTTGATAAAATCACTTACTAACCTTTTCTGTGTAAAGTTATAGCCAATTTTACATCGTCATGGCAATGAAGATGTAAAATTGACTGTAAAACCCTAAAATAACTTTAACTGTAAAAATGACTATTTAAACTTTACAGCTCAAATAATCTGAGTTCTAACAGAAGAGTTATTGGAAGTGCTTTTATGAATGAATGAATGAATTAATTAATGAACGTTCTGACACTGCACTCAAAGCACTTTACACAGTGAACTGGGGACTCTCCTCAACCCCCACCAGTGTGCAGCATGTGTGATGAGATGGCAGCCACAGTGCATCAGTACACTCACCACACACCAGCTATTGGTGGAGAGGAGAGAGTAGAGTTATAGATTCAGTGAATGGATGGGGATTATTAGGAGGCCATAAATTGAGAAGGGCCAATGGGGGGAATTAGGCCAGTAGGGTAACACCCCTACTCTTTACAAGAAGTGCCCTGGGATTTTTACTGACCACAGAGAGTCAGGACCTCGGTTTAAAATCTCATCTGAAGGACGGTGCCTTTTTACAGTACAGTGTCCTCGTCACTATGCTGGGGCATTAGGACCCACACAGGGTGAGCACCCCCTGATGGCCTCCATAATACCTCTTCCAGCAGCAAACGTAGTTTTCCCCAGGACGTCTCTTATCCAGGTACTGACCAGGATCAACCCTGCTTAGCTTCTGCCTAAGCTTAGCTTAGCCACTGGTCTTGAGCTACAGGGTGATATGTCTACAGGATTAATTATATTAATTATGCTGGAAATTATAAACTTCACATTTCTGTATTTAAATCCTCCAAAAATTGGCCACATTCACTTCTATTGTAAGTGCATCACTGTGACCTTAATTGTTGCTTTTTTTAAAGAAAATGAGGGACAAGTCGAAATATGTTTTTGTGGTAATCAACATTATGCCACAAATGCTGTCGACTGAGCTTAACTTGTATTGAACCTGGAATATACGTTTAAGCTAGTAGCATTGCTCCTTTCATTAATCCCCAACACTTGATTATTGTAATCTAAAGACTGGAGAGCATATTGAAAATGAGCTACATTTGCCATCTAACACAGCAACTTACTAGAAATTCTTTAAAAGTGGTCTATACACATAATTTCTGGTCAAGGTGCCTGAAAGCACTCTGAAATAGAACTTGAGTGCTTGCCAATTTTCAAAATCGAACTCAAAAGAACTTACATCCCACAATACACACTGCCGACAGGTCTGTGTAAATGTAGATGTTTGTTCTGGTTAGGTAACTCCACTGCGCTGAACTCGCTGTGCTGAAGAGTTTGATCCTCCCTTGCTGTGTCCTGGTCATGCTCAAATCGATGCAGTGCGCTCCATGTGCATCCCTCTTCTTCACACCAGAACACTGCTTCTGAGTTTATGTAAGCTAGGACAGGCATCCATCTGCCCACACATGTCCTCTCTCACTCTGGGGACTCAGACCTTTCTAGTGAAAACACTGTAGGAGTAAAGTGACAAGACCGTTTCCTTTGATCTCTATGGTTGTTACAGTCTGTTCTACATTCTGATATTATACTCCAAAAATAGCTTGTGAGAAAAAAAAGGTCTTTGAAAAATATTGTGTATTTCTATGATTCCATTTCTAGAGCTGCTGATGCTACTTTATGTAAGCTTAATTCCAAGATTGCATACATTTACTAGTTTTCAGTTTAACCTTTTTTAGAGATCTCTTTATTATCTCTATTGTCTCTCCTAGACAGTAATGGAGAGGAAATGGGGAGTTTTGTCTCAAGCCTCCATTACTTTTTTTTTATTTTTACCTTGAGAAATACAAGAAAAAAAAGTAAGAAAAAAAAACTGTATTCTTATGTTACTCTAGAGTTTCATAAGAGATCTTAATAATGACTCAAAGGTTCAGGTTGCCAAGACACCAGATTCTTCAATCAAACATCAAAATTTGACAATAACCAAGTTATTTGGTCTATGCTGGCTACATGCATTTTATTGCTACTTGTTTGGTGTCAAAATTCTTCTAATTTGTGTCCTTATATTTATTTGAAATAATTTTAAGAGAAACATTTGAGACAAAATTGATATTTAAAGGTATAGGTCACAATATCTTTTTATTCTGTCATTTACTCACCCTCATATTGTTCCAAACCTGTATGATTTTCTTTCTTCATGGACCGCAAGAGGATACAATGTTGACATTTCTCTTTTTCCCACACAATGAACATGAATGGTGACTGGGGTTGTCAGTCGCTAACATTCTGCCTAACTTCTCTATTTGTGCTCCATCAAAGAAGAAAGTCATACAAATTTAGAACAACATTAGGGTGAACAAATTATGACAGAATTGGAAACAATTTCAATTAAATCTTTTCACATGGGAAAAAAAAACTATGTGCAAACTCTAAACCATCCTAAGCAAAAAGTCCATAAATAAAATAATTGAAAACTTATTATGAAATATGCATGACTGTATGTCAGCCAAAATCGAGGAAGTAGAAAATTCACATCATAATCTTGCACTGAAATCACTTTGTTCAGCGTTGAAACCTGCTCACTGCAGCATTAGGTTGAACACCCGCTCTGAATTATTAAAGCCATTTAAATAGCCAGGAGTGGAGGGACAAAATGAAAAACATATAAATTCTTTTAAAAATCCACTGTCTGACATGTTCTGGAGAGTCAAAGTCATGGTTGCAAAGTTCATGGATTGTAATTCCAATCATTTTGCTAAATGTAACTTTAAATGTTAATGTGCAGCTGCTCAGGGTAGAAACTAGGACATGCCTGCTTTGCAGGCAGTAGACAAGTCCTCTTTCTCGTTAATGAGGTAATCACTTTCCTTAGGGAGTGTGAATGTGATGGAGACATGGTCACCTGTAAAGCACGCTGCCCTGCACTTATTACACTTTAATTAGTGGAAAAGCCCAAAGTAACAGACTGCAACTCTAATGCCCAAGATCTGAGCTAAGATCAGGCTTGTCATAACATTGTCAGGGTGTATGCTCATCACCTCTTTTAATCTTCTGAGAGCTCTTATAGGTGTGAGATGTGATTTGAGGAGGAAGTTGGCTGTTCATTTGAGAAATTAACTCATATCTGATTTACCCTTGGGTCTGAGTTTGTTTAAAAGAGGTCAGTTCATTGCAGAGCAAAAGCAATGTTGACTGCTTTGTTTTCTTGCTCCAGTCAGGAATAGGCACGTATATGTCCTACAACAGTTACAGCAGAGTCAGCAACAAACCTGCTGTTTCAAGAAGTGTTAATCAAGAGCTGATGCTTGTAATGCAGAAGATGAATAGATGATTTTGTCATTATTTCATCCTAACCCATATGACTTTCTTTATTAAATAAAATACAAAATTATTACATCTGAAAACTGCTTTTCATGCTCTTTTCCCTACAATTACGGTGAAACTTCAAAAGGATCCAAAAGCAACAATACAAATTCTAAGACTCTGAAGCCATGCGATGGCATTGTGTCAGACATAGAATAAATTATTATAAAGACTATTATATGTTATTATGTGTATAAGTCAAATGTTTAAGTCATCCATTCACAAAACCAATCTGGGGCGCGTTTCCCATTCAATGACGTAACTCACTGCATAAGCAACATACACTCACCTAAAGGATTATTAGGAACACCATACTAATACTGTGTTTGACCCCCTTTCGCCTTCAGAACTGCCTTAATTCTACGTGGCATTCATTCAACAAGGTGCCGAAAGCATTCTTTAGAAATGTTGGCCCATATTGATAGGATAGCATCTTGCAGTTGATGGAGATTTGTGGGATGCACATCCAGGGCACGAAGCTCCCGTTCCACCACATCCCAAAGATGCTCTATTGGGTTGAGATCTGGTGACTGTGGGGGCCATTTTAGTACAGTGAACTCATTGTCATGTTCAAGAAACCAATTTGAAATGATTCGAGCTTTGTGACATGGTGCATTATCCTGCTGGAAGTAGCCATCAGAGGATGGGTACATGGTGGCCATAAAGGGATGGACATGGTCAGAAACAATGCTCAGGTAGGCCGTGACATTTAAACGATGCCCAATTGGCACTAAGGGGCCTAAAGTGTGCCAAGAAAACATCCCCCACACCATTACACCACCACCACCAGCCTGCACAGTGGTAACAAGGCATGATGGATCCATGTTCTCATTCTGTTTACGTCAAATTCTGACTCTACCATCTGAATGTCTCAACAGAAATTGAGACTCATCAGACCAGGCAAAATTTTTCCAGTCTTCAACTGTCCAATTTTGGTGAGCTCTTGCAAATTGTAGCCTCTTTTTCCTATTTGTAGTGGAGATGAGTGGTACCCGGTGGGGTCTTCTGCTGTTGTAGCCCATCCGCCTCAAGGTCGTGTGTGTTGTGGCTTCACAAATGCTTTGCTGCATACCTCGGTTGTAACGAGTGGTTATTTCAGGCAAAGTCGCTCTTCTATCAGCTTGAATCAGTCGGCCCATTCTCCTCTGACCTCTAGCATCAACAAGGCATTTTCACCCACAGGACTGCCGCATACTGGATGTTTTTCCCTTTTCACACCATTCTTTGTAAACCCTAGAAATGATTGTGCGTGAAAATCCCAGTAACTGAGCAGATTGTGAAATACTCAGACCGGCCCGTCTGGCACCAACAACCATGCCACGCTCAAAATTGCTTAAATCACCTCTCTTTCCCATTCTGACATTCAGTTTGGAGTTCAGGAAATTGTCTTGACCAGGACCACACCCCTAATTGTATTGAAGCAACTACCATGTGATTGGTTGATTAGATAATTGCATTAATGAGAAATTGAACAGGTGTTCCTAATAATCCTTTAGGTGAGTGTAGTATGATGCGTCATTGTAGAAACTAACTAGCTAATCACAACTATGGGAGGAGGGGCTCGCTGCCGGCCACCTGGAGTAGTGGAGCCGCTGCCAGGGGCGGAGGGACTCGCTACCGGCCACCAGAAGACAGAGGGGCGTTCCATCCACCAGTGGTCGGAGGACTCGCCCATTTTAAACCTTGTTACAGCCACTCTCTGCAAAACCCTAGAAAATTGTATTTTCTTAAATGCATGCAAACGTGGTCAATGTCCTGACAAAATAGATATATCTGGAATGAAAGATATAGAAGACTCAATGATGTGAAATGATGTCCACACAGCAAATTAATAAGGAACCATTCTTCTAACCATGGGTAAAGAGCTGTAGTTCCAACCTCACACTAGCTTTTGATTTGGAAACTCCAAATCGTTGATGGTAACTATGATGGTAAAAATGGTGACCATAGTTGGCTAACGATGCTTTTGGGAAATGCACCCCTGAATGATTCGTTCACAAATATGACTGATCTTAGAGATTCTGTATGGTATCAGATGGTAATACTATGGTAATTGTAGATATACCATGGAACTGAATGATTGCCATATTCATATACCATTGTTATTTCTACGAAAAGCCAACATACTACAAAAAATTTTTATAAATCCAATAGATTTACCATGCTATATGCAAAGCTACAATTGGAGTAATGGTTTACCCATAACTCAAACTATATTCTGTCACGGGAAGCAGAGGCAGGACCCAAATACAAACACAAACTCCCACAATGGGGAAAGACAATAAACGTGAAAAAAGTAATCCAGGCTGGTGCAGGGGAAACAGGACATCCAGAACGACCGTACCAAACAGGGCAGTGATCGTGAAGAGGACCAAACATACAATAAACATGACCAACCAACTAGACCGACTGGAAAACAAGACGAACTGGCTCTGAACAGCAAACACGAGGAGACTAAAATAGGGAGAGAAATCAACAGGTTAACAAGACAGGACAGGTGTGACTAATAAACTAATAATGAGCAATCAAGGTGGCGGGGTATTACGTAGAGTGACATGCGGAGATATGGAAACAAAACAAAGCCATGTGCTCTCATAAGACAACAAAACAGCGAATGGCATGAGCACACATTGCCAAGACAATAAGGCAATATACGGCCATGTCAACCGACAAACAAGACAAGAGAATGCGTAGCAATGGCAAACAAAACGATGCTACGCATTCTCACACTAAACGAAACCTGTGCGTACATTGAGAGGCAAACGCCACGCGATGCATGCAACAGGCGACAAAAACAAGACAGGACACCTGTGCGAGAGTTCGGCCACACACAAACCCAAAATATTAGACCAAAATTAATGAACCTAAGCACAACGAGAAGACAGCATGTGACGTGAGCGTGACACGAGGCGCAGCCGTGTTCGTGAGAGACAGACATAAACTATTGACGCAAGTACATGCTGCCAAAATGACATAAGCGCGATGCACCCATGTCAATAACAGACAGACATGGAGCACGAATGTCCGGATCCCGACACAGACTGAAACAAAACCAGACATGAAGTCGGAACCCAGACACCATACTCCAGACATGAAATAAGATGGACCAAAGAGTGCACAGCAGGGAATACAACCGAAATTGTGTGCTCACACAAAGACAGACACAGAAACACAAGACAGACATGGGACGATGATGCCACAGTCCGGTCAGTCAAAAACAGTGACTTTGTTCCTCACTCAAAATTTTGCAGAAAGGAAGAAATACTAAACAAGCAGGGCAAAACAAGAAAATTATTCACAATGAACTGAATGGTTGAACCATATATGGTTATGGCAACCTCAAATTAAACTGTCAAAACATGCTAAATGTAATGTCTAACATTGGATTTCATATTTTTCGCATACTGATAGTGATTTTTTTTAATTCTTGAGGAAATCTCTTGAAAGCAGTGATAAAAAAAAACATCAAGATGTCGCCCAATGTCTTCCTTCAATGTCTACAAAGAAAGAATGGAGACATCTTATAGAGTGGGTGTTTGAGCAGTATGATTGTGTTATTTTCTGTGAGTGTGTGTTTTTGTGTGTGTGTTTGTACATTTCAGAGTGGGTGTTCGAGTAGTTGGAGTATTGCTTCTCTTTGAACTCTCAGTGCCACTGACTCGGATTGACTCACAGTATAAACAGAATAGAGGATCAGAGCATAGAATCAAATATCTAAATTCATAAAAATTATTATACATTTTTTTTTTTTCAAGCATACAGTTTATATAATTTAAACTATAAAGAAAAGACATTCTAATAATTTAAAATGAATAACATTTGGGGGAGATAATGAGCATTAGGGGAAGCAGCAGGATAGATGGGAAAACAGTGCTGGGGTGTTCTCTTCAGCTGTAGCCAAGTTTGTTGATCAGCCATGCTGTTTTATATACTGTATGTTATTCCCACTTTCTCAGATCTGGCCTCAGAACAAATGAATCCAATATAATCAGCTAATTAGGTCAGTGCTCGCATAATGCGTAATATACAAAAGGGTGCAGTAAGGTTCCAATTAAAGTTCTTGGGGCTATCAGCTATGGGGAAAAAACAGCATTATATTTAATATTTAATTGAATTATGAAGTTAACTGTGTTTCTGCCATCATAAGTGGATTATTCCTGACTAGATTTGACGGTGCTGTGGTTGTGTAATTCCGTTTACTAAGCAGGGCTCTGATCTGGCATTTTAAACATTGTGACAGCATTCAATCTGTAGCACCCATTCTCAGAGTCCAGATTCATGGTGGGCGTTAGAACAGAGGTGTCAGAAGAGAGCAGTTTCTTCCTGGCTGAGTCCTTGTCTGAAATTTCAGTCTCTATATGTTCTCCCTTCCAAGAGCTTATACTTTCAGACCAACTTTCTGTGTAAACTTAAAGGAATAGTTCACGCAAACATGAACATTATGTAATCATTTACATGTTGTTCCAAACCCCAAATGATCTTATTTGTTTTCCATACAACATCAATGAAGCTTAAAAAGGATACAAAAGCACCATAAAAAGGGGTCCATACATCTTGTGCATTTCATTCCAAGTCTTCTGAAGCTGTATGATCATACAGACCAAATTTTAAGTTAGTATTTACTGACAGTTTTGTCCCCCTTAGCTCTCCTTAGCATGTTCACAAGAGTTCATGAGAGAAGTAGCAATGTCTGAATCGTGAACGAGTCAAATCTTTGGTTTTCAAAACTGGTCTGATTGAATCATTCTTAACTAGAACTGATTCGGTTCTTTAGTTCAGATGAACACAATGATCCTTCCACAGTGGTTAACAGAGATAACAATTAATGGTGAATAATGACTTAAATTTTGGCCTTTCCTCACACAAAGCTAACATACATTACAGTATGGATTCAGAAGCCTTGGAATAAAGCACATTGTGCACGTTGTGGAGTTGTAAGGACCACTTTTATGATGCCTTTATGATGCTTTTTTGTCCTTTTTGAAGCTTTAAAACTTCAGTCCACATTCATTTTAATTGTATAAAAAAAGAGCATGGAGTTTTCATTTACTTTTCTATTGTGTTCCATGGAAGAAAGAAAGTAATTCTGGTTAGAAAAGACGTGAGTAAATTCTAACAGTATGTTCATTCTTGGGAAGGCAAAGACTTTCATTGTACAGATAGATGTTGGCATTGGACAGCTTAAATTCAATTTGCATAGCCATGATTCAAGTGCCACAGTTGATCTGCATGAAATTTAAATGAAAAACAATTGCTTAAATTCCACAGGTATCACAACTGTGCTGACCATGACCACCATCAACACCCATTTGAGAGAAACACTTCCGAAGATCCCATATGTCAAAGCCATAGACATGTATCTGATGGGCTGCTTCGTCTTTGTCTTCTTGGCTTTGCTGGAATATGCTTTTGTCAACTACATTTTCTTTGGACGAGGCCCTCAGATGCAGAAGAAATTGGCTGAGAAAGCTGAGAAAGTAAACAACGACCGCAACAAATACGACGGCAACAAGGTAAAGGATTTTTTTATCTATTATAGTGTCACTGCAGTAAATAGCTCTATTGTGATCTAAAAAATTAGTATGTGTGTTTTTTTATGTTCGTATTTACAGTTGCACAGAAAATATTGTTACAGTGGTCCTTTGGAGGCTTGACACTGTTAGACAACTATAGGAATATTAACTAAAGTTAAACATTTATGAAAATGTTGAATACAAAATGAAATGCATACATTCCTCAAAAATAAGTAACAGCATTTGCTGAAAACACAATAGCATTAAAGAAATGTGCTGAAATACAGAATTTAGTAAGAGAAGTGATCTAGGCAATTAGGGGAGATACAGTGTGGAATTGGTTTGGTTTACAACTGGCAAAATTAAACATAAGCCAAGAATTAGAAACCTGCTGACACTGCACCACACCATTACAAATTATCCCTAACTTGAAAAAATGAAAAAATAAAAACAAGTTTTTTTTGGGATCATATATTAATAACATTCTTAATGTTAAGAATTTTAAAGCTCTCTATAATAATGTTTGTCCATTTGGCAGAAATCGGCAGCTATAATGCAAGATTCTAAAGATTCATATCTTTTAGAAAACACTTTATTCTTGTCTTTTAGCAAACAGTACAATTAAAATTAAAAAGCAACTGCAAGAATGTTTGGCATAAATATATGAAACAAAAAATAAAATGATTAATTTTATTTACACGCAACAGACTAGTTTTAATGAAAAATATATCTATAAGTACTATTTTTAAAAGTCTAAATATAAAGATTTCTGTGTTTTTGTTTATTTGTTTTTATTTATTTTTTTGGTGGGTGGGGGGTGGGGGTGGTTTGTTTTGTTTTTGTTTTCATTCTTTTGAATGTTGCCATTTCCGTGTGGTTCTGTGTGTACTGTATGTAATTTCAGTTTATGGTGCTTTTTTGTTGACCAATCACATTGTGTTTTGGTGTGCTAAGTGTGTAACTGTTTTCAGAATTGTGGCTTTTCCCGAAAGGTTTTTGTTAATGATGTGTTATGTCTTTCGCTAATGCAAATATTGCGGTTAACCGCCCAGAGCCACTGTAGCTGCCTTGGATCATCATAGATTAAATTATAAAATTAACTTAAGATAAAATGTATTTCTTGCAGACACTACCTAATTGTGGGAGAACAAAGCTCTTAAATATTAAGACAAGAGCTATTAAGTTATGTAGGTGATACTTAGAATTTACAGTCAGATAATAATAAGGATGTTTCTTAAACAAATAAAATGCAGCAAAGATACCATTATTTCTCGCTATTGCTCTCCCTGTCCTAATGAATGTCGATAGACATACTATAAAAGATTTGAAGTCTCTGGGGTCACACTGTTTTCCCTCATGTGCTTAACCCAGGAATATTGTGTTAGAAATATGGCCACATTTGTATGTGAATAATTAATCAATAAAAATAATGTTCTGTAATTAGATGTTTTGTTGAATGCATATTCGGTACACTTTTAGGCTAAAGTTGAGATTTATTCTGAGGTAAAATCTTTGAGTTGAAGCTCAGATGAAGAGAAACTTTTGTTTGTGTTTTTCTGACCAGTCTGTTCAGGAAGGAGGCAATTGCAAGCCATCATCCGTTAAACAGTCCAATCAGGTACAAGGCCACCGTCACTCACGAGGGGTGAGTGTATTTATTGCTGACTGTTGTGTCAACATTTTCAAGCTTCCTCCAGATCTTCTCCAGCCACTTTTCCGATAAATACTTTCCCTCTTATTTAGTATAGAATACATGCTCAAGCCTGTCTTGCCATACATTTTGTGTATTGGTGATGGAGTTGCCTTGTCCCATAATGCATTTGTACCTTCCTACTATTTTCTCAGTATGCGATATGTGATTTCTGATCCAGTTAAAAGATCAGCAATATTATCATAATTCCATATACTTACATGCCTGTCAGACATACTGGTTCAATACACTAGCCAATTATCTCATACCATACTATACCATGCTCGTGTTCTATTGTTGTTCTCTCATCTGACATCACAAACACTGATCAAGATTATAATACGCTTGAGCTTTAATGATATTTCTGATAGAATGCATTTCTGAATTGTTTATTACTGCAGAGACTCAGAGGTGATATTAAATAAACAATTAATCTTATGGAGGGGCCTCCTCTTGAGAAATAATCTTGTTGATATTGTTCAGAGGAATACCAATAACGGTTATTCTGTCAATTAGCATTCTTATTTTTTATTTTTTTTTACTTTTACTTTTTCCAAACTGATTATTTCAATATGTTTGTTTTAAGGAATCTGTAAAAAAAAAAAAAAAGTAGCCCCTAGTAGCCCCCTTGTGTCATGGTACATATTCTAATTTGATTAATTTTTAGTACAATAGTAAATAAACAGTTTCGTTTTATTTAAATAAACAGTTTAAAATGACAGTTATTTTTTCTGTTGCCACAAAAAAATGTGTTTTGTGTTTGTGCCTTATCATTCACACACTGTGTTTAGATCTTTCTTTGGATTGATAAAAATAAGAACATAAGAAATGTATTGCTTAGTTTATGTTCACATGTCACTCACAATTACAGTTTTGCATCTCCAGTACCACCATGTAGAATTATCTTTTTACAAGCATGCATAAAATGATCCTTATGTAGTTACCAACTTGCCTATTCTTATTTACAGTGGCCATAAGTAAGCTCATTAACGAAACAAAGACATTTACAGTATAACCTAAATATAATTTGCATCCTCAGCAATCTAAAAGTTTACAGCCCAACAATTTGAGACAATAACAATTGGACAACTTTAATGTATTGTTTCGACCATAAAACTGTTACTACGTTCATGCTTTAGCATCGGGGTGTAAAGAGTACTGAAAAATCGTACTCAAGTAAAAGTACTGTTACTTCCCAAAACTTTTTGTGTGAGTTGAGTACCTGTCCTAAAAACCACTCAAGTAAGAATAAAAGAGTAGCTCATTTAAAGTAGTTATAATTAGTGTTGACGATTGAGATGCAAAATCTATGTTTCGTTATAATAAACACTGTATGCTGCAATTTCAAAATGTTCAAAATATTTAATATCCCATTTTAAGGTTTGTCAAAAAGAATGAAAAATATAGCCTAGCCTTTTCTGTAATGAAGAAAACTACATGTGTCTGGTTCCAAAAAGTAACAGGGAGACATAATAAAAGAGATGAAAAGATGAACATTTTATTTTGAAAACAATGATCACCATTTTAAATCATAATGTATGACGCAATTACATTAAAATCAGTTTATGTGTAGGGTCTAATTGCCCTTAATGCAAAAAATGCTTAAAAAGCAGAAAAGACATGGCATGTTGAGTCCCTCACAATAGAGGAGGTACTAGAGCAGGGAAAGGCAACGTTTTTTGATACAGGGGCCACATTGGGCTTTAAGTAACACATGGGGGGGATACATTGTTCCGCATTTAGTGACTCCAGCCAGGTCTCTTAAGCAACCAATTGGCCCGATTGCTAGGGAGGGTAGAGTCACATGGGGTAACCTCCTCCAATACAAATAAAAATGTTAGAATATTATTAATAAAATATACAGTTTTATTGTAATACATGTGTACATTTTAAAGCTACTAATGTTATTCAGCCAAGATCATTGAGTATTTTATTTTTTATTTTTGTTTGATTAATAGCCTAGTAATGGCATTCTAAACAATGGCAGGTCTGTTGGGTTGCAGTTACACTTCAAGTTCGATATTTTGATACAAATCCACTTAATTTTGTCCCACTGTTTATGTTCACTTTAGACAGACATATCTGACTGGTGACGTTTTTTAAGTATATTTTATGTTTAGTCACATATGCACATTAGCGGAGCACACACGCATAAAGCGCAGTGCACATACATAGGCTGCCTGCCAGTCAAACCAGTAACCATCTTGCCATTGCGACCAATGTAATGAGCAATCTTAGTCTAGATGTAGAACATAGGCTAAATATAGTCTAGGTTATTATTGTAACCTCCGTTCCCTGATGGAGGAACAAGATATTGTGTCGAATGAAGCCACACTAGGGGTCTTTTTTGAAGGCCTCGGTTACCTCTGAACTTGAGAAAAGGCCAATGAGAAATTGGCAGACAGAATTTGAATGTCCCTCCCCCGGACATACGGGTATAAAAGGAGGGAATTGTGCGTCTGTCCATTGAGGTTTTGCACTGAGGAGCCGAGAATGAGGTTCGGCCATTACAGTGGGGACACAACGTCTCCTTCCCTCCATCAGGGAACGGGGGTTACAATAGTAACCTAGACGTTCCCCGTCTGTTGCTCACTCGACGTTGTGTCGAATGAAGTGACACTAGGGGTCCCTATTCCATCACGCCATGCGTTGAACCGTGTACGTGAACTGCTGATGCAGGTGCAGGCAGGCAGTTGCGTGCCAAAGCAGCAGGCTGCGTCAGACTGCAAGTACCCTTCCCTAGCGCCCCATAAAAACGTCGTAAACTTTTTAGGTTCCCGGCATCCCCAAAGGAGGGGGGACAAACGACATGTAAAGCATGGGAGCAGGCCATGCCAGCCACACCTTTTCTATCTCTATGTATCTCGCATAGAGTTAAAGTGGCTGGGGCCATTTAACACTATAACACGCATTGGGGAAGGCATTCTTTTCCAACTCCTATTCTTTCAGGGGGAAAAGACCCCGTGGAGACCACATCCTGCTCAGGCAGGTTGGTTTTCAGGCCACATGTGGAAGTGGCGCAGTGGTAGATCCTACCTACCAAGGGAGGAGTTGCTAAAAACACAGCGACCGGGGGGCAGAGGGGACTGCCCAAGGGAGACGCGGGTCCGCCGGCATGTGGACAGAACCACGGAAAAGGGGGATTAATCCGTGATGGCCAAACCCTGTTGAGTACCTATTCCAGTACAGAGTAGTTAGTACCCGTAGTGGGTATGGTCGGGAATTCCTCCGCTGATTTTGTGGACCAGAGGGCTAGGGAGGAAAGACATCCATGGAGCGCGAGCCTAGTGGACTCTCCTGGGAGAAAGAGCCCACGTGATCGCCTCAGTGGGGGGGGGGGAGGGCGCTATGTGCAAGCGGAACACCCGGTCAGCCATTCGCATTACTGAGTTCTACGTGCTCAGACCTGAGAAAATACGGGACGAGACTAACTCAACCCTGAGATTGTAGAATCTCATAAAGGTATTGGGTGTTGCCCTGCCCACCGCTCCGCAGATGTCTGCTAGGGAGGTGCCATTGGCCAGTGCCCACAAGAATGCTACACTGCTCGTAGAGTGTGCTTGAACTCGCAAGGGGGCAGACACGGCCTGCCACAGCAAACCAAGAGCTGCTCAGAACATCTAAAGCACTGTGTGCGGTCCACATAGGTACGCAAAGCACGTACTGGACACAGCAACAATAAGGCTGGGTCTGCCTCCTCTTGGGGCAGCTTCGCTTGCAGGGTCACTACCTCTGAGGGAGTCATAGGAACCTTGGGCGTGTAGCCTGGTCGAGGTCTTAGGATGATGTGAGCATCTGCCGGACCGGACTCCAGGCAAGGGTCGCTGGCAGAGAATGCTCGCAGGTCCCCAACCCTCTTGATGGATGCTAGCGCAATCAGGAGGGCCGTTTTCAAGGAGAGGGCTCTAAGCTCGACTGACTCTAGCAGCTCGAAGGGAGTTCTCTGAAGGACCGAAAGGACCATGGAGAGATCCCATGAGGGGAACAGGCATGGCCTGGGAAGGTTCAGCCTCTGGGCGCCTCTGAGGAACCTTCCCTAAGAACTTGCAGTCCACTGCATTGTGGTGAGCCGACATAGCGGCTACATAAACTTTCAAGGTGGAGAGGGACAGTCTCCCCTCCAGCCTCTTTTGCAGACATGAGAGCACTGACCTGACTGCACATCTCTGCGGGTCTTCAGATCAGGAAGAACACCAATTCACGAACAAGCAGCACTTCGGGCGTAAAACTGCCTGGTAGAGGGAGCTCTGGCTTGGTTGATCATGTCTACGACAGCGGCCAGACATGGAGGTTCCAGAGGTCTGGACGTGGATGTCAGGTGGTGCACCGTCCCTGAGAAAGAAGGTCCCTTCTCAGGGGAATTTGCCAGGGCGGTGCTGTCTCGAGGAGCGTAAGATCCGAGAACCAAGTCCGAGTGGGCCAGTAGGGGGCCACTAGGGTAACTTGTTCCTCATCCTCCCTGGCCTTGCACAGCACCTGTGCAAGAAGGCTCACTGGGGGAAATGCACTTTTGCGCAGCCCCCCGGGGCCAGCTGTGTGCCAGCGCATTTGTCCCAAGGGAAGCCTCCATTAGGGAGTACCAGAGCGGGCTGGATCAGCGGAAGTACAGCCAACAACTCTAGGCAGTTGACATTCCAACGTAGGCACGGTCCTGTCCAGGAGCCAGCAGCTGCGTGCCCGTTGCACATGCACTGTGGTGACCACGACGCGTCTGGACACCTGCTGTAGGCGGACTGTCCGCAAAAAACAGAGGTCTGTCTAAGGGTTGAATGTCTGGTGGCAGAAAGAGGTGATGAACAGATGGTATGTGCCGCAGCATCATGCCCCTCTCGGAACTCGAGTCTGAAGCCAGTGCTGAAGCGGTCTCATAAGTCTACCGCTGTTCCTGTACCAAAGCAATCAAAAATCACTTGTTTAAATGTCTGGCGTCCTATTGCTCTGACCCCCATCATCAGCAAATGCTTTAAGAGGCTAATCAGAGATTACATCTGCTCTGTGCTGCCCACCTCACTGTGCTGCCCACCCACTGCAGTTTGCTTACCGCAACAACCGCTCCACTGATGATGCCATTGCATCTACAATAAAAACTGCTCTCTCCCACCTGGAAAAAAGGAACACATATGTGAGAATGCTGTTTGTAGACTACAGCTCTGCATTCAACACCATAGTGCCCTCCAAGCGTAACGTGAAACTCTGGGCACTGGGCTTAAACAGCTCACTATTCCGCTGGATCATGGACTTCCTGTCAGGCAGACGTCAGGTGGTTAGAATGGGCAGCAACAGCTCCTCATCACTGACCCACAACACTGGAGCCCCGCATGGCTGTGTTCTCAGCCCACTCCTGTATTCCCTGTACACACATGACTGTGTGGCAACACATAGCTCCAATGCCAGCATTAAGTTTGCTGACAATACGACGGTGGTAGGTCTGATCACTGACAATGATGAAACGGCCTACAGAGAGGAGGTGCACACTTTGACATGCTGGTGTCAGGAGAACAACCTCTCCCTCAATGTCAGTAAGATCAAGGAGCTTGTAGTGGACTTCAGGAAGAAAGACTGTGAACACAGCCCCATCACCATTAGTGGAGCACCGGTGGAGAGAGTCAGCAGCTTCATGTTCACATCACTGTGGAACTCACATGGTCCGTCCACACTGAGGCCATTGTGAAGAAGGCTCACCAGTGCCTCTTCTTCCTGAGACGGCTGAGGAAGTTTGGAATAAACAACCACATCCTTATACGGTTCTACACCAGCACTGTAGAGAGCATCCTGACTTTATAAAAGACGTTCAACGCCAATGAGTATACTCTTTTAGAGGAAATATACTCTTTTACAGGTCTATTTGCTCTTTAAGGTTACACTGTCAAAGTGCTCAGGGGCGTGGACTGCACTGGCATGCAGAGAAGGGAGAAAGCCACTGGTAATGGATCCAACAACAATGCTCTTAGAGGCAAGTGGAACAGTAGTGGTACACTAGCTTGCTGAACAAACAACCAACTGCTCGGCTCCGAAGAAAAATTCTGAATGGACAGACACACGATTCCCTCCTTTTTTACCCGTATGTCCGGGGGAGGGACATGCAAATTCTATCTGCAAATTTCTCATTGGCCTTTTCTCAAGTTCTGAGGTAACCGAGGCCTTCAAGAAAGCCCCCTAGTGTCGCTTCATTCGACACAACGTTGAGTAAGCGACAGACGGGGAAAGAAAATTACTCAAAATTGTATTTTCGATTTTGAGAGTTTCTTTTTTCTATCAATATCAAGATTTCATTGACCAGCCCTATTGCTAATATTGCATAAATCTCTCACAGCAGCCCAATTAGGTACATTCAGGCCAAATTCAGGTACATTAATTTTACCTCGTTTCTTCAAATTAGAGGTAGAATTAATGTTGATTTCTTGACTGGCTTGAGCAGGCTAAACTCATATGAAACGGTCAAGCAATTAGTATTCTTCAGTGCGAAAAGCCTTTTAGGTGTGGCAGTGGATGTTCGGGTGTTTTACCACTGTTTTATCTACTTAAAGTACACTTCCTGTGAAAAATTACTCAATTACAGGAACTTGAGTCTTTGGAATTTGTTGCTTTACACCCCTGATTAGAATTGATGGAAATATATTTTATCAGTTGTTTTTTTACTAGAAATTTAAAATTAGCACTGTTCACTTCTATATGCTCTATTAAATAGACTGATGTTACACATGTTAAAAATACATTCCCTGAAAAACCTACATATCTTATGCAGTGTTGATTTCAATTTAATTGATCTTGTTTTAAGGATTTTTTTTTATATTTTTACAGGAAAACAATACAAAAAGTATTATCAAAAATATGATTTTTGCCCAAATATCAAAGGTCTTAATAGAAAAAAAGAAATTATGATCAATTAGAATTTTCTTGATAAAAAAATTGGATCGTGACTGGTATCATGTGCATGTAAATGGTTAGAAATAGCATTGTAGCTTAGCGTAAAGCTGACAATTTACACAAGGCTTATTTCTATTTCTTCTGCTCCAAACTTCAAACTTACTTCTCTGTCTGCTCGTATGAATGTATCATCATAAGAAAGTGTTTCACCGCTGTTCAAATGCATTTTCGATCGCATCATTTATATGTTTAAATGTTTTCCATCTGAAAGCACTAAATATTAAATTAAACAAATGACAATAAAATGCAAAGTAATTTCTTTAGTAATCAAAATACTTTTTTAATGTAACTGTATTCTAATTACCAATGATTTAATTTGTAACTGTAGTGGAATACAGTTACTTGTATTTTGTATTTTAAATACGTTATCATGTTACATGTATTCCATTACTACACAACCCTGTCTATTATAAACTGTAAATTTCATTTTTAATTTCTGTTGTAAGACTTACAGTAAAGATTGTAATGCAGTGGTTACATGTTGCCACATTCAGCCACATTACTTCTGTATTTCATGTGAGCCCATCCATTATAGCTCATCTAACCACCAGTCCCACTGTGGGAGACTTTCTATAAATAGTGCAGTTCAAAAGTCCACATTGAAAATATGGGATTCAAAATGTAATTTAAACCTGTAAAAATATTTGTAGGTTTTTCAATTAAAAAATTCTCTCACGTTGTTAAGCTGATAATGTAATTTGTATTCATTTGTATTTGTACTAAATCAGATAAAAACACTTTTACAAGTGTATTTTGAATCCCAATTTATATTCATAACCACTATGTCTTCTCTTTTATGATAAAAAAAACAGTACTGTGGCCATACAGTGGTAAAATGATGGTATCTGATAGTACTTAATATATACCATGGTATATAATGATTACCATATTCATATACCATGGTATTTACATGGTAATGTACTTAAAAATATGCAATGGTATCACCCTGACCAAAAGAATACGGTTAAGAATCGTATTTTATCTAATTACACAATGATGATTCATCGACTTTATAGACATTACAGTTTTATTGTCTGTTAATGCTGATCTTCTGTAAAGCTGCTTTGAAATGATGTGTGTTGTGAAAGGCGCTATACAAATAAAATTGACTTGACTTGACTTAAAAAAAAAATCTTGTAATCTGTAAAAGACATATATGGTAACCAGGATTTCCTCTTCTTCCAGGTGGACTCCCAGGGAAATATCCTTCTGACCACCCTGGAGATTCACAATGAGGTGGCTGGGAACGAGATCACCACTAGCATCAGTGAGGCCCGAAATTCCACTTCGATGGTGTTCGATAACTCAGGGATCCAGTATCGGAAGCAGAGCACAGCACGGCCTGAGATGGGCCGCCACAGTCTGGACAGGAACACGCAGTCCAAGAAACCGCGGCTACGCAGGCGTTCCTCTCAGCTCAAAATCAAAATCCCCGACCTCACAGATGTGAATTCCATTGATCGATGGTCACGGATAATATTTCCCGCTGCTTTTTCTCTTTTCAACTTGATCTACTGGCTGTATTATATCAATTAGACCTCAGATGTCAATGGGTTTTTCCCACTTCACAATCATTTTTCATGTTGCCAAGTGGAAAAATAAGACTTCTTTTTGCTCTAAGGGACACACTTGTGCATCATATGTACAGTATTAAGGATTTTATAAATGTTATCCCTTGCAGTGTTCTCAAGGGATCCAATGGAATGCTACCTGCACTAAAACTAGCTGTCTCAAATGACCATGCCCACACATGTGTACTCAAACATTGTACTCAAACAAGACATTTGTTGAATTTTTGAAGCCACAGGACTTCCGCATGATGCACTCAGACCTGTTTTTAATTTGTACAATCTGGATATAAAGTTATGTATTGCTTATTCATATTGAGAGATGCTATTTGCAAATGTTTCATGCCAATAAATCTTTATTGTCGGAGCACGGGAGATTATTATTGATTGGGCATTATATTGTGGAAATGCAACATAATGAGGGCTGTAGTACAAATTACATCTTTTGTTTCAGAGCTTGCTTCTTATACACAAGCTGTACTAAACTTTACACTCTGCTGTTATGATCTTATTTAGACAAAGTTTGTATCATGTAATCATGTAATGATATGCTTTTGGAACTTGATTTCCATCTGCCTTGGGTTGATATGATTATATGCCACCTTTTGCAATCATCATGTAAAGTGCTTCAGTACATTTATAAAGGTAAGAAAATAATTGTACACTCATCATATTTTAATTATATTAAAACAAGAAAATAAATAAATAAACATTAGAAATGTGGAATATTTCAATCAGGCCCTGCAAAGGATTTCCATGATGTTGGCATAAGTATTATGAGATACTATCATCAAACATAAAAACATAAATTGACAAATATTTCTGATATTTTGTTTCAGATTTGTTGCTTTGTTTTTCTTTTTTTTCTTTTTTTTTGTGGATGTAGATAGTAGATTTTCATTATTACTCATTGCAAGGTTTAGATGTGTTTCTCCCTGTTTTTTTTTTTTTTTGTTTGTTGTTGTTTTTTTTAAGAATGCTTCAGTCATTATTTTATTAAGATATTATTGTTGGCCTTATGCAAACATCGTATGGCCCATTTGCAATGCTTGTTTGGCTGAATGCATTTTTGGGAGGGTTATTTTAGATGAAGATGAATGAAATATAATTGTACGTTGACATCAATAAACAACTTGTCTCAGGTTCTCCCTTTACAACATAAAAATAGATCCGCATTTCGTATTTTTCTGATTGTCAGCATTCACATCATATTTGTTGAAATAATTTGTAGTATATCCTTGTGTACAGCAACAATGATTGAATAGCAGATTTTTCTTGATATTGAGAGAGCATGATATTGTTTGCATTTAAAGGATCTACACTGATTGTATTAAATTTTGTTTTGAAGACTTCTTTACCACCATGCAGTCTTTATAAGCACTTTCCAATTTTCAGGGCCGAAAACCTTGCTGTCTGATTAGAGAGTAATGTTGTATATTCAACTCATGCTTGCATACCATCTAAATATATTTATATATCTCTTTATAATATTCTGTGTGTGCTGTTAACATGTCATTTTAACAGGTTGCTTTGCAGTTACATTGTGTCAGTAGATGCTCATTAATACTTTACTCGCTTCTCTTGCATCTTCTATTGTATGTTGTACATATATAACCCACAATCCAGATGTGTGACTCATTTCTTTCGCTTCTTTTTCTTTTTCTAATTTTCTGTTTTGAGATTTTGTGCTATACAGTCCACCCCACAAATCACCAGATCGCTATTTATGGAATATGTTTCAATAATTCGATAAATGAGGGGTGAATGTCCAGAGGACAATATGAGGAAATTTAATAAACTTTACTCTTTCAATTAAGTGGTTATGCCTTCTTTTTTAAAACTCAGGTGTTCGTGTCTTAAACATCTTGTGATTGCTATCATAACATTGCTATCACTTTCATTGTATGGAAAGAAGATGCAATGAAAGTGAATAATTACTAAGGCAGTTAATCCCTATGACCATACTGGTTTCGACCAACATGCAAGTAAGTAAATAATCATTGAATTTTCATTTTGGGGTGAACTACGCCTTTAAATACACACTTTGACCCACTTTCTTGTGTTCGAGCAGTGTTAGGAATAGATCCAATGTTTGTGACTAGAACAGTAAGAAATTGAATATGTTTAGAGGAACAAAATAAACATTGCATTTCTCAAACATTGCAAATAAAAACATCTAATTTCAGATGTCATGCTGTAAATACCAGAAACCCTCCCCCACCTGTAATGTTTCTGTCTAATGCAGGCCACATTTACCATAATGGGTTAGGCATCATAAACATAGATGGTGATTTAATAGATGGTGTCTTAATCAGTGGCTGCGTTGTAGTAGGGGTGATGCTGTTAAAATCATACACTGCGAATGCATATGAACACTTCATTAACAGCCGTGATTCATTAATTCCCCATCAGTCATTTGAAGGATGTTGTACCTATGTGTATGTGGTTTGTATGTGTGCAGCAAAGCACACACACACACACACACACATATACGTATATATCCATTTACGTGAATGCCACGCCTGCAATATACCTCCACAGCTCCACTGTTCCTAAATATTTAACCAGAGAGTGTCCTTAATGGTTGATTTTTTTTTTATTTTCTGCAAGATCCAAAGGTCCTCTGTAACACTGGCCTCATAAAATAAGATCTAAATGTGGTTTATTTTATTTTATAAGCCAAGATACAATAATCCTGTTTTTCTTATTAATACCTTCTAAGAACCTTCTATCTGACCTCTATAGACCTCTTATGGTTTTCTCATGTTGCCATAAAATCCCAGACGGACCTCACTGTGAATTCGGCGACAGCAGTTCGAAAGTTCTGTTGCTGAAATTGGTCTGAACTTACCGAAATTCAAACCTCTGCCCCCAGTGGGTGAAGCTGGAAGTTTTGTTGAATGTATAGACTTGTTTGAGCGCCAGTTTCTGGGTGAAATGTTTACAGAATGGCCAAAAAGTTGTTTTTAATTGAATTATTTTATAATTATTATTTTTAATTTATGTACTAGAGTCAACAGGACTTACTATTTTATTAACTTTACACCCTAACCCAACCATAAACCTTACTGTCAGTGGAATAAAATGTAATCTAAGTAGGAAAATGCAACCTCTGAATCACACTTTATGATTATGTGAACAAAATGACTTCTGGTTCCACATGGGACCAGAAAACTTGTTTCTGAGGTTGCTCGTGCAATGCGCCATCAGGAGCAACACAGAAAAGGTAAAAATTTATTGATTAAAAAATATCTGATGGGAGATGGGAACAATGTCAGGGTACCAGAATATTTGGTAGAAACATGTCATTTCCTGTGACAATATTCCATATCCAAAGGGTCAGGATTTGAATAGTTAGCTTCTGACAGCCATCAATCAGTGCCATCAATTCAATTGTGCTGTATATTCTGAAAAAATAAAATGCTTTTCAAGCAACATTGTAAATGTTTCTTTGCCAGTGACCGATTTGTTTGGAGGGCTCTTAAAAGTGTGGAACTGATTTACAATTTTTATGCACTTTTGGTGTCATCAGTAAATCAGCACTGTCATGATGATATTTTCCTGCTGCTACAGCATATTTAAAAAAAGAAAAAAAAGGAAGAATTCAAATTGCATACTTCCAAGGTTGCATGCACCAGCCTAGAAACTGTCATTTAGACTAATAGGAATGATAACGGATTGCTCTTTCTCAATGAATATTAGACCTCACTGATAAAATCTCACATATCAAAGTGCTAATTGCTATACCTCTTGTATAACAGACACACTCTGCTAATTATAAATCCACATCATATGACTCATCTGTGCAACTGCCTTTGTAATTGAAATGTAGTTCTTTGTTAGCATTTGAATTTGATTAAAAAACGTATCTTCTTCTCTTTGAAAATATTCTTTCTTTTTGCAGATATCTTTTATGATAGTGCTGATGCTATGTCAACAAAGCTGACATGAGAAAATAAAATAAAAAATACATAAATACATAATTATGCTCAAATTGCTGCATACACAACTCCCACATACACACTCTGACACCAGTAAAATGTATTGCATTAAATGAGAATATGAGCATGTTAACATGTATGCACACACAGAGAGACCCAGACACATGCACATAGACCTTGGTTTATTCCCATGTCTACTTTGAAAAGGGGGTGATAACTTAATTTTGGCAGGTATTACTAATTAAAGCAGAAAATGCACTTGTAAGCGGAACAATTTCTCCCCTAATGAGTCCCACGAGTTGGATTCTAATAGATTCTTAATCTGATCTTCCCCCTGCCACCTAACTAACGGGAATATAAAACAGGATGTTTGAGGAGTATCATTTTATCTTGATCAAAAATGACACGATCAGCATTGGGCAGTAGACACTGGGCCATTGATTCTTTTCTTGCCTAATGATAATCTTTTTGAGATTATTAATTGTGACAAATGGCCAACCCTGCTCTCCATTTAGACTGGCGCAAATCAGCTTTGAGGCACTGAAACATGTGGTAGCCACACAAAAAAATGTATACCCTGTACCTGGATCAATGAAGTCCAGCTGTGAAATAATCAATACAATTGTTTTATTAGTCAAAATTACACAATAGGCTAATTGGAGCTTAATATTTAAGGAGCCAGTAATACAGGTCTCCATGATGTGACCCAGAAACTGGTTGGTTAGTTTCTCTCGAGCAAGACACTTATGCCAAGGTGCTCCAAGGGGCCTGCTCATGTAGTTAGAATAATGTACATTGCTTAATGAAAAACATTTGTTAAATGGCAACTATGGTAAGTGATAAATCAAAATGAGGTGAAAAAAAAACATGACATATCCCCCAAATATGACATACTCGTCATTCCTTAAAAAGAACTAAAGCTTTGTGGCATTTACTTTACTAAAGAGTGCATTTAAGACTGGTGTCCCTAGGACTGCTTTAATTCTAATTAAAGGTAATGAACTATGAAGTACAGGTGTGAAACCTCTGGGGATTTGCCTTACGATTCAGTTCACTTGACATGCGTCACTAAACTGATGCTTTGGGGAGCGTTCTTCTACATGTTCTAGTTGAAAACCTTCTACAATAATGGCATTTCTAAAATTGGCTATGGTATTTAAGCCCCGCACTTTTATGTGCAAAGCTGTCTGGTATAAATGCGGGCGCACTAACACTAACAGAATTTTCTTCCTTCAACACAGCGAATCATCTCTCATTTTAGAAGCCCTCTACATTTGTCACCATCAAAATACACGAGCTACTGGATGGAATCTTTGCAAGCTTAGAAGACTCTCCGCTCCCCTGCAGTGTTCCGGCAGACATTCTACACCTCACGAGGACTCGTTGGTGAACGGGTCCTCGCTTTAGCGACACACCTGCTCCACACAGAGCTTCGGCCTGAGTATCCTTTATTGCTATTTTGTGGAGTTTTGACAGACATACAAAAAAGTCTGCACAGTCATTTACAATTGACAACTTTGTGCAAAATATATAATAGAACTCATTTTAAAGCCCGGTCACAATTGTAACTGGTGGGGTGTAGATTACCTACAGGGTTCCAGCAATGTCTCAAACTTCTGCATTGGCTAGTGCACTAAACAGAGACACTGTGACAGAACTTTGGAGAGAGCAGTAGGGTTTCCGTTAGCCGGTAATCAGTACCGCCACTCTCTATACGCATATTACGCAGTCTGTGTAGGACACCAACTACCTAGGGGGGCACCAGATACCAGACACACCAGCCTTGCGCTCACACTTTCAAGTTGCGTTAGCACTGCACCCTGCAACATTTGCTTCATGCTCGCCTCGCAACTTTAGCCTCGCGCTCATACCGCACCTCACAATGCAAGGCAGGTGTTCAAATGGCAGTTGTCTTGCCGCTGCAATCATGTTACAATGTTCCGAGCACTATCTGTGCTTTGTGGGCATGTTCTTCTGCTTTGCTACATTGATGAAATGCTTGGCGTACTGTAGGTATTAGCATAAAGTCTTCCACCATCTGTTTTCCCGACGGTCAATGCATGTGACATTAGTGCCATTTGCGCAAATTTACCTGCTTCTACGGTTTATACAAAGGGTCATATTACACGATTACACCGTTAAAATAAATTTGTTGCGTTAAACAATTTGTTGCTCCCCTGCAGTAATGCACAACCGATCCAAAGATGTTCAAAGAGCTCCCCACAGCTACTGACTTGGCGCTTTGAGCCACTAAGTTACTGCACAGGCCATTGGCAAGTCAGTGGGCAACCTGATGGTTTTGGATAATCACTTCTGGCTGGATCTCACAGAAATGAGTTACGTGGAAAAAGACGCTCTCTTTGATGCTACGGTGTCTCCAGCCGGCCTATTCGGCAGCCCTTTAGATAGGTTTGCTGAGCACTACATTACGACTCATCAACACTCGCAGGCTATGAGACATTTTATGCCAAAACGGAGCAATCCTTCATCACAACTGGCTCACTCCTGCTCTGTTTCGGGCCAAACCCCAAGCCTGTAAAAGTTGTCACCAATAAAGCCATGCAAACTGTGGCCCAAACAAAGGCAGCCACCTCAGTGCAAGCCCAGCGCCGATGGGAAACCTAAGAACATCCTCGATGTCTAGAGCGCTCGCTAGTTCGTTGGACAAAAATATACTTATGCCCCTCTTATGGGCACCCGTCATTTTACACAACAAATGTTATTATTAACGAAGGGGTTAATTCATATTATATGACTATAGTTCATATATCCATTCTAAGTGTTCCCCTCTTGGCTCACTATGAGAGTCATTCAATTGTGGGATACTCATGATGGTCATGCTTCCTCTCTAGGAGGGTTTTGTCATGTAATGCAGCATGATGGGACCCTATAGTGTTAGCTTAGTGATGCAATGTCAAGTGAACTGAATCTTAAGGGAACGTCTCAGTTACGTATGTAACCTAGGTTCCCTTATGATATTGTAACAAAGACTCAGGTAGGTTGGGATCCATAAGCAGTGTTTTATTGAAACTCACAGATATAGGCAGGCAATGGTCAGGCAATGGGGGTATCAGGGCAAACGTAGGCAGAGCAGGAGCGTAGTGAGTGAAGCAGGATGTCAGGGCAGGCAGCAAAGGGTAGTCACGAGGAGACAGGCAAGGTTTAGGTAGGTAGGCAGTGTTCAACCGTAGTCAATAGGCAAAGCAAGGTCGGTAGGCAAATAATCAAACAAGAATGGTCGTAGAACGCTCAGTAGAGTATCCGGAACAAACAAGACTTCGCCCTGAGTGTGTAACTGCGTGAAGCTTAAATAGCGGGACCAGGGATGGGAATCAGCTGTAAATTTAATCAAGCCCGGTATGTGGGTGCATGGGTGATTAGAACTCAGGTGAATCAGATCTCGTGGCGATCGTGAGGTGCTCTCGAAAGCGTTTGTGACAGATATATAAATGATCTATATATATATATATATATATTGTTCATTGTTTGTTCATGAAGCCTAAGCATTTTGTAATGTTAACTAATTGAATCATATTGTAAAGTGTTCACATTAAATCTTAGGTTTTCTGAACAAGAGAAAATCTGTCCAACCGCTTGATAGGTTTCATGCTTGAACAGGAGTCTTATTATTGTCTAATACTCAAAGTTTCAGTTACTTGCCATTACAATAATTTTTTTGAAAGATATTAACATTCTAAGTCAGCATTCACTCTCACTGAATGGCGACTGAGACTGACATGCTGCCTACATATATGTAGCATCTCCTTTTGTGTTCAATTGGAAGAAAGACAGTCATACGATTTTGAAACAAACAACAACAGGGTGAATAAAACATTGTTAGAATTTTTGGGTGAACTATTCTTTTAATGAATGATATTATAAATATTGCAATGCAGTAACTATGATTATATTCACCATATAGCACAGACTTTCTTATCTTATTGCTTAAATAAATGTTTTTCCAGATTGTACCATAATATCAAAACAACATGGACATGTCAAAACTGAAGAAAAACATTTGAAAATAACCAATACAGGCTCAATTCAAAGTGACAGAACCTTTTTAGAAAAATCTCTGCATGGTGTATATTTGTGAATTTCATAATGCACCCCTAAGCACAGTGGATTCCTCCGAAAACATATGCTCCATATGTCTCTCTTAGCTGCAATGGATGTAGTGGCAAATGCCATAGGAAGCATAATTACCATCCATGATTAATTAAAAAGAATTTTCAATTGTTGGCCCTTCAGCTGCAAAGAATGCTCTAAAAGGTCTAAATCTATTATTAGTTTATTTGGAGTAAAACATAAATGAGTAAGCAAACAGGCACTACTGATGTCTTCACCAGAATTATTTTTCACTGCGCTGTATTAATTTGTTCAGTAATTGACATATAAACAAGGGTTCTGATATGAGGCAGCAATTGGTGTGCTCTACACAGGGAATCATGCCATGCAAAGCAGTTTCCTCCTGGAAAAGCAGAACCCCTGTGGAAGTAGAGTGCCCACATGAAAGGACACAGAGCTCTGACACGCTATTTAAAAATGTCTGGATGTTAAACACTGTTATTTGCCATTCCCATAACTTAGAGTATGCTCTGATGACAAACTAATATACTAGAGGGCTATCTGCAAGGAGTGGATTGTTGATTATATAACAGAGTACTGCATGAAAATATGTGTATTTCTGTTTTCACTCACTTGCTCTCTTTCTCTCTCTCTCTCTCTCTCTTCTCTCTCTCTCCGTCATACACACACACAGACACACACACAAAGATCACACCTCTGGGTAATCGAAGGAAGAAAAAGAAGACCATATTAAGTTTGATTGGCTTGTGCTGCGCCTGTAGGTAATAGGCAATGCGAGGATATCTGTAGGGATACCAATAATGTATATTTTGGACTTAATAACAGGCACTGCATGAATATTTGCAATGAGGGATGTGTAATTAATCTAAATTAGCAATGTTAGAGAGTGGAAATAGAGAAACTGGTGGAGGGGAATTTAAAATGAGGCCTGAGGGAACATGGATGCACCACAACAGAGGCAGGTCATTAATTAAATAAGGTCATTAATCACAAACAGGGTTCAAGTAGAAAGCTTTGCCCGCTTGCTCTTTTAAAGCATTTTAAATGCCACCAAGACACAGCCCCCTGGAAATGCTGACATGTTTTGTTGACGCACTTACACCAAGAAATAAAGTCTTATTAAATATCATAATACATCACCTGATAATAAACCTGTATAAACAAATCGCATCCCTTCGTCCACAAGCCCAATCTTCAAAACCCTGCCCTCCAAAGCAAACATTAATGTGTAAAATAATTGACAAGCAGAGAGCATTTTTGAATGGCTGTTTCCTGATTAGCTAAAAAAGGTTTCTCCTGACTTTTGTTTTTACTGTTTACAGAACATAAAGTTCAAAACATCTATTTCAGGAAAATCTGTCAGGAAATAGGGACGTTTTATGTGTGGTTTAACAAAACAAGATACAAAACAAACTTACTGCACCTTTAACAGAAACGTCATGGTTACTGTTGTAACCTCCGTTCCCTGATGAAGGGAATGAGTCATTGTGTCGAATGTAGTGACACAAGGGGTCTTTCTTGAGAGCATCACGTACCTCTGAACTTGAGAAAAGGCCAATGAGACATTGGCAGACAGAATTTGCATGTCCTGCCCCTGGACATACGGGTATAAAGGGAAGCGGGAGTGCATCTGTCAGTCAGGTTTTTGCACTGAGGAGCTGAGAATAAGGTACGGCCATTTACAGTGGTAGGTCTAGTGTCGTGGCAAAGGGGACACATACATAACCATAATGGGAGCAAGCCAGCCAGCCGCAGCTTTTTCTCCCTCTATGTTTCTCGCATAAAGCGGCTATGCGAGTGTCGGGGATGGCGATTTTTCCCAATCCTATTATTTCAGGGGGAAATACAATTTCTGTGGAGACCACATCCTGCCCAGACTAGTGGAAGGTGGTATGTGGCCAATATACCACATGGGTTGTCAAGCCATAAGTGGGAGTGGCAGGTCCTACCTGATGAGGGAGGAGCTCTACAAACATGGCGACGGGGACAGAGGGCATGCCCAAGGGAGACGCGGGTCCGCTGACAACGGGGACCGTACCATGGAAAATACATCACAGGAAGTTGCCTGAAGAGAGAATTAAGCCTGTGGAGCCCTAGACCAATACAGGGTACTTGCGACTTGTAGTGGGTCTGGTCGCAAATTCCTCCGGTGAATTTGCAGGCAAGAAGGCTAGGGAGGAAGAACGTCCAGGAAGCGAGAGCTTAGTGGCTAAACTGGGAGAGATAGCACACTGGATCAACTTGGTGAAGGGCGCTAGGTGCAAGCGGAACACCCGTTGGCTGTTCTGTATTACCGAGTTCTACCGACTCGGACCTGACAAAACACGGGACGAGACCGACTCAACCCTGAGATTGTAGAATCTCGCAAAGGTGTTGGGTGTTCCCCAGCCCGCTGCTCTGCAGATGTCTGCTAGGGAGGTCCCCACGAGGATGCCACACTTCTCGTCGAGTGTGGAAAATGTTTTAGAGGAACCGCCATGCCTGGCTTGAATAAGGTGAGGCATTTCAGCACTGACTGCACGCACTCATTGGTGAGGCACGTTGTCATTGAAACTGAGTCTAACTCCATGCAGAGATGCTCTGAAAGGGGTCAAGCTTGCTCTTTCCCTGTTGACCTGAATCACCTGGTCCCTGTGGGCGAATAGTAACTCTAGTGGACCAGGATGAGCCAGTCATCGACTTAGTTGAGTATGGGATGCCCACTTCCCTTAGTGGGGCAAGAGCTGCCTCTGCGACCTTCGTGAAGACGCGAGGGGACAGGGACATGCCGAAAGGGGAGTACCTTGTACTGATACGCCTGGCCGTCGAACGCAAACCGTAGAAAGGGTTGGTGTCGAGGCAAGATAGAGACGTGGAAGTATGCGTCCTTCAGGTCTTCCGCTGTGAACCAATGTTGTTGCCGGACGCGTTAGAATGTGTCTTTGTGTGAGCATTTTGAACAGGAGTTTGTGCAGGGCCCGGTTGAAAACTCACAAGTCCAAGATCGGCTTTGAGTAGAAGTGTCGCGATCTCCACATGCGGGGTGTTGGCATCTTCGCCGTGCACAGAGTAAAAGCGGATGCCGGCGAAAGGGGGTGGGGGCCTGACGAACTGAATCGTGTAGCCAAGTCGGTTGGTCCTGGCCAACTAGCTCGACGGGTTGGTAAGTGAAAGCTGCGCGTCCAAGCTCTGTGCGAGGGGCATTAAGGGGACAAGCATTATTGATGTACCTGGCGAGGCTTCACAGCGGGGCGGAGCCGGCAATGTGGCGTCAGGAGGCAGAAGCGTGTCCTGAGGCTCTGGTGCTGAAAGAAGACTCAAAGCTCTTACCTTGCTCCTCACACCCGGCAGGGGGCGGGTTAGTGACTGAGGAGTAGGTCCTGTGTAGGCATCCTCTGGACTCGTCAGATCCGGCCGGCCAGGGGGCAGCAGTCGTGAGTCCGGAGGCGGGGGTCAGTACTGTTGAGGTGTGGCACCGGGTTGTCGTGAGAATGGCATTTGCGGGCCAGGTGACCCAGAGAAAGAGGAAATTGGTCTTTTATTTTGATTGTAGGTACCGCAGCCCAAAGGGGGTGCGGCAAAGAAAACAAACTGAACTGAGGATTGTCCTCCCGGCCCTCCACCGGGGGACAGAGTGGTCTGCTTACCAGCTCCGGAGCAAACATCTCGTTCCCTGGGTCGTCCATCTCAGGAACGCTTGGGAGCCTTCCGGGTCCTCGAGGATGTTCGAGAGACAGGGGGCGTGCACAGTCCAACCCCACGCTGACGGCGGCCCGGGCAAGCATTTTGGCCATCTGGGCATCAGCCTCAGACTGCTGACCCATAGGTGGCAGCCCAATCGAGTCTTCCGTGTCAGACGCCGGAACACTCTGAGCCGCTGTCACCCCGAGACCGGGCAGAATTCAGACACACGAGGCAGCATCTGTGACCATTTGGTGTGGAGAGAACTCGACCGCATCCAGTAACTACAGAGGGGCAGAAGGGCATCTTTATAAAGACGCATCCTGAAAAGGACGTTCAATGCCGCTGTGATCACACAACCGCTTGGCTCCAAAGGAAAAATCTGAATGGACAGACTAATTTCCCTCCCTTTATACCCATATGTCCGGGGGTGGGACATGCAAATTCTGTCTGCCAATTTCTCATTGGCCTTTTCTCAAGTTCAGAGATACGCGAGGCTCTCAAGAGAGACCCCTCAAAAGTGAGCGACAGATGGGGAACAGGGTGGTATTTTATTGCAAACAAAACAAAACAAACTTACTGCACCTTTAACAGAAACAGGATTATATTTTATTGTAAACAAAAAAAAAAAAACTTAATGCATTTTTAACAGGAACAGGATGAACTTTTATGGTAAACAACACAACACAAACTCACTACACCTTTAACAGAAACAAGAATATTTTTTATGACAGACAAACAAAACAAACTTATTGCACCTTTAACATAAACAGGATGATTTTTATGGAACTTAAAAGAAAACAAAGTAAAACAAAAATCAACAATACAAAATATTTGCTTTAGTGAAGCACACATAAGTTTGTAACACATCATTAACAAAAACATTTTGGGAAAAGCCAACATTCACACAGACACACACACACACACACACACACACACACACACACACTGAAACACAATGTCACTGGTCACTATAAACTGAAATGACATGTTTGCAAAATTGCAGCATTTTTTAGTGTTGTGATCTGGACCAAACAAAACAAAATAAAACCAAACCAAACAAAACAAAGAAAACTTACTGCACCTTTAACAGAAACAGGATATTTTATAATAAACAAAAATAATATGGTTGACCACTATGTCAGAAGGGGGTGGGTTTCTCTCTAAATCAGATACAGCTTCCCTCCAAAAAAGTCAAGAAGCTAAGAGTTATCCATTAGAGGTGTAATGAACCATCTATCTGGATCGATGCAATTATCCAATGACGAACAATGTTATCGATACTACATGTAAATCCGATATAATTAATTTTTAAGATGTGCCTTTATTTTAATACTCTCATGTCAGCCACATCCATACGCATTTCCGCTAGGTTATGAAGCAACCAAATTACATTCATTTGACTTTATGAGCACTAAATATGCTTTTCATGTGGGATGTGCGGGGGGTCTTTGAAACCAAACTGTGCTCTGCTATCTGTGCGGCGTGGGCTTCCCACGAAATGTGAGCTCCATTGACAGGATCCGTGCGAGCGCATCAACCAGGCACTCCTTCAAATTTGAGTTCTCGAGACAAACGCAGAGTGGCTAACATGAATGCAACCCACACAAAAAACATTTGGAGAATCACCTTTATAGGTAGAGCTAATTTCAGGAAATTCATTTCAAAACAGGGTCAAATTCCAATAAGTAGCCATGAATAGTGACTGTCTTTTCAATAAACCATATTTAGGCGTGAATCTAAGTGTGCGTGTGTGTTTGTGTGTGTGTGTGGTGGGGTATTTCATAAAATGCCTGCATAAATCAAAATAATAATAACAAAAACCATTGTGATGAGATGTGAATTATGGATGTTTATGCAAAACTTGGCAGGTAGTGTGCAATCTGAATTATTTGAGGAGTCTGACAGCTAGGTCACTGTATGTTTAATTCATTAAAATGTAAATCAAAGTATTATGTGCTCAATTAGGTTTATTCAACACTGCTCAAGCTATTTCTCACCAAGGAATTGGATGTAAAATACACACTGATAGTACAGAACAAACATAAATATTGAATGAGTAAACAGGACATTTGAGAGAATATAAAAGCAATTGCACCAGTTTTGCATAACAGCCTAGCCTAGGTGTAGCATCAATTGGGACTAAGTCCCCCCCCCCCGTCGCTCACTTCGACATTGTGTCGAAGAAGCGACACTAGGGGTCTCTCTTGAGCGCCGAAAATAACTCTGATCTATGAAAAAAGGTCAATGAGAAATTGCATGAATTCGCCCCCGGACATACTGGTATAAAGGCGGGGAAATACGTCTGTTTCATTCAGAAATTTTCTTCGGAGCAGATGGTCGTGTATGCAGCGAGCTGCGAATCACACAACACGGCTTTCTCCTTCTCTGCACGGCAGTGCAGTTTGCCCCTGAGTGCTTCGACAGCACAAACTAAAAGAGTTGCTTGTTAAAAGAGTGATTTTCTCTAAAAGAGTATTTTTTATCTCTAAAAGAGCCATAAACAGCAGCGTTGAACGTCCTTTTCAGGACGCGTCTTTATAAAGATGCTTTTCCGCGGTAGAGTGCTCTCCGCTTCAGATGGCCACAGGTGCTGTCTCGTGTGTCTGGGTTGCAATCACAGAGGCAGCATTTGTGGATGGTTCATGTTCTCACTGCGAGAACATGACCATGGCAACGCTGCGGTCGCGGCTTTCTCTCACTCCAGCCACCCCCCCGCGTCGCTCCTTCTTTCCACGGGATTGAGCATGATGCGGCTGGTGATGGAGGCGATCTGGGGATGGCAGCGGGCTCATTTTCACCGGGTACACCCCCGAAAACCACCCGCCCCCCGGCATACTTGTTGACTTCCGTCCGGGCTCGAGGCAACAGCGGCTCGTCTCACAACCAGCCTGCCACGACTGTTCCCCGGCCGGCCAGTTCTGACGAGCTAGAGGACGCCACCACCGGACCTCCTTCTCAGTCACTAACCCACCCCATGCCGGGTGTGCGGAGCAAGGTAAGTGCTTTGAGTCTTTTCTCAGCACCATAGCCTCGGGACGCACCTTTGCCTCCCGACGCCATACTACCTGCTCCGCCCAGGGTATGTCAAAAATAACCATCCCCTTAGTGCCCCTAGCTTGGAATTTGGGTGCGTGGCTCTCACTTCTGACTGGCCAGGACCATTCGACTCGGTTATGCAATTCAATTTGCCAGGCCCCCCCTTCCACTTTACCGCAGTACACGGCGAACATGCCAGTTCCCTGCGTGCAGAAATTGTGACCCTCTTACTCAAAGACGCAATAGAGCCTGTCCCTCCAACCGAGATGAAGAAGGTTTCTACAGCCCTTAATTCATCGTACCCAAGAAAGGCGGCGGTTTACGACCAATCTTGGACTTGCAAGTTTTCAACCAGGCTTTGCACAAAGTCCTGTTCAAAATACTCACGCAAAAACACATCTTAATTGCATCCAGCAGCTAGAGTGGCTCGCAGCGGTAGACCTGAAGGACGTGTACTTCCACGTCTCAATATTGCCTTGACATCGACCCTTTCTACGTTTCACGTTTCATGATGCATATGAGACCGCTTCAGCACTGGCTCCAGACTCGAGTCCCGAGATGAGCAAGGCACCGTGGCATGCACCCAGTGATGGTCACCCCCACCTGCCGCCAAACATTCAAACCCTGGACAGACCTCTGCTTTCAGACCTCTTGCAGCAGGTGTACCGACGCGTCCTGGTCACGCCCGACGCCTCCAAATTGGGTTGGGGCACTGTGTGCAACGGGCACGCAGCCGCTGGCCGTTGGAAAGGAACAAGGAACAAGTCACTCTAGTGGCTCCCTATTGGCCCACCCGGGCTTGGTTCTCGGACCTCGTACTCCTCGCGACAGCCCCTCCCTGGCAAATTCCCTTCTTTTTCAGGGACGGGGCACGCTCTGGCATTCGCAACCAGACCTCTGGAACCTCCACGTCTGGCCCCGGAACGGGATGCATAAGATCTAGCTGATCTACCACCTGCTGTCGTAGACATGATCAACCAAGCCAGAGCCCCTTCTACCAGACAACTTTACACCCTAAAGTGGCGCTTGTTCGCGAATTGGTGTTCTTCTCAGGCCGAAGACCCACAAAGCTGCGCAGTCAGGTCAGTGCTCTCATTTCTGCAGGAGAGGTTGGAGGGGAGGCTGTCCCCGTCCACCTTGAGTGTGTATGAAGCTGCCTCTTACTGATCAGAGGTATATTCGGCGCTCAAGAGAGACTCCTAGTGTTGCTTCTTCGACACAACGTCTCGTCCCCTCCATAAGGGAACGGAGGTTACATCCCTAACCTAGATGTTACTTAAGGTAACTTATGCATTGCTAGTGTGTGTGAGTTGCACCCAATAAATAACCCCACATCTAAACTAAATATTTACAGAAGACTCTGATCACTGCCTAGGTGCAGTACACAGAATGTAAGGTTCAAAACATCTATTTCAGGAACATCTGTTGGGAAATAGGGACGTTTTATGTGTGGTTTAACAAAAAAAAAAAAATACAAATCAAACTTACTGCACCTTTAACAGAAACCAAGATTATTTTTTTATTATTATTGAAAAACAAAACAAACATCTCCTTTTGTGCTCAATGGAAGGTTTGGAACGACATGAGGGTGAGAATATTATAAGAGAAAATATTGATGTAATTTTCACTTAAATTTTCCCTTTAAGGTGAATTCTGATTTCTTATCAGTAAAGTAATCTTGCAGGATTTTAATTATTATATATCATCTTAGATGTCAACCAGTAATCCTGTGTTTTGAAGGTGGCCTGGAGTCAAGCATTCAGTCACCTCCTCCATTCATCTCCTGAACAAACAGACTGAATCACTGCCCAATTGATCAGTCCAACTGCCAGAATGATAAATAGGTATCTTTCAAGAGAAGCCACCCCTTAGATATGAAGCCATGGAGGAGGCAGACTACAAAACAGCCTTCACTGAACCGCAATGAATCAGTGACATATAGGGAATAAAGGAGACCTTCTTAACCAGTCAGCTCCAAATGCAGTTTGGGGGCTAAACAGTGATGTTAATGACAGCCTCAACTCGAATCCATCAAGCAGAACATTCTGGAACAAGCAATAACTCTTAAAAATATCATCTGGTCTCCACACTTGTGATGGAATCCTGAGAAATTCTACACCCCCCCCCATATAAGTGCAGACCATTTACCTTTTAAATAAGTGTGTACTCAGTATGTGCCTTGTTCTACAATTTAAATTTGCACTGTGTTTACTGTTATCTGCTACAAACAGAGCGTGCAATGCTCATGATGATGTTTTCCCTGTATGAGTCAGGAGGAGATTTAAAAGGTAGGAGAAGCCGGCATCAGCACAACACCGTCTCCACACATTCACAAGCATTCACATTGAAATTACATGCAAACTATACACAGTATTTATCTCATTGAATCACTGCATTTGCAGTTCAATAATCTCACTGAGACAAAACTTGATTTTAATTTGTGAGCTGAATATTTAAATAATGACATATGTCAGTTGGTATCGGTTTTTGGTATCAGAGCATTTTTACGAGTACAAGTACCAGTACATGAGCAAGGTATAGGACACAATATCATGGTATCGGACATCCCCGGACATCCCTTCTTCTCATATTTTTTAGCATCTGGTGCAGGAGTGCCACAATTTTAGATGTCATGTCAAATTAAAAAGAACTTCAACATTTAAAAAGGCACATTGATAAACCTGTTCTATTCATTGTGCTGCATTTTTTCTTCTTTTGAACGACCCAGTAATGGGTCTTTTTCACCCTTAGAAGGAGGAACCGGAGGACGGGGAACTTCAAACTCAAATGGTAGGTTTATTTATACACTCAAACAAACAAATTGCTTTTCAGCAGAACAGTTCTTTAAACACACTCGACTCTCTCTCCTCGTCTCTGGCATGATCCCTCTTTTTATCACTCTCCCCAGTGCTTACTGCAATCAGAAACAGGTGTTAGATATTATAGTGCTCAGGTGTGTGCACTTACCGCTTTCTCTCCGGACGAATGCTCGACAACGCCCTCGCTGCCACAGACTCCTTACAATTAGAACACTGTGTTTCCTCACTGTTGGCATGGATAAATCATAAACTATTTAACTAGATTACTTCATTTATATGGCTGAGGTGTGTAATTCCACACATGGCCGTAATATGTTGAAGACAAAGTGCTCACAAATAATTGCCCTTCTTGTTTTTCTCTCACACACTCAATCTCACCTCCTGCCTTGTAGTCATAAATGTTTCATCTTTATTTCAGGAAGTGGCAAATATGCTATTCCTTACTTTACACTCTGAGGTCAGAGTCTCTGAATGAATTTAAGATGGTTTTCCTCTTGAGACAAAGCCAAACTCATGTGCCTATGCTGCATATGCAAGACTGATTTGATGGACTGCCATTTCCTTGTCTAAAGGCCAATTCACACCAATACTAAAATAGATTTTGAACAGAAACAATGGATTTCTATGGACCTATTTGCACCAGGCACAAACATATACCCGTTGACAGCCCAAAGTTTTTTACAGATTATTTCTTTCTGAAGGAAAAAAAGAAGAAGATAACTGACAGACCAAAAAGATACAGTATGAGCTTTTGGTCACGCTTCCTATGGCGGTGCTGCAGCTCAATCCAGTGCACTGGTGTTGCTGAAACTATATTGCCAAAACCAGTAAAGGATTCTGGAATACCATTTGGCTGTGGTATTCATACCTTTGAAAGGTCCTTATTTTGCCGGTTAAAAAAAATGCATTGTATAAAGAAGTAAACAAAACCCTTTAATGCATACCCCCAGTACCTCATCCATTTTTTAGAGTTATGCCTCACCTCTTTATTCATCTTTATTGATTAACAACTTTAGAAGACTTTGTATGGCACAGTATAGACAACTATTATTGTACTTTTTCTCTTTTTTAGAGCTTGACAGCCCCTGGTCACTATATGCTTTTGTTACCTGGACAAGAGCAGCGTGAACACTGTGAACAAAATATCTCTTTTATGGGAAATAAAAACTTCTCATGGGGAAAATTAAAGTAAGTGGGTCCAAACAGTTCTCGTAAACTCTTGAGCTTATAAGCACTTTAAATGCAGAGAAATGTTAGTTTGCATGCTCTTTAAAATTCCTATCAACTCACATTGCTCTCAGACTGAGAAAAAGCATTGTAAGCAACTAAGTGCACTTAAAAAAAACTTGCCTCCAAAACTAACCAATGACAAGCATCTTGGAACTTGCTGATAGTGCATATAGAAGCTTGCAAGTGGATGTGACGAAACAAGGAAAGTGTGCATTGCACATGCAGTGATCTTGTGATTAAGGTCAATGCTAGATTTGACTAAAAACTACAGCTGAAACTAGAGAGCATATTATATACAATATATTAAATGTTCTGTATATTGATTCAGGTTATAAATGCACTGGCCACATGACTAATCTGTACTATAAACATTTAGGCAGGTTTTGTGGAATATTCTGGTAAAAAGTGTTATAAAATTGCACCATATGACTGCTGGACTATATTCATCTCAACTCTTCAATATTTGTCATTATTCACTGGTAATCTTAGAGAAATAATAAGAATGGATCAGTCCGATTAAAGAACAAATAATTCAGAAATGTTTTGTGAACTGTATCATTGAAGAAATTGCCATATGAACAACTTAAATCAATCAACACATTACAGTATTCAAAATGACTTCTTTCTTATTCCACGGAAGGAAGAAAGTCATGTGGATTGAGAACGGCATGAGAGTCAATAAACAATAAAATTATTTAAAGTTTTGGATAAACTAATCCTTAAAGGTGAAGTGTCTAACATTTTTTATGTCAAAATACACTACCAGTATATTGTTCATTGACAACAATAAGTAAGCCATTCGTGGGTTTACCTCCCCCAAAAGTATAAACACTGAGCCTCCCAGGCACTATCAAAACATTGATGATTTAATTTTTAGTATTTGTTTCAGTATGGGACACTGAATTGCCATCCTCATACTATACTGTTTGTTTTTTGTCACCAATTTTCTCTTTTTTTATATATAAAAATGAACATTTTTGTAAACATGGATATATATCTTGATTTTCTTTATTATTCGTTTCCTCAGTTTAACTGGTGGGTGTTTTTCCTCTAACATTCCTTTAGGGACATCATTATGCATCCATGTGCTATATTTGGCAACCACAGACTGCAAAATTCCTCTGCATCCATTATCTTACTGCACACCGTCAATCAGTGTTAATGATAGAATCATTAACACACATGCAGGTTGCATTTCTTGATTGCATGCACTACGAGTTCTTGTTGCTGTGTGTTTGCGCGCATGTGTGTGTTTAAGATATATAAGCATGAACTTGTACTTGGAAGCTACTTTGAAACTGTGGCTTGTTCAGCTACACGCTGTCTACTGTCAAGCTGCCCTTTTAAAAAATAATTAGCTACACTAAGCTACTAATGTTCATTGCCTGGCCCCAAAAAAAAGTTGCATACTCTAATATGGCGTGGTGGTGGCGTAGTGGGCTAAAAGCACTAAACTGTTAATCAGAAGGTCGCTGATCGAACCTCACGGCCACCACCATTGTGTCCTTGTGCAAGACACTTAACTCCAGGTTGCTCCAGGGGGATTGTCCCTGTAATAAGTGCACTGTCGCTTTGGATAAAAGCGTCTGCAAAATGCATAAATGTAAATGTAATATTTAGTTTGTCTGCCTTTAGCTTTGATTACAGTGCGTATTAATCATGGCATTGTTTTGACAACCTTATGTAACGTCACAACATTTATTTCCATCCTGAACTGCATTAAGTTTTGGCCGAAATCTTGTATTGATGACAGGAGACTCAAACCATTCCGTAACATCTTCTCCAGCACATCCCAAAGTCTTTCAATGGGTTTAAGGTCAGGACTCTGTGGTGTCCAATTCATGTGTCAAAATGATTCCTCATGCTCCCTAAACCCCTCTTTCACAATTTGAGCCAAAAAATCATCCTGGAATATGCCCATGCCATCAGGAAAAAAAACAATTGATGGGATAATCTGGTTTTTCAGTACATTCAGGTAGTCAGCTGATATTGTATTGCTGCATAAAGTTGATCTGAACAATTGAATCAACCCCAGATCATAACACTGCCTTAAATGCAAACTGTGACTTTTTTTTGGCCAAGCAGTGTAGCTAACTACTAGTGATGTCAAAAGTACCGGTACTTCGGTTCCAAGTTGGTACTAAAATAAAAAATATGTAACGACACCTGTCTTACTGACATACGACTGCTCATATGCTTATTTGAGCATGTGCTCTGTTATTCCATTTACACTGCACAACTAATCAAAATGTGTGTGTGTGTGTGTGCGCGTGTGCATGTCTGTGTGTGTGTGTGTGTGTGTACAGGTTTAACATTTTATTTACTTATTCTGGCCCTAAGCAGTTCTCTTGAGTTTATGGTTCACACTGAACATTTAAATGTTTTAAAATGTATAAATATGTACAGTGTGAGGATGAGGTAGGCTGAGAGGATTCCATTTGCGGGTCTACATTCAAATACCTGTTTAAATGTTACGGATGCCCTGTAGAGGAGTGTGTGAGGGAATTTTGAGCATATTCTGCCCATGGGAGGAAGATGCTCCACTTCCACTGTTCCTTGCTGCAGTATGATTGTAGGTATCTACCGATCTCTTGATTAAGCCATTTTACATGGCCATTAGCTTGTGGATGATAGCCAGAGGTGGCTTTCTCTGGACTGATATGTGTCTCAACAGATTCATAGATAGGTGTCAAAGCATCTGCTTTACTATTCATACTTCCTGGATGAGTTGTGACTGTGAAATTGAACCGAGTGAAGAAGAGTGCACATCTGGCCAGGCGAGGATTCAATCTCTTGGCTTCCTTGATATATTTAATTTTTATGATCTGTGATGACTTGAAATGGATGAAGTACGCCTTCTAGCCAGTGTCGCCTCTCTTCTAGAGCAGCTTTGATAGACAGTAATTCTTTGTTACCGATGTCGTAATTGCGCTCTGCTGAGGTTAATTTCCAGGAGAAAAATGTACAGGGGTGTAGTTTGTCTCGGTTTCCATGATGTTGGGAAAGAACAGCACCAATTCCAGTATCAGAGGTGTCGACCTCTACGATGAAGGGAAGTTGAGGGTCGGAATGCTTGAGAATAGGGGCTGAGGTAAAACTGGCATTGAGTCTATTGAGGGTGGATGTTGCTGCCTCTGTCCATGCCAACTTCTTGGGTTTTCCTTTAAGAAGGGTGGTGATGGGTGCAGCAATGTTAGTGTAGTTACGGATTAATCTGTGGTAGAAATTAGTGAAGCCTTGAAATCATTGTAATTAATTTACTGTGGTGGGTGTGGGACAGTCAATGACGGCTTTTACTTTGGTGAGATCCATCTCTACTCCGAAGTGACTAATATTATACCCAAGAACATGGTGGAAATTACATGAAATTCACACTTCTCGGCTTTGACGAAAAGATTATTCTGGAGTAAGCATGACAAGACCTTTCTTACATGGTAGATATGTTCCTTCCATCGACCGTGAATAGATCAAGATGTCGGCTATGTAGACTATCACATATTGATTCAGGAGATCCTTGAAGACTTCAATGATGAAAGATTGGAAAATGGAAGGTGAGTTGAAGAGCCTGTATGGCATTACCAAGTATTTGTAGTGCCCCATGGTGGTGAGAAATGCTGTTTTCCATTCATCACCCTCTCGGGTGTTGAGGTTGTAAGCAGATCTGAGGTACAATTTAGTGAAGTATCTCGTAATTGTTCCAGGGAAGAAGGAATAAGTGGTAGTGGATGGTGGTTCTTAAACAGTAATTGCATTGAGTGTCAATACAAGGTCTTAAGCCACCATCTTTCTTGTCAGCAAAGAAGAATCTGGATGCAGCTGGAGAAGTAGAGGGTCTAATAAATCCATAAGACAGGGCCTCGTTAATGTACTCTTCCATGGACACCAAGGCTCTGGGATGGACAGTGGGTAAACACGGCTCTTGGGTGGAGAAGTGATAGGAGGAATGTCGATAGCACAGTCTCAATATCATTGAGGATGTAACAGGGTGGCCTTCTCTTTAATAAAAACCTCTGCCAAGTCAGTATTCATATTGGGGACATTGTTCGGCAATAAAGGGAGGTTCTCGGTGAGATGAGTTGTGCAGACTGTAAACTTGGGTGGCAGTTCCAGACAGTGAAGATGACAGTGAGGAGTCCAACGGATTAAGTACTTGTTCTTCCATGAAAAATAGGGATTGTGAGCAGATAACCAAAGTCATCCAAGAATCACTTGGTTTTGTGATGATTGGGTGATGAAATGATGTACAGAGTGATTTCTTCAATGTGAAGCAGACCGACTTGGAGTTTTATAGGAAGAGTTTGATTAGTGAAATGACCTTTAACCATGGGACCATCATTAAAAGCAGTTCTAGGAATAGGTGGTTCACGCTTGTTCATGGGGATATTCAATTGCTTCACTAAGTCCTGATGTATCACATTAGCAGCAGCTCCTGAGTCAGTTAATGCTGAGAAATTATATTCTTGTTTAGCGATAGACAAAACAATGTGTAGTGACAAGCCTTGACTGATTGTTAAAGTATTAAAGATTTGACTCACTCGATAACATTGTGAAGAGGTGGTAGCATGATTGATGGGGCAGTTGGAACAGTGATGACCTGGTTCACCACAGTAGGTTATGGAGTAATCGTCCTCTACGTTCTTCTTGAGACACACACAAGTTTGTCCTATTTGCATAGCCTCTGTAGGTTGCTGCTGACTTGTTACTTGAACAGAGGTTGTAGGTACATGACTTGGTAGGGAGGTATTGAAACATGGTTTCAATAAGAGATTGTCTAGTCTGATAGTGAGGGTAATGTACTGAGAGAAGTTGAGGGAGTCATCTCTGCATAATAATTCATCCTGGAGTTTAGCTGACAGACTAGAACAAAAAATGTTTTTTAAGCAATGTCATTAAATTTGCTCTATGCAGCAAGAGTATGAAACTGTATGGCATGATCGGAAGCAGATTTATTGCCTTGATGGAGTTGAGTGAGCGGAGAAGCTGCGTCCATGCCTTCCACAGGATATTGAAAAACATCCCAAATCAATAAAATGACTAAGATTGTTTGAACATTTCAACAAATCCTGGTTAAAAACTTCAGGTTGGTTTGAGAAGTAGTATCACTGTCGTAGGAAACCCGTACAATTAACAGTAGAGCAAATCTTTTAGGATCATGGCGTGGTGCAGAAGAGACCGAATATATTGTGTTAAATGGTCAATGGTGGCTTGTAGTATTAGCAGCTGGTGTTGAAAACCTTTGAGCACCTCTTTCTGATACCCAATGGTTGAAAGACAGAGTTGAGAGACATCCACTGGATCCGAGCCAGGCAAAGTATTCTGTAAGGATGAGTTAGGCTGAGAGGATTCAATTTGCAGGTCTTTATTCAAATACTCCAAGTCATAAACATCAATCGTCGTCGGGTCACAGGCTTTAGACAAAACACATAGAAATAGGTCCACGGGCAACCAAATCCAAAAAAGTAATCCAAAAATATAAGTTCAGAAAATGTAAGCAAAGTACATAACAGGAGGTCTACACATGGAGAAAAATGCTTGGTAAGGCAGTGGAACTGGCAATACTTTGCATCATGATACTGTGAGCACATGGCTTATATACATTGTGAATGACCAAACAAGAACTGATGTGTGAGGAACAGGAAGTGACTGAGTTAAATATTCAGTTGAGGGCTCCCTCTGGTGGATGGGAGCCTGTTGAAAATTCACATCCAGTATGAATGAAGAATGAAGGTCTGTATAAAATTTTAAAAACAGAAAAAACTTTTTTTAAACATTTAAACCAGGAAAATTAAATACATTTACAAAAAATTGAAATTGAATTGAGTAATCTTTAACAAAAATGTAAGGGATAGTTCACCCAAAAAAGAAAATTCTCTCATGATTTACTCACCCTTATGCTATCCCAGATGTGTATGATTTCTTTCTTCAGCAGAACACTTTTGAAGAAAAACATCTTAGCTCAGTAGGTCTTTAAAATGCATGTGGATGGTGATCAGACTTTTGAAGCTCCAAAAATCACAGACAGCCAGCATAAACATCATCTACCACTCCAGTGGCAAAATTAATGTCTTCTAAAGCGATACGATCATTTGTGGTGTGAAAAATATGAATAAATATGACCTAATCTCAACTCTCTCAGTTGAGACATCCAGGATAACCACACAAACACACCATTGTAAGTAAACATACAGGTACAAATACAAATCTAAACCAAAATCAACGTAGCTTCTGTTCAGGGTTTTTCTACTCAGTTGTAAACAGCGCTGCTCTTCCACATGTGTCACACATGTGTCAGTTCTCCCGTGTGTCACATGCCGATGTGATTATGTCACTGCATACAGCTGCTGACAGAAAGCTATGCTTTATAGTTAAAAAGTTCTCAGATATTGATCTTTTTCGTACCAAAAACAATCGTGTCGCTTTAGAAGACGTTAATTTAACTGCTGGAGTCGATGGATGAAGTTTATGCTGACTGTCTTTTCTATTTGGTGCTTCAAAAGTCTGATCACCATCCACCTGCATTTTAGTGAGCTAAGAAATGTTTCTATTTTTCTTCAGATGTGTTCTGCTGAAATAAAACAGTCATACCCACCTGGGATTTTTATTTTTGGTTGAACTAACCCTTTAAGTAAAAAAATTATAATAATAATCTTAGATATAAGTTTTCTTAATTTAATTTAGTTAAAAGATTACACAATTCAAGTTAAGATTTGTCATGAAACTGGAATGCTTAAATCTTTAAAATAGTTTAGTGAACAAACCGGTTACTACAATTTAATTCAGAATTTCTTATGAATGTGTTTAATTCTGCTTGCATAATGTGCTTATAAACAAGGGTTCATATGTATGAACATGTCGTAAAAATATGCCCATTGTAAAAAAGGTACCTTCAATTGTTCCTGTCAGGCTACTTAACTCTGGGCACCTTTCTCACACTGCATAACAATATTTAAATTTAGGGACATTTTGCATTCCAGAATTGAATTGAATTTGTCCAGGACGGATGGCCAAAAACTGAGATGATCCAGGAAAATCCTGGATGGGTGATAACTCTATTTCCAGACCTGGATTTCTTGTATTTCCTGTCTTAACCATGAAGATATCACCTATTCTTACACCTACTAAAGCTTGTGCTCATTATTATGTATTAAACAGAAAGATACACAGATGGAAACAGAGAACATTCAAAACTGGGAGAACCAAGATCTCTTTATTGGCTCTGTGTGTGTGGGCTGTGTTCAGAAGTGGTAGCAGGAGGTGAAGTGCCTGTGATTAGTTTTCTCCAATAAGAAATAGGAGTATGTGGAGTAAATTCTCATTTGCCATCTCCCACGACTGACCTCCACACCCAAAAGCAAAAGACAGCACAATTAATCTAAGCCAAGCAAGGCAGGAAATCAGTTATGTCAGTGCTAGGGCTCATCAATGACCACACAGCTGATATGCAGCAATCAAACGCTCCTAACAAGCTTTTATTAACAGATGTGCCACAGCGCTAACCCTCTAATAAGTCAGCATGCTTCTCTGCAGGCAGGCACATGAAAAACAGCCTGTTATACTCACAGGGATGAGAACGGTTTATTGGAAGGAATATTCTGGGTTAAATACAACTTAAGCTCTGTCAGCAGCATCTATGGCATGCTGTTGATTACCACTGTTGGGCCTTATGTATTCAGATACAAGACAAAGGCAGGCCTAACACAGTCGTAAAGCCTGACTGAGGCCCACAAAAACAAAGTCATAAATCTTACTGATAAAAACCGCGCCAAAACCAAACAAATTGAGTACAAAGCCGACTACAAATCCCAAGAAGCCTTGCTCACTTTACAACTGTGCGAATTCCAAAGGATCGAACTCTCAACTCCTATTGGATAAGGCACTCATCAGAACACACCTCTACTATGATGTCATCTGGAGTAGAAATACCTTGGAAATCATTCTGTACCTTGCTTCCAGTGACTTTGCTTGCTGTGCATAGACGCAGTCATCGCTGCTCTCAGGTGTTGCCTCGTTGCACAAGGAAGTAACGTACGACTTGAAACTGCGGCCATACAATTTCCATCTTGCTGGACAAGTTGAGATTACTCTGTGTTCCACCGAACACTTTAACGGATCCGAAGGAGACCGCCGAGCAATCCGCATCTTCATCCGTTTGCCTGCAGAAGTGAAGAAAGAAGAATCCCCTTCCCTCTTCAATCAAGTTGACGTCGCTGATTTCTCTGCCAGCCCACCGAGAATCAGCAGCCATACCGCTCGCCGACAGGAAACGTCCTCCTGTCATCACCCGAGCCTCAAGAAACCGAGTCGGAGACAAGCGACGGATGAACACGTTCTACATGCGTCCTCACTCGATCCAAGTAAGAGGTTAACGTCTGGGCAGAGATAGAATATTTAGGTGTGTTATTCTTGTGGATAAAGTTTATTGTTTGTACAGTTTACGGACCACCAAGTCCGCTCATTGTTGCTAATAATACTCAAGGTATTAATGTAACTGTAAAACAGTTAAAGGATGGGCAAGGAGGAGGTGAGAACCGGCTTGTCAACATAAATGATATTTTAATGAGAACTTAAACCAAAAGCACAAACATAAACACACATGACGGACATGCCCGTAATTCTCTCTCTCTCGAACCATCGTCACCGGCCGCCTTTATCCCTCGCACGCCTCATCAGGCCGATTGGGGACCAGGCGCGCGATATTCCGACCCGGCCCTGCCCCCCTCCGCTCCACACTCCTATGGAGTGTTATCTCAGGCCGGGGTGCCACCGGCATGACGTACACCCCCCCTATCCCTGGGGCGGGGTGTATCTTGCATCCCGCGTGGTCATCCCCGCCTTCCTCGCCCTGGGAGGAGACAGGAGGGAAAAAATAAAATAAAAATAGGCAAGGGAAAAGCCAACACGGTGCGAAAGGGAGAGAGAGAGGAGAGAGAGAAAAGCTCACTCACCGGTTCTCTGATGTACTGTTGCGTAGTCCTCGAACACACCTCCACACTCAGGCGGACAACAGCCGCTCCAACCCCGGGCGAACCGGAGGGAAACCGTCGACCCCCAGCGGGTAGAACGCGCCTCAGCTTTTCTGGCGGCAAATGGGGACACTCCTCCGCCCCTGGCAGCGGCTCTACCGCTCCGGGCGGTCGGAGAGTTTCTTCCCTCCTCCCTTCGCGGACGGCGGTCTTCCCTCGACCCCTCCGCGTCTCTGGGGACGGCAGGGCACTCCTCCGCCCCGGCAGCGGCTCCCTCTCTCCAGGCGGTCGGGTATCCAGTCCCCACTTGCCCCGCGGACGACGGCCGTACCCCGCATCCGGGCGGTCGGGCTACTCCGTCACCCGGCAGATGGCAGCGGCGCTCACCTGGGTGGACGGCAGTGTCGAGAACTCTACGACGGGCATCCCTCCTCCTTCCCGGGTTTCAGCACCAATGTAAAACAGTTAAAGGATGGGCAAAGAGGAGGCAAGAACCGGCTTGTCAACATAAATGATATTTTAATGAGAAACTTAAAACAAAAGCACAGACATAAACACACATGACGGACATGCCCGTAATTCTCCCTCTCTCGAACCATCGTCACCGGCCGTCTTTATCCCTCGCGCGCCTCATCAGGCCGATTGGGGACCGGGTGCGCGATATTCCGACACGGCCCCGCCCCCCTCCGCTCCACAGTAACATACTGTTATCACAAATGAGAGTTTGCTGTGTTGTAATCCAACCACGTTGGACTGTTGTGTATTTACACCATCGCAGATGAGACCGACACAGTGTGTTTATCATTAAAGGACCAAAGACCGCAGAACGGTTTACCAGTCGTTCACCGCGTCTCTGAGTGATATACTAATAGTTGCCTTCTCTCCCACGATCGTGAAACCGGCTTCAGCGCCGCCACTTTATTCTCTCTCTGTCTCTCTCTCTGTACTAACCACACACACACATGCATGCGACCCCTCACAAACATTTGGCTAGTAGATAACTTTGTGATAAAGCTCAGCTTTGTCCCCAAGTTATCGTACAAGCTGAGACACGCGGTAAACGGGCAGACACCATTAACTGGCTTCTCTCCGCCCACATTCGCGGCCATACTCTCTGGCTGGAAATCTCACGTGACGTACTCTCCATGAGAGTCATGTCCGCCATTTTGTGCACATCACTCCTTACACACACACACACACACACACACACACATACCATCCTCATGTGTTATAGGCTTATTTTGGTTACATATCTAATCACGTCACTGTTTAGTTTGTAGTTGTAAGTCGGAAGTTTATTGACTGCATTGTATTGATTATTAATTGATATTACTGCATCAATAAACTTTGTTATATTTCAAAGAGAAGTGTTTTGGTTTGTTTTGCATACATATGGGTCAAAGGCTGGCAGGGGATGCCAGTGCTCGAATTCAAACCTTTGTTGTTTCCTTTTGAATTTTGATGATCTACAGACATCGATTTTCCTAAGAGAACAATCTAATATTGAGACTGTTATAATGATTCCAGGGTGGTGCCCCGTCGATATTAATCCTTATTAATATTTTATTGATTTTGAAAATTAACAATTATCTTTGATTGTTGAATTTGAAGGATCAATAAGCTAGTGTTAATTCTAATAAATGTTCCATTAATTTAAATAATTAATGATTATCTTTATCTTTGGACTCGGGCGGGCGATGGCCACCCTCGTGGTCCAGGAGCGCCACCTATGACTGAACATGGCTGAGATGCGCGACATTGACAAAACTACGTTTCTCAACGCCCCGGTCTACCAGCTCGGCCTCTTCGGCGACACCGTTGACGACTTTGCCCAGCAGTTCTCAGCGATGAGGAAGCAGACGGAGACAATTTCGCACATCATGCCGCGGCGCCATCCATCCAGCGCGCCCCACCTGCTCACCGAGGGCGTCCCCCTGCGACCAGATAATGAACGCAACCTGGGCCCAGCTCTCAGCCCCAGCGTCGAGCACCTCGCAGGTGGCTCCGAAACGCTCCAGAGACGGACAGCCCAGGCAGTTGGATGTTCGCTCTGGAGATGGTTTCAAGACAACTCTGTCCCCCGGTGGAGGGCCGGGAGGAGAATGTTAATTTTCCTTTTTTTCATTCATTTGGGAGTACCGAAATACTCAATAAAAGAGCGATTTCCCCACTCCCTGGGTCATCCAGCTGAGGCGCGCCGTTCTCACGGCACCCCGGCCCTACAACTCTCCAGTCCCGGGTTCCCGGACGCAGCTTTCTCGCCTCCGGCCCCGCGACTGTCCAGCCCCGGCAGACCAGCGCTGACGAGTTCTGAAGACACCTTCTCAGGACCTCTTCCTCAGTCTCTAACCTGCCCCCTGCTGGGTGCACGGAACAAGGTAAGTGCTTTGAGTCTTTTCTCAGCACCCCAGCCTCGGGAGGCTCTTTTACCTCCCGACGCATTGTTACCTGCTCCCCCCGCCATGAAGCCCCTCCTGGTATGTCAGACATGATCGTCCCATTAGTCCCCCTTGTACGGAGTTTGGATGTGTGGTTATCACTCCTCAATCCGTCACGCTGGTTGACCAGGACCATCCGACTCGGCTAAGCGATTCAGTTCGCCCGGCTCCCGCCTCGTTTCAACCACTATAGTGCGCAGCCAACAAGCCAGTGCCTTACGAGCAGAGATTTCCACTCTGCTCCTCAAGGACGCAATATATCATGTCCCTCCAGCCAGTTTCTACAGGTGTTCAGGCACCTCTGCCGTCTAGGGCTTCAGGTCAACTGGGAAAAGAGCAAGCTTGCCCCGGTTCAGAGCATCTCTTTTCTCGGCATGGAGTTAGACTCAGTCTCAATGACAGCGCGACTCACCAACGAGCAGGCCCGGTCAGTGCTCAGGTGCCTCGCTCACTTCGAGCCTGGCACCCACACACGCATCGTGTGTTAATCACCCTCGCTTGCCGTCAGACTTTCAACCCTTGGACAGACCTATGCTTTCTGTGGGCCTGAGTCCCCTTGCAGCAGGTGTCCATACGTGTCGTGGTAACCACAGACGCCTCTCAAAAGGGTTGGGGCGCTGTTTGCAACGGGCATGCTGTCGCGGGCACCTGGAGAGGACCCCAGCAGCACTGGCACATCAAGCCACTAGAGGCCGCTAGGAGAACTGAGACTTTTAGTTTGAAGTTCTGTGTTTTCCTTCTTGTGTCTCTGTTCCTGATTCCTTACCTGATTGTCATCCCAGCTGTGTTACTCTTGTCAGTTCTTGTGTATATATTGCCCTCATGTTCTCTTGAGTTGATGGCCGTACTTCTTGCCCTATGGAGGTTTGTTTCACTAATCCGAGGCAAGCACTTTCTGATCCGTTCAGACAGCACCGCGACGGTAGCGTACATAAATCGCCAAGGCGGCGTGTGCTCTCGTCATATGTCTCAACTCGCCCGCCATCTCCTCCTTTGGAGTCAGCCGTGACTCAAGTCGCTGCTCGCCACTCACATCCCTGGCAACCGCAACATGACAGCGGACGCGCTGTCGCGACAGGTTTCGCCCAGCGGAGAGTGGAGGCTCCACCCCCGGGTAGTCCAGCTCATTTGGGACCTATTCGGCAAGGCACAGGTAGACCTCTTTGCTTCCCAAGACAACTCCCATTGACCGCTCTGGTATTCCCTAACGGATGCTCCTCTCGAGAGGCACACAGCTGGACCCAGGGGCTGCGCAAGTACGCTTTTCCCCCAGTGAGCCTTCTTGCATCGGTGCTATGCAAGATCAGGGAGGACGAGGAACAGGTTATCTTGGTGGCCCCCTACTGGCCCACCCGCACCTTGTTTTCCGATCTCACGCTCCTCATGACAGCTCCTCCCTGGAAAATCCCCTGAGGAAGGACCTTCTTTCTACCTCTGGAACCTCCATGTCTGGCCCCTGGACGGGATGTGGAAGATCTAGTAGATCTACCACCTGCTGTTGTAGACACGTTCAATCAAGCCAGAGCTCCCTCAACCAGACAACTTTTTGCCCTAAAGTGGCGCTTGTTCGTGAACTGGTGTTCTTCCTGAGATGAAGACCCGCAGAGATGTGCAGTTCCGATCAGTGCTTCTATTCCTGCAGGAGAGGCTGGAGCTACATCCACCTTGAAGGTGTATGTAGCTGCCATCGCAGCCCACCACGACGCAGTAGATGACAAGTCCCTTGGTAAGCACGACTTGGTTATCAGGTTCCTGAAAGGCACCCAGAGACTCAATCCTCCCCGGCCTAGCCTGTTTCCCTCTTGGGATCTCTCAGTGGTCCTCACAGGCCTTCAGAGACCCCCATTTGAGCCACTTGATTCAGTTGAGCTCAAGGCCTTCTCCCTAAAGACGGCCCTCCTGATCCAAGAGAGTTGGAGACCTGCAAGCGTTCTCTGTCAGTGACCCATGTCTGGAGTTCGGTCCAGCACTTTCTCACGTTATCCTGAGACCCCGACTGGGCTATGTGCCCAAGGTTCCCATGACCCCTTTCAGGGACCAGGTCATGAACTTGGTAATGCCTGCATTTGCTGCACAAATAACACATCACACTTAAGTTGTATTTAACCTGGTATATTCTTTTACATACCTTTTAACTGTAGTACATACTGATATGGTATATTTACATTTACATTTATGCATTTGGCAGACGCTTTTATCCAAAGCAACTTACAGCGCAATTATTACAGGGACAATCCCCCCAGAACAACCTGGAGTTAAGTGCCTTGCTCAAGGACACAATGGTGGTGGCCGTGAGGTTAGAACCTGTGACCTTCTGATTAACAGCCCTGTGCTTTAGCCACTACGCCACCACCATTCCTACGCCACCACCACTCATATGGGAGCTTACTACAGTATATAGCTGCACTCATGAATTTCTTGGTAGTCAGAAACGTATATCCTTTTCCGTGTAAATTTTCGAGATCAAGACAAATTCATTATGAATTAGAAAACAACAGCTCTTTACTCCATCTAAGGAAAAGGGGAAATGTTGACTTAGCACTTCTGTAACACTAGGAACATTTGCCCTAGTGGCCACTAGAGGCCGCTAGGAGAACTGAGACTTTTAGTTTGAAGTTCTGTGTTTTCCTTCTTGTGTCTCTGTTCTTGATTCCTTACCTGATTGTTATCCCAGCTGTGTTACTCTTGTTAGTTATTGTGTATATATTGCCCTCATGTTCTCTCTGTCTTTGTTTTGAGTTCTTTATTTATATTTCTCTGATTTTTTTATTAAAAGCATGCACATAGATCCTTCTTCTCTCACCTCGTTCCTGCAGACATTACAGCACAACTGACCAAACTATTGATGAAGCAGCTGAGCAATTGTTTTCTCTCAGACAAGGAAATTATAGCATCAAGCAGTATACAGAGCAATTCTACAGTCTCGCCCAGGATTTCAATTGGGGAGATATTTGTCTCAAGGACTTAATAAGCCTGTGAAATCCTGTCTGCCAGGAGGCAGATGTGAACTTTCCTTGGTTGAGTTCATTGACCATGAGGCTCAAATTCTCCCCTTACAGTGGGGGGCATTGCAGTAATCCCGTGCTACTGTTAGCCTTGAGATTAAGTGGGCTGTTCTGACACTCCGCTACTACCTGCTGGGGCGGGCCTTCACTCTGCTGTGGCTCCACCGCTTGGAGGATACTAATGCATGGATCACCCGTTGGTATCTGGCTCTCCAGCCCTTTAAATTCAAGGTGGTCCATAGACCGATGTCACAGATGGTTGTGGCTGACTTTCTCTCCAGAAATGGGGGGGGGGGGGGTAGCCTTGTAGCCTGAAGCCTTGTCCATCCCAGAGCCAGCACCTGAAGCCTTGTCCGTCCCAGAGCCAGCGCCTGAAGCCTCGTCCGTCCCAGAGCCAGTACCTGAAGCCTTGTCCATCCCAGAGCCAGCGCCTGAAGCCTTGTACGTCCCAGAGCCAGCGCCTGAAGCCTTGTACGTCCCAGAGCCAGAGCCTGAAGCCTTGTACGTCCCAGAGCCAGAGCCTGAAGCCTTGTCCGTCCCAGAGCCAGCACCTGAAGCCTTGCCATCCCAGAGCCAGCGCCTGAAGCCTTGTCCATCCCAGAGCCAGCACCTGAAGCCTTGTCCGTCCCAGAGCCAGCGCCTGAAGCCTTGTCCATCCCAGAGCCAGCGCCTGAAGCCTTGTACGTCCCAGAGCCAGCGCCTGAAGTCTTGTACGTCCCAGAGCCAGAGCCTGAAGCCTTGTACATCCCAGAGCCAGAGCCTGAAGCCTTGTCCGTCCCAGAGCCAGCACCTGAAGCCTTGCCATCCCAGAGCCAGCGCCTGAAGCCTTGTCCATCCCAGAGCCAGCGCCTGAAGCTTTTTCTGTCCCAGAGCCACCATCCAGAGCCACGGAGCCTGTTCCCAAAGCAGTGCTCCCGGCTCTCCGGAAGAGGAGAAGGCCCTCTGCTCTCCAGTCGCAGCCTGCACTAACGGCCAAGTTCTCGACAAGCCTGTCCAGTTCCCCGAGGCTGTCGACGAGCCTGTCCAGTCTCTAGCCGGTGATCAGTTTGTTTCTCAATCCAGTGGTCAGCACATGTCAGCTACAAGCTACCAGTCTGTTCAGTGTCCAGTGGCCACCTACTTCCAGTATGACCCCTGTCCAGTAACCGCTGTCCAGTCTCTTACCTGCGGCTCCACCCCCTCAGTCTCCTCCTACTCTGGCTGCCAGACCTCGCTCCCTCAGTCCCCTGGTCTACGCCTTTCTCTGGGCCCTCCACCGGCTCCACCATGAAGTATATATTTTTGTGTTTTGTTTTCTGGAGTGACATGAGCCGCTCCTTGTGGGGGGGGGGGTACTGTACTCTGTAACACTTGGGACATTTGCCCTAGCGGCCACTAGAGGTTGTTAGGAGAACTAATAATTTTACTTTGAAGTTCTGTGTTTTCCTTCTTGTGTCTCTGTTCCTGATTCCTTCCCTGATTGTCATCCCAGCTATGTCTTGTTACTCTTGTTAGTTCTTGTGTGTATATATTGCCCTCCTGCTCTCTGTCTTTGTCAGTTGTTAACCTTCCATGGATGTAACGGTTTGTTTGTAGTCTTGTTTTGAGTTCTTTATTTATTTATTTTAGTTTTTATTAAAATCCTGCACATAGAGCCTCGTTCCTGCAGACGTTACAAATTCAGGGGTAAATTCAAGAGTAAATCCTTAAACTTTTACCATTGTACAACATTTTAAGAGAAGATGGCATAGGAAACATTTATTACAGCAAGGCCTGCACCATCATTGAAAGTCTCAGTCACCTTGAATACAGACTGTTCTCATCTCTGTGGTCTGGATGAAAGTTTTGCAGGTAATGAAGTAAAACAAGAAGTCTGAACCCCAAACAGCATGCATATTGAACTGTCAATCAAACACCATGTGGATATTCAAAATGCAATTCTTATGTTTAATAAGATTCAATATTATGTTTGTTTAATTTGCTAAAATTCTAAAATGTATATTTTCTCTGTCTTGGCATACATAGCATGTCTCCCCTAAGTATTTGGTGTAGCTATATTCCTAAAGGCAATACAGTTTGTAAAAAAATACAATCTATTTTGGAAAAAGACAAATAGAGTACAATATGCAACCGCAAGCACAGCATTAAGGACAAAATTATTCTGAAACCTCTTGTTCCCTTACAACCACATTCGTCTGACCTCCCTTGTAATGGTGGGTGGACTCCGGTATCTCTAAATGTTGTGCAGTATCATAGTATCATTGTCCTGTCAAGCCTGGCGTGATTCCCAGAAACCCCTCAGCATAATAGAGAACACTTATTCATGACGAGTCATTGCGTCTCTCTACGCCTCTACATAATGCACAGACCTTGCACTTCCAATTCAAATCACGCTAAACCATGACATGAGCAGTGTACGGAGACACATGAATGCTCAGAGCACTTTCAAACTGGAGAGAGCCAAATGTTGTGTAGGGTGTGCATTTAGCAGCATTCTGTATATTTTAGCATGGACACTCAAATGTCAGTGGGCATTTCAGGACAGGAGTTTGCAGAAAGGAATTTTGGAGAGGTATTAAAATAAGCACTGAGCTACAAAATGTGCCTTTCCATAAAACTAGCAAAATATCTGATAATAAACTTCACAGTCACAAGGGACTAATATTTAATATTATATTTGTGACATGAATGCAGAATGGCTGCCTGCATGATGGTTTCATCACCTGAAATCGATTTGTTGGAAAAAAAAGTTTTTCAAATATAATAATATATGTTTTTAAATGTTTAATTATTTATTTCTTAAGAAATAATAATAAAAGACCATTCCAGACTTCTTATGCCAACAGTTCCTTTATTTCAGCTTTTAATGATGCTTTTTATGTATTTATTTTATCTATCTCCGGACGGTTACACCACTTATTTCATTTGTTCATCATAGTAGAGGTGTATTCAAGTAATTGTTTTGCGTACATTTAATTTTTATGTATTTCTGAAAAACTTAATAGATATAGACAAAACAAAGAGCATCATTTCTTATTCTTTTATTCCTCAGAGGTTGGTTCTGGTGATTTCAAATTTATATTTTATTTAAATCAGAATGTAGAAAAGCTCTGTTCGGGTAATGGAGGGTCAAGGTCAGTTCTTTAATTTGAATGATTTGTTACACACACACACAAACACAAACACACACACACACACACACAACCGGCGTTGTGAACATAAAATAATACTGTCAGACGTTCTGTCTGTTTGTAGCTCTCTGGATACTCCCTCCCCCCATTCTTTGGACACTCTGGCGTGCCTTTTATATCTCCCTCTGCATTACTATAATGAGAGACAGGTGTTAGGGGTAATTATGAACCAGGTTACAAGCCTTAACACTTTCTCCCGCAGACCGACATATGATCACGTCCCCATGCAACATGCCCCCACTGCTGACTCAGGCCGGGGCAACATCCGGCCTGCCTACTCCCCCCCGCCATTTCTGGAGAGAAAGTCAGCCACAATCATCTGCGCCACCGGTCTGTGGACCACCTTGAATTTAAAGGGCTGGAGAGCCAGATACCAATGGGTGATCCACGCATTAGTATCCTCCATGCGGTGGAGCCACTGCAGAGGACCGTGATCAGAACAGAGGGTGAAGGCCCGCCCCAGCAGGTAGTAGCGGAGTGTCAGAACAGCCCACTTCATCTCAAGACACTCCTTCTCGATGGAACTATATTTTGTCTCCCTGAAGGAGAGCTTGTGACTAATAAATAGCACTGGCCATTCCTCCCCTCCAACCTCCAGCGAGAGCACCGCACCCAGCCCACTGTCAGATGCATCAGTCTGCAAAATAAAGGGGAGAGAGAAATCAGGTGCATGTAAAAGGGGCCCCCCACACAGTGCGCACTTTACCTTATACCTAAGGAAGGCCTGTTGGCATGACTCTGTCCACTGGACCGGATCGGGAGCCCCCTTTTTAGTAAGGTCAATCAGCGGGCTGGTGACATCAAAATAACTTGGCACAAACCTTCAGTAGTAGCCAGCCCAAAAAACTGCCTTTCGCTGTGCGACTATTGTATTACGCCCATTTCGAGCATTGTCTCTAATTCTTCCTTAACAATCTTTTTCTTGTGTTCAGGAACATGATAGGGGTGGCTACGAATTACCACACCAAGGGTGTGTCTCGATATGTTGCTCTATGAGGTTAGTGCGACCGGGCAGGTGAGAAAACACATCTGCAAATTCTGCTTGCAACCTGGCAACATCTGTCATCTGCGACAGTGAGAGGTGGTCTCCGCAAGGGACCGGGGTGAATTAAATTATTTTGGTAGATACCTCCGGCCCGAGCTCAAGGCTACAGGTACCACCTCCCTCCATGGTTTGAGGAGGTTAAGATGGTAGGTTTGACGTGCCACTCTGCTATCTGTTCGCTTAACCTCATAATCGAGATCTCCAACTCGTCGTGTGTCCTCAAAGGGTCCTAAACACTTGGCGAGTAATTTGGAGGTCGAGGTGAGCAGAAATACAAGCACTTTATCTCCATGTGCGAATTCCCATGGTCAAGTGCCCCTGTCGTACAGTCAGCATTGACGTTCTTGTGCTTGGAGCAAATTCTCCTGTGTTACCTGACCCAAAGTGTGGAGTTTTGCTCTAAGGTCAAGAACGTATTGAATTTGATTTTTACTATTCGAAGGTCCTTCCTCCCAAGCTTCCCATATGACGGCGCGTGGCTGGCGCCCATACAGTAGCTCAAACGGGAAAAAGCCGGTGGTGGCTTGTGGGACCTCTCGTACTGCAAACATCAGGGGTTCGAGCCACTTATCCCAGTGCTTAGCATCTTCATGTACGACCTTACGAATAATGTTTTTTAAGGTCTTATTAAATCGTTCGACCAGTTCGTTTCTGGGTCATAAACGCTGGTGCGCATCATCTTAATGCCTAATAATTCATAAAGTTCGCGAACTGTAAGTGACATAAATGTTGTGCCCATGACTGCTCCAGAGGGAAGTCCCCCTCAGGGAAGTCTCTGAGAATGGGAATTCTCTCATCAATGCCAACGTTGACGGCCCTGGCATCGCCTCCTCAGCCATAGTATCGCACGTCACACACCACGCCACTACTTTGCCAGGCATCCACACGTTACCCTTAGATTTTTATAACCCGGACCAATCGGTTCCCAGAATTAGTGGATGGGTGAGGCGGGAATTAACCGTGGCCTCGACTCTATGCCTTTTTCCCCTGAATCGTATCTCAACGTAACCACTGGATACTTGTGAATGTCACCATGCACACACCAGTTTATTTTTATCCAATGCCCCACCTTGCACCAAACGTTGGTGGATCAAGGTTTGAGAACAACCTGTATTCACCAAAACTTGATATGTATCCCCTTTACCCTTACCAGTATACAATACATCCCTGCCCGATCGGGGGCAGCCTGTGGAGCGTCGGGGATCTGAACCAGTGTCCCCACCTCCATCACTGGACACCGCTTCTGGCTGTGTCCAGTTTCCCCTCAGCTCCAGCAGACTGGCCCAGGTCTTCCTTTCGCACTCGTGGGGGCGGTCTCGCCAACCTGGGTGGGATAGCGGAGAGAGACAGGGGGTGGGAGAGACAGACAAGGGAAAGGGTCCTCTGGACTAGGGCCTGAGTATGGGCGGACCTCCCCAACTCTTAGGAGCCGGAACTGGGCAGGAGTGAGGGGAACGGGGGAGGGGAGGGAACATAAGACACAGGGGGTGGAGAGAGAGAAGAGAGAGAAGATACTGCTTCGCCGCCTCCAGGGAATGCCACCATATTGACCTCTGCATCACTATAATGAGAGATATAACACCTGGTTAAGGGTAATTATGAACCAGGTGACAAGCCTTATCACTCTCTCTCTCCCACAAACTGACACATGACCACGTCCCCATGCCACACAGAATTTTAAACTTGTGTGAAAGATTTGTTCTGATCCAGAAGGCCAGATAAAGGCATCCTGCATGAAAGGCCAGCACTAGTGAAAACTCTCCTGTGAAACTATCACATCAATCTTTTTCAGAAAGTCTATGATGTAAGGCCATATTTTGGGCCCCATATATCTCTCCCTGACTGTACAAGTGTGTGTATGAGAGTGTGTGAGTAGTGGTTCATGCCTCTGTGACTCATAATTTTCAGATGAATAAAGCTACATCCCCTGAGGCTTTCTCACCTCACAACTTTCTCGACCCTTACAGCTTGGGAATCTCAGCTGGGTTATAATGTTCACTGGTGTCCTCCTCACCACACTACACACACACACACACACACACACACACACAACATTGGTGTGGCTATCCTTATGAGGACTCTCCATAGACAGGGTTGGGGAGTAACGGAATTCATGTAACAGGATTACATATTTAAAATACAAAATACAAGTAACTGTATTCCACTACAGTTACAATTTAAATCATTGGTAAGTAGAATACAGTTACATTCAAAAAGTATTTTGATTACTGAAGAGATTACTTTGCATTTTATTGTCATTTGTTTCATTTAATATTTAGTCCTTTCAGATGGAAAACATTTATACATATAAAAGATGTGATCCAAAGTGCATTTGAACAGCGGTGAAACACTTTCTTATGATGTGCCACGTTAATGCAAGCAGACAGAGAAGTAAGTTTGAAGTAAGTTTGGAGCAGAGGAAGTAGAAATATACCTTATGTATATTGTCAACATTACGCTAAGCTAAAATGCAATTTCTAGCCATTTTACATGCACATGTTACCAGACACGATCATAATTTTTATCAAGAAAATTCACGTTGAATCATAATTTCTAGTAAGACCTTGGATATTAGGGCAAAAATCATATTCTTGATAATATTTTTTTTTTATTATTTTCCTGTAAAAATATCACAAAATTCATAAAACAAGATAAAATTTTATGTATTTTGCTTTAGAAACAACACTGCATAAGATATTAAGGTTTTTTAGAGAATGTATTTTTAACATGTGTATTTTGTCTCCTGTACTGGCAGAGGTTTTATAGTCAAAACAAGTAAAAAAATATACCAGTGCTGAAGAAGTAATCCAAAGTATTTAGAATACGTAACTGACCTTGAGTAATCTAACGGAATACGTTACAAATTACATTTACAGCATATATTCAGTAATCTGTAGTGGAATACATTTCAAAAGTAACCCTCCCAACCCTGTCCACAGACATAATGATTTTTATACTGTACTAACTATACTGTAGATTCTATCCCCTAACCCTACCAAGTGCTGGACTGGGAAGAGAAATCAGCCCGGGATTTTACATGGGTTTTCGCGGTCCTTTTCTGCATATCGCGGTGTCGTTTTGTGGTCCGTTCTGCATAACGCGGCGCATTCGGCATGTTTCGCGGCCAGACCACTGGCCCGCTCAGTTCTCCCGATGGCCATTACGCCCCTGAACGGCCCAAAAGTGAGTCGGCCCACCGGGAAAATTCCTGGTATGCCAGATTACCAGTCCAGTCCTACCCCTTAATCTAACTCTAAAAAAACTTTATGCATTTTTACATTTAAAAAAAAACATTGTTTAATATGTTTTTTATGTTTGAATTATGGGAACACTAGAAATGTCCTCATAAACCACATTTATAGTATAATATTCTTGTAATTAAAAGTTTGTAACTTACAAATGTTTTCTCATTAACCACCCAGACCCAGCTCCACACACACACACACACACACACACACACACACACACACACACACACACACACACACACACACACACACACACACACACAACAACATTATCTTCCACTGCCTTTTTATTCCCACTTTATTCCCAAGTAAAAAGATATATTTAGAGATATTTCAACATTGCATATTACACAGGAGCTATACCTTGTCAGCTGCTCTGTTGCCTTGGCGATGGAATTTGGTGCATTAGTAGCTTGTTTTCTGCTTGCGAGCTCAGCTAGTCTTACTGATGTATCAGAGCAATCCTGACCACAGAGCCTCAAGGCAGAAATACTTGTCTGTCTGTATCCTTGTCATTCATATTCACACCCATTCAGCTGTTCCATAAGCTTGCTAGTTACATCATAAGGAACTCACACCAGGGAGATGCAACAACGGAGAGCATTAACACAGTCATAGTCAGCATTTTTTTAAAGAATCTGTCTCAAAACCAAGAATGCTGCATACATATATAGACATCATTTTTAGGTATCATAGGCATGCTCCCATGGTGAAGGCTGTCTCAAATTGCTAGGTCCTGATGATACCTAATTTCTGCAAATTTGAAGCAGCACTGCATGTAACTTTTTTGGATAAGGCAATCCCACAATGCTTTGCAAAAGAGAAGATTTTTCATCCAATTTGTTGGAGGGAGTAGCCTACATATTTATTCAGTACTGAAAAGTGATGATCAGAATCGGTTCCAGCTCTTTAAAGATTGTATTACTTTACAGCAAGAACTGACTCATTAGTGTGACCAGCTACGTACTAAAATCAGAATCAAATGTGACAGTCTCTTGCATGTGTCACATATACAACATTGTTTGCATGACATTAAAGTGGCTGTTAATGAGCTTGCTGCCTATGAATAGCATCTCAGGGTTTTTAAATCCACTACATATGAGGTTCTGTTTTGGTTAGCATGCTGCCTATCTGGGAAGTAGATAGCAAGATAGCTCACTAGGTTTTGGAACAGAGTTACAGTGTAACTTTTTTGGACAGACTGACCACACTTTGAAGGTTCAGTTACTTAAATTGTCTGTGCTTACCAAAATTCTAAACCACTGTGTGGAAACCACACACTGAGGTTAAATGTCCACAGGGTGGCACCAAAAGTGAGTTGTATCTTTAGTTATAAATGACACAATACAGTAAACAGGAATTAATATTTTACTGAAGCCACTCTCTAACCCCAACCATAAACCTTTCCATCAGTGGAGTAAAAATTTAATTTTAGAGCAAAAATGCAACCTCTGAATCATGCTCACCATTTTCTTTTTTTTAATGTGATAATGTCCTGGGTTTTTTTATGGGTCCAGAACTCATATCTCAGAGTGAACTTGATGACTTTATGGTTTCCATAGTTGTAGAATCCATGTCTCTGAGATTGCACACACAACAGACAACAGACATCGGTAGCACCATTGGGGCAGCCAGGAAAAAAAAATCAATAGGTTACTCACGTAACCCCGGTTCTCTGAAACATAGAGTGGAGAGATCCACCTATGGGAAGGGCATCCATACTTGACCTCTGCAGAAGCATCCAACTGCACCAAGTCTGGCTAGACAGACAGAAGTGCGTGACCTATGCTCTGTAAGGACCCACCCCCTTACCTAAGAGCATATAACGACCTGCATACGCTGCTGCTGCTCAGTAAGTATATTCGCTTCTCGTGCAGCAAGCAGGGCAAGCTTGATGGATCTCTCCACTCGATGTTTCAGAGAACCGGGGTTATGTGTGTAACCTATTGTTCTCTTTCATCATCTCGTGTTCGAGATCCACCTATTGGAGACATTAACAGCTCCCCGATTGCACAATACACTCACAGTGAGGTCTTGCAAGCCAGTTAAGGGAACGGTCGCCCCAAAGAGGCGGTGTGGGTGATATATCTCCCCGTTCACCTGAGGTCTGTGCGTAGAGAGAGGGGCCATGGTTGGGCATGCAGAAGAGGAATTATCTCTGCCAGCCACGGTGCTTTGGGCCACCAGGGTGCTATCAAAATGAGGGACAGGCCCTGCTGTCTGTTACGGATGCCCTTCCCATAGGTGGATCTCGAACACGAGATGATGAAAGAGAACTACATTTTGATTCAGACAGTTCACGAAAAATGATTAATTGATCAGATTCAGCTATGCAAAGATTGCTGGCTCAATGCTAGGGTGTTATGTGTTTTTTGGGTGGTTTTTCGCCCATTTTATTGTCCACCAGGGAATTAATTGCTACTTTGAGATTTGTTTAGGAACTACAAGTCATGAAAAAAAAACTCTCTGCTTTTACAGATGGGGGAATCAAATGGACCAGTAATCTGATAAGTACATGATAGAGTCTGATTGATTGCCTTTGTCACCCTTTAGTATTCATCCACTGACCTAAGATCAGGGCAGGTATTTTTCAGTCATTAGTTACAGCCAGTGAGTGTAAACAAACTACTTCTCTCAGCACTGCCATCCATCCTCATTATCACTGAGCACTAGCTCATAAACGCTCATTTGAGCGTTACCATCAAAAAGGAAACTGTGTTAAACATTCTTAGCTTTCTTCTATGTTCCCTCAACATGTAATATATATGTTTACAATGACTTATTATATACTTTTGTAAAGCACATAACATGAGGATTGATGGGCAATGGTATCCGTTAATGCTGCTTTCTTATGCTGGGCAATTATCACAATCCTAGAGTTATAGTGTTCAGAGTGTTGAGAGAGCTGACAGCAGGATTCAGAATGGGATCCATGGTGTGCATGTGAAATAAAGATGTGCTACTTCGAAAATTTGCACAGAATAAAATTCCCTGTGATTTATTTCTGCCAGATTGACACAGTTTATCTCAGTTCAAGAGTTGTTGTGAAAGAGAGCAAGCGGGCGGCTAGCTCATTAAAGTCTCTCTTTGTGACACTGAATAGATTTTTACTCCAACTTGATTTTTGATGCAGCCTCTCTTTTCAAAGAAAAAAAAAAACACTGTGTTTGGTCGGAGGCCGATTCTGCCTTCAATCAGCCTCCACAAGATGTTGCGTGATGGGCTGGAAATATTTTAGACTAGAATAGCCCAACTTCAGACTTAGCATCTTCTTTCACAAGTATTTTGGGGGTTATTTTCAACAGTTTTTGAGTTTCAAACACTAAAACCAAATTGCATTGTGATTGATGGAGCCAGAACATAAACTCATATATTTAAACAGTGTTTGCAAGTGCAATGTTGCTGTGAAAGATGAACTCTCTTCCTAAAAAGTAGGTCAGGATATGTGAATATGTGTACATTTCCCTCGACGTACTGAACTGGGTCATGGGGGAACCCCTACTAAAGTCCTCAATGAAAATACCTGACTTTTGTGAAAAGCATAACGGTCAAGCCTCAGGTGAAGTGTATGTGCAGATTTTATACACGATCAATTCCCACATTAAGGGAATTATGTGATTCTATAGAATCTCTTGAGTGAATCCTTCAAGTAACATATCGCTACATTGGCATTATAGTGAGTAATCGATGTACAGTGTTCTTACATCTTTTTTTTTTCTTATGAAGGTTGTTTGTATACCTGTAGTGCTTTTGTGCCTACCTCTTAACCCTTATACATTAGAAAATAATCTAACTAAAATGCCAATGGCAAAACACAATGTTGTGAACTTGACACCCTAAGATGATGTTAATGACAAAGTCTTATTCTCCTGTTATCTATTTCACAGTCTGGTATAGAAACTTTCTGAATAAGCACAATGGATGTAACCTCGAGAATTGTCGTTCTGTACTACCTTTTTTGAGTAACACACACAAGCTATGAGCTCTATTTCAAGACCTATAGTGAATTGCCTTGCTACTATAGCATATATAGACAACATCACAGGGTAGTATCATGAAATAGAACCTCATAAGTGACTCATTTGCAACCATCTAGGCAGGACTTCCAGGTGTCATACAATTAGCGCTCCACATACAAAGCATACAGAATATGAGGAGCAATTCTATAATAGACATAAATATTCATATCACACACAAATTTAAACAACAACTAAATTTAAAACTATTTTTACTAATAATATCCAGTATTGAATTAATTTGAAGTGTGCAGAGGATACATGTGATGCTGCTGTAGAAATTGGCAAAACGATGTACCTTAGGAGGTAGCCTAATAAGTTGCATGCCTTTTGGAACAGCCTTCACGTCTGACAGACTGATCTCAATATGAATTTGGCAGCAGTAGGTCAAAAGTTCATCAACTGAAATTGGTCTGTGCTTACCGAAATTCAAACCACTGGCCCTGGTGGCCAAAGCTGAAAGTGTGAGCTCCAGTTTTCAGGAAAAGAAATTCACAGAGCGGCACCAAAAGAGTAGAAAATCGAGTTGTAAATTATGTAATATGGTCAACAGGAATGCATATTTTATTTACCATATGCACTAACCCCAAACCTAAACTTAATCATCAGTGGAGTAAACATGTAATCTTGGAGGGAAATTGCAAGCTATCATGCTTATTAATTTTGTGAACATGGTTACTTCCTAGTTTCCATGGGACCAGAATCCATATTTCTGAGGCTGTTCATTGAATGTACATCAGTTGCACCACAGGAAAAGGTAAGCATATATGAATGGATGTAAAATATCTGATGGATGATGGCACTTGTCTGTAACCTGGTAGACGTCCCAAAATCATGTTGCATCTGGAGCGCATCAAACTGCTATCTACGGAGGCAGCTCACTAGGCTTCAGATACAGTAAGCAAGAGGTAAATTTAACTGTGTGAGTTCCACCAAACTTAAAGGAAAATGGAAATCTTTATTTAAGGTTCAGTCAACCAATCAATAGAGCAATGGAACATTTGACTAATTATTTAAGTGATTAATGAGAGGATGATTGAATGCCAGGTGGTAGAATAACCCCTGGGAATGACCATTTATCAATGTTGGAGAGGAGTGATAAGGGGGTAAAAAGAAAGAGAGGGGGAGAAGTGAAAAAGTGAAAGTTGTTTAAAAATATTTACCCACAAAATGTCCCTCAGCAGATGGGAGAATTACTCTCACTTCACACAAATATTCCTGCAAAGTCCCAAAAACAATGGGATTTACCCTGGGGAAAATCAGTTTCAACAAATGCACTGCAATATCTCTGGATGGCTTTGATCTATGATCAATCAATAGAAAAGCAGTTCATTTGAAATTACATATTACATTTCATGATATATGTACATTCATTTCTGCTGTGCTCTCCACCAATTATTTCCATACCATGTTCTTATTGGGGTCATCTTAAAGCTTTCTCTCTGAAGACTCTCGCATTCTCTCTCTCTCTCTCTCTCTCTCTCTCTCTCTACACACACACACACACACACACACACACACACATAAACACAGAAAAACTTGTTTTCCATTTAAAAAATGTAAGTACATAAGACAGGATGAACATGTTCTGCTTTTCAAAATGTCAACACGCTGTTATATTTCTTCTCAAGGACACTGGACAAAAGAAACAGCAGTTGAGTAAACACACTGGCTGCTATTGTGAGTCAAGCCCTGAGAGAACATTATTTTTATGTGTGTGTCTCAGGAGAGTGGGATGTCTGAACAGCGGAGTCATCTGAAAAGTGGATAGTAATCTGTAGCATGTACTCCTGGGATTGAGCCTGAGGTCAGTGAATCTGTGGTCACACTTCCGCTACTGATCATAATCTGAACTGACAGAAACAAAAACAAACATACACTACCATACTCATACACCAGCACACACCGCTACACATGTTCAGATAAAGGCCAGTATAGACAGTCTCTCTTCACATTTCTGGGATTGGCGGATCGATCTTGAAATATCAATACTTCCAATACTGAAATGTTGTATCAAAAGGATCGACCCTCACCTAAAAATATTGATCCTAAGTATTTTTTTAATACTAATTATTTTATTTATTTAGCATGAACACAAACCAGATTCTAAGGGAAACTTTGTTTGCAAATAGTTGTTTAGGATAGAAACTATTTCTTCTTCCGCTACATAAGTAGAAATGCTGAAAAGCACATGCAGTCACATGGGTTGTAAAGAAAGAATGAGTCCTTAAACTAAAAAAGCTAGAACAGAATCAAGTTCCAGGTGTAAGGGGACTTCCCCAAGAGCTCAGACTCTTGTATATTTGGGGTGGCCAGGGGGTGGCCACTGCTACTTGCACACACACACACACACACACACACACACACACACACACACACACACACACACACACACACACACAATGTTGGTTTTCCATGTTTTATGGGAATTTCCATAATGATATTTATACTGTACAAACTGTATTTTCTATCCCCTAAACCAATCCTTCACCTAAATATTTAAATGTAAAAACAATGTGGTATCTATGATTTATAAGCTGTTTTTCTGGTATTGATAGTAATAACACACACACACACACACACACACACACACACACACACACTCACACAGTACTCACATAGAGGAAAGTATTGGGTCACTCGGTTTGTTTCTACAAGTGTTGAACATCCTAAATATTTTCAGAAAATAAAGCTTAAGTACCAAGGAGACAAGATACAGTAGCATGTGTCTTTTACATTAAACGCTGAGTTTATTTACAAAAACCTCACATTTACAAAAAAATACCTAAAAGAATTTCACACACTACTTACAGAGAGGAACGAATTTATAAGTGTTTATAAGTGTTGAACATCTCCTGGCAGCTCTGGCTCACTGTATTTCTCAGAACAAGAGGTCTCTGTGTCATCCCTTGATACATCTATCTAGGGCTGGGCGATATGGCCAAAATTGTTATCGCAATAATCTTTTTCATATTGTTCGATATCGATATTTATCACGATATACATTTACACATTGCACTTTCTTTTTTTATTTCAAAGTTGACGAAGAAAAGAAGAAAAAATTAAAATTAATTCTAAACAGTCAAAATAGTCTCTACAAAACTGCACAGGGGGTTTAGAGACCAAAGCAGTGGGGTCTGCGGGATCTTTTACCAATTTTACCGTTTATCAATTGAAAATGAATGTTAAAAAATCATCTGTTTGTTCTGAAGCAAAGTGACAGCAGTCCAGTATTGGTTGGAATATTTTTACATTAAAATTAAATATTTTTTATATTTCTTTAGATTCAGATACCCAAGTATGGGGTAGAAGCACTTGTGACTGTGGAATGATGCTGAATGTGGGTTCAGGGGTGTCCCGAGAGAAAATTTTTAAAACGTTTTTAAAAACATTTGTATATTTTCATTAAAGTGAGAGACTAGTCTACCAACTAGTCATTTTAGTCTTTCCTTATCCATTCCAGACATCTAATTCATTTTCACAAAATTAGAACAGAAATCGATTTGTTTATTATTAAAGGCTCGTAACATGCTGATTAATAAAGATACATTTAGAAGGGAAAAACGTTATGGTCTAAAAGGTGCTTTGAAACCACGTTAACTCATGCGGTGCTTCATGTCTACACACATGTAGGGAAAAGAGGCAATGCGTGTGGAGCGGGACAGGGCAGAAATGATGCATGTTTGTTGCTAGAGAACAATATTCAAGATTACAGCGCAGAAAGATCAGAGCTGTTGTCCACATCACTGTTGTTCTGTCACGCTCTTCACTAGAAACGATGAGAGGTCATGAAGTCTTGCGGTGCGGATGGAATCAATCCAGTGTCCGACGTAACCTAATTGTTAGCAAGGCACCTAGCATTAGCAAGTTCATCTAGTCTGACCCTACGTTACCACTGGCACGTTGTGAGCGAAGCTGAGAGGGTTTTCAGTTAATTCCTATGAAAGACGAGCTTCATGCTCGTAAGGTGGATCGTAGGATCGTAGCTCTCTCCTAGCGCTGTGAGCGCCTTTGAGCGTATGTCGTCCGCCCCAGTGGAAACGCAGCCTGAGAAAGCTGAACTGCTTGTGTTTTAGCGACACACAGTAAATATCGAAAATTCCTCAAAAGCTTATCGCGGATTTACTTTATCGTGATATAGATCGATATCGTTTTATAGCCCAGCCCTACATCTATTTACAACACAAGAACCATTAGTGCATATATCACAATATAAATGCCACCGCCATCAACAACAAGAACACAAATGAACCAACATTTTAAACTTCCAAAACTGTATGACTGACTTTCTTCTGCTGAACACAAAATATTATATTTTGAAGAATGCTGGTAACCAAACAGTTTTGGTTCCCATCAACTTCCATAGTATAGAAAAAGAAAATACAATTGAAGTCGACGGGAACCCAAAACTATTTGTTTACCAACATGCTTCAAAATATCTTCTTTTGTGTTCTGCAGAAGAAGGTCATACAGGTTTGGAATGGCATGAGGGTGAGTAAATGATGACTGAAATTTCAATTTTGGGTGAACTATCCTTTTAATCAGACAAAATCATCACAATGTAAATTCCTGAACTTGGCATGTGACTGACTGTCTGTGGCTGGTAGATGCTCTGACCTGCTGGTGGTCCTGAAGTCTGACCACTCTGACTCTGACTAGCCTCAGCTAGGGAGCTGCTCTGGGGTCCAGTTGTGATGCAAGGGCTGGGGTCTGTTTGTACCTGATCTGCCTGTGTGTGCTTCTTTAAAAAGAACTCTGATATCTCTCCCTTTCTTTTCATGTTTAATTGATCAAAATATGACAGCCTATGGTTACATCTAATCGTCCAGTTACCAACATTTTAATCTTAATTACAAATCATCATTTTCATAACTGTACATTAAAATCAACTTCCAGTCTAAATTAACAGTTTGATCGTTGCTAGCCCTACTCTGAACTGAAGTAACTGAACTAGCTAATCGATTTCAAACTGCTAAATGTTCACTCACTGAAGCTGTATCCTACTTCCCCACATTAGCTAAACATTTGTATACTGTAACTTTCATACTGCGCGATATATGCATGTATTATAGCGCAGATGTAAGATTAAGGATTGTTATGCTAAATTGCGAAATTATCTCTCTAATCTGATTAACTGGTAGCCTATTGGAGCCTTATTAACTCACACAGAGTCTCATAAAATGTATTCAGCAAACAAACATGATGCTAAACCTTAACTTACTTCAAATATGACGTTTTCTTATTCTTCTGTATCTTGAAACTATATTCTCTCCTCCTCGGCTCGTTGTCCGTTTAAAAACTGCGTGAGCTGCCGGCGAACGTAAAAAAAAATTAAAAAAAATCTTCTTTTGACAAGAGGTTAAATGAGATGTCAATCAGCATCAGCAACTGTCAGTAGCTAATAAAAAGTTGGGGTGGCATCCGGGGTGGCCAATCAGGTCTCCAGTGCCACCCCGGACACCCCTCTGGCTCCGCCTCTGCTCACAACTCGCTTTTGGCGCCCCCTCTTTGGACATTAAACCTGGAAAAAAGAACTCACATGCAGTGGAATGTCGCAATCATGCCACACGGCCATGTATTTTATACATTTAAAAAAAAAAAATACATGGGTGTCTAAATATGGATTATTAATATGCCTGTATGTAATTCATAGAATAATATTTTTCTTTCAGATGAATCAATTTTACTGATAATGATTTGTCTGTCATTAGTTATGTATGTATTTTATCAACTTAATTGTGAAAAAATACATAATAACATGGAATATTTGGTTTCGCGTTTTACATTAGATGACAAAAGAAAATTTAAGAATTTAAGATTAAAGATTATATCAAATATATTTTATACATTTTATAAAAATCGAATGACAACTGGGACAAGTTACCTTCTTCATACCCTGGACTGCAGGTCATCTTTAAAGATGCTAAACTTTGACCTAAATCTAATTGTGTTAGTGTGGAAAAATAAATGCACGTATTTCTTAATGGGGGAAACAAACATCTTCTACACAACCGACCTACAACCCCCCACTCTCGAATATGCAGCCTCTATCAGCGTACGCAACAGACTAGGGTGAAGCATAATAAACTTGAAATATTTTTGAACAAGCACACTAAATAGAGACAGAATGTGTTAAATGGATCAACATAAAATGCATTGAAGAAAAATATTTTGGAGGCGGAGGCGTGGCCTAGCGCTGTGTTGTGGAGAGTGAAGCAGGGGAGATGACTGGTGAATGATTTCCACCTGTGTTTAACACCTGTCTTGTGTTTCAGTGAGGAGAGATTGGAGCTTTTAAGGACAGGAGACAGTGGCAGTGGAGAGATAGATCCCAGCTGAGTAGCTATGTGTGTTTTGGCCACTGCTGTTTATTTTTATGTTGAAGCTATACCATTGTGCTTGAAGCGAACATGTATTTTGTGTCAAATAAAAGGACATTATTGTGATGGAATTGCCGTCTCCCGCTTCCTCATTCCCTGAACCTCAGGATCTTCATTAAGCTGGTGCTGAAACCTAGAATTGAGGGAGATACTTCGTCATGGAGTCCTAGCTGTTGGCGGACACCATCAAGACTGTCACTCTCATTCACCAAACTTAACACCAGACCCTCTTGGAGATTTGAGTGGAACAGGAGCAATGTTTTGAGGCGCTCCTGCAAGCCCAGGCAGAGGACCGGAGGGTGTTCCAGAGTTTGCTGCCGTGTGGTACTCCAGCAGTGACACCGGCCGTGGGATACCCACCTCAGATCACTCTGTCCAAGATAGGTCCCCATGATGACCACGAAGCCTTCATTCAGCTGTTTGAGTAGGACGCTGCAGGGTCTGGCTGACCACAGACACAGTGGGCAGTCCACCTTTTGCCGCTTTGTCTGGGAGACTCAGCTCACAGCCCAACAATTGCCCGTGGCTAACCTACTGGAGTACGTGGATCTGAAGCAGGCCATCCTACAGCGGGTTGGTCGGAACCCCGAGCAACATTGTCAGATGTTTTTTGAAGAATTTCTCAGCTCTTTTGGTTCCAACAATGCAAGTGAATGGGTGCAAAAGAATTGAAGCTAAAAGAAATCACATAAGTCAGCATAGAAGTAATCCATAAGACTCAAGTGGTTAAATCAATGTCTTCAGAAGATATATGATAAGTGTGGGTGAGAAACAGAACACTTTCACATTCTTCTTCTCCTGTTTTTGTTGATTCACATTCTTTCATTTATTCATTCAATTATTGAATGAATAAATTCAATAGCAATTGAAAAAAGTTTCTAGCAAAAAAACGTTTCTCACCCACACCTATCATATCACTTCTGAATATATGGATTATACCACTGGCATAATATGGATTATTTTTATGATAACTTTATGTGTTTTTGGAGCTTAAAAAAGTTGGCACCCATTCATTTGCATTGTATGGACCTACAGAGCTAAAATATTCTTCTAAAAATCTTAATTTGTGTTCTACAGAAGAAAGAAAGTCATACACATCTGGTATGGCATGAGGGTGAGTAAATGATGAGAGAATTTACATTTTGGGGTTAACTATCACTTTATCATAATGCACTGTGTCCCATGATGCATTTTTAAAATAAGTTTTTCTTCCTTGACACAGCATCGAAAAATGCAGCACTCCTGCATGAGATGGTGAAAAATATGCAAGACATGGCACAATGGTCAAAGACGTTTAAATCAACAAAACCTATCTCCCTACCATTAATCTTAAACCTAACCGAGTGTCATAAAAAACAAAAGTGACATGAAAAATGCAATTGCTAAAGCAACCATGTCTCAACTCAAAGTCTCGACATGTCAACCTGTGTGCTCTTAAATGTCATACTTTGTCACACATATTTGCATCAAGTGCAATGCTTTATCAATTCTACCATGCAACTTAATTACATTTGAGCAAGCTTGCAAAGTAATTGTTTGTGTAATGTAAATGTTAAAATGTATCACCCAACAAGTCATGCACTATAGTTAAAGTGTTTTGATGTCATACGACAAAATAGTGTAAGGAACTGGGCAAAAAGTAAATGGTAATGTAGTTTTACTCCTGATTTATGGGAAAGTGAATAAATGTAATTGTTGTTTAATCTACTCTTCATTTGACCAGATAACTGCTGCAATAAGTACAATGAGCCATGTACAACTCATTTTGCAAAAATGTAGGTATAGTAACATGATTCTATGAGAATGGGTTGCAGCTAGCAGGGTATAGTGTTGAAGTATTTCACTTTATTAAATAATGGTCAAGCCAGGTGTAACTTTTATTAAATTGCAATAGTTTTTTGTAGTGTTGGCTATATCTTTAAAATATAGAAGTTGTTAAAAGGTTGATCGTGTTCAACAATTGTTAAATCCTAAAGAAGCCTATTTAATATAATAATAAGAAGAATGAAAATGGCTTTCTTGCCCATTATACCATCAAAAATCACAAACACTTTACTAGCATTGTTGATATCAATATCAAACATTGACCTTGATATTAACTAGTATCATTTAAAAAAAAAGTGGTATCACCCATCATTGTCATTTTCAATACAGTTTGCCTACCACTGTATTTTCAAGTCTTTATTATTCTGCATTCTTTCACAGTCTAAATTGTCCTGTTTCCTCTCTCTCTCTCTCTCTCTTTGGGGGTTGAATTGTTTTTGGCTCCTTAGGTTACTCTTTTCATTTACTATTTAAGCTGTAAGGGTGTCTGTGAGTTTTGTTTCCATACTGAGACATTGTAGCTTGTACGGTGTGCTACCATTTCCGCTGGCCTGATTAAGGGATTGCTTTATGGCTTGCAGCTTCTGTGGTGTAATTAAAGAGCGACTTACCGACTTACCCTCTGGCCAAACTGTTTATGCACTGAATCTTTGCCATATGCACCCAAGCTCTGCCTCCATCCTTTCCTCCAACCTCTGGGAAATATAAAAAAATGCTTTCTATTTTGTGCATGAAAAGTAATTCAATCAATTACAGCGTTAAAGAATATGATTTATTTGGGTTTCCTGCTTCGGGAGCTACGGAATTGTATTATTTCTTCAGAGCTAACTTCTTTTTAATAAACAGATCATGCACAAACCCACAGACTGTTTGGTGCTTTTCAATTGCTATGGATCAACAGTTAAAACAAAACAGGAGTATGAATAATTTAAAAGTACAGACTTTTTAATGAGGGGCGCACACCGACAACCCACATTCGCTCCTGTTACATGCATTTGTTGTATCGTGATTTATTGTCTGATGTGCATTTCTCTTTCCCCCAAGCAAGAACAAAAATGGTTTGGTAAATTAAACAAAAACAAAACCCTCTTTGGCATTAAGGGGATGCTTTAATTGTAATGAGAGAAAACATGTATATGACCTTAGAGTGAGATAAATGAAAGAATAAATTTAATTACGAAAAGATTATTGCTAGGGAGAGCACCACGATACAATTAGCCACTTACAATATAATATTATAATATTATAAGTGTAAGAGAGGGGCATAATGAGCTAATCCATCCAATGGAGAATCTACAGCAATATTGTATCACTGCCGTTGCTCCCTGTTTCCCCCTTTTGGGATAATACAGCTTTTTCATTTAGCCATCCATCAAGCGAAGCATATCAGAGTGCTGGCTTTCAGTTCACAGTCATGTCTCCTCTTGATGTTATCATTTTTCGTCTATACCAGAAACAGCGGGAAATATTTAACAGCAGGAAGGTAAACAAGGAAGGAGCACAGAGAGCAAGTGAGAGACAGAAGTTGCTTTCAAGTTTGTCTTTAACCTCTTTACACCCATCTTGTCTTTCTCCACCCCTTTGCTTATTTTCAGGGATTTAAAAATATTTTATTTCCAGGCTGGAAAAAGTCATGGAAATGTATCCAATAATGGAAAGCCATCGAAAAGTCGTGGTAATTATCATCATCAGGGCTCCAGGTTATATAAAAAATATATTTCTGAGCTATTAGCTTCAATTCTAAAACACTGATTTTGGTTGCAATTACAAATTGCCGATTTGTTTGGTAGTTCAGAAGCATTTTAAAAAGCAGAAGAAAAGAAAGACAGCTTCAAACCGAATACTGATTTTATTGTGATAAAAAATATTCTTAGTCTTTCCTCACTGTGGCAGAGCCACCTAAACACAAAGGCTACAAGAGTCTAAATTGAATCAAATCCCAGATGTACTTTATTGTACTACTAAAATACCAATATTAAACAGAATAAAATAACAAGATTTTGTACATGAATTAGGGATGCACCGATACCGCTTTTTCTCTTCCGATTCCGATATCATTATCGGTAGATACCGTTTTTTCAATATAAATGTATAGCTTATTATGAAACACTTTGTCATTAACTAGTATAATGTATAATGTAGCAGCAAAATTAAAATTATCTGGACTTCAGATCTCTTTTTTGTTCAAGACATTAGTCCACTTTTCATTCACACAGATATTTTTTTGGAACTTATTCAACTTCAATATTATTATAATTTGTAAACAAATAATAATATATTATAATAGTAATTCTCAATCGTGCACCTTTAACTTTTAAACCGTCACGCTTTTATTTTGACATTCTGAACTCTCCAGGGAGGTCCTGTATGTGTCTGTTTTTAGGCAAGTGCACAGTAGTGAATTTGCTTCTTTTCAAATTCTGGTAAAATGCACCTCCGGTGCCGTTCTAAATGCATATTATAAGTGAACCGCACTATTGTGCATCTACATCTGAGATGTTCGTGAGTAGTGCTCAAATATTGTGCACTGTGAAGGCTAAAAATAGCCGCGAGTGTGTGTGCGTAAACAGAGCAGCACCATTCACTGACGTGCTGGAGCTGCACATGCATTTTATATATTTACTTATAAAACACAGCGTTTTGTGATTCACAGAGCTTTCACACGTTTTCAAGCGTATTTAAATAAAATGCACAAGTCAAATGAAATACTTTAATTATGTTTTTATGGTTCTTTTATGTCATTTTTGGAGCTTGACAGTAACGAACATGACTAACACACAGTATCGCATTTCGATTGGGCTCGTCAGACCGATACCTGATCCATCTAAAAGCTCAGTATCAGAGCTGATAATGATCCAGGTATCGGATCGGTGCATCCCTAACATGAAGTGGGGTTTTTAATTATAAACATGCTTGAAATACTGGGGACGCTTATTTTGAAATGTGTGCCCTTCCATGACAAATAAGGGAAACAAAATGTGCACTCTTACACTTGTTTACAATGTATTATAATATAACTCTATGATTCTAACAAAACAATCTGCAATTCATCAACAGAAGATCATCAACAATCGCATGTAATAAAAGTGCAAATGTGCAGTATTCTGGTAATCTTTTGTGAACAAATGAGATGATTCAATGTATGATTCTCTGAGAAAGTGAATCTCTGATTCAAACTGATAACCTGAGCTCCTATGTTCAAACCATACATGTCAACACTCCCGTTTTTCCTGAAAGTCTCCCGTATTTCACATCTCCCGTTTTGTTATTTCTCCCAGGATACTCCTGTAATTTGTATGGCCCAAACCTCATCATAAGAATAATCACATCAATATTTTATTCCAAGGTTGTCCATTTGCCAGATCTTGTATGAAACGAATCCTACTCACACAATGGACACATCATACACATTTCAACCTATTTGTGACCTCAACCTGGCAACCTACAACAACCCAGTTGCTCTGTTGATATCTACGCAGGCAGTAGACGCAGGATGTTAAATCGAGCATCGCTGGTAGATGGGAGAAGAAGACTCAGGTGGTGCTCTGGCGAAAAAAACAAAATATTTATGTAAATTTAACAACAGCTGGACGGAAGAATTTAATTACATATCTCGAAGCCATATCGACAATGCCCACGCCTTTTGCAAAGTGTTTCGTACTGATTTTAATATCGGACACAGTGGGAAAAATTACGTTACTCAGCACGTTAAATCACAACGGCACAATTTGTATGTTTTTAGCCTTCCTCTGCCATCCAGCACCCAAGCTCAGAACTCTCCCAGATTTTGGTACACAAATGTTGACAGGTATGGTTCAAACCCGTTTCATTAATCTTTTCGGACATCATGGTTTACACTGTGTATGTTGATGTGTGTAGTGAGCTCATTAATGCCCAAAAGATGTAATGCAATAACTCACAAGATAATATCTAATGAAACCGCAAATTAAGTCAACATTGTCGCCAATGGCAACAAGTTTTTTAATTATTGCTGAAATTATTTATTTATTTGTCGCATTTGAAACTATTTTAGTCACAATCTGGAGCCCTGATTATTGTCTAGTTATCAGCTAGAAAATTAATGTAAAAAAAATTCACTGGCATCTGGACTTTGTTTTCCATTGACTGAATGGAATTGGAATAGTTTCACCATTGCAGTGGCGTGACATCATGTGCAAACAAGCTGTTGTCTTGGTGATGTGCACTCATGCCATTTAGGAGATTGTGTTCTGTGAGAGCACATTTCATTGTTTTGTTTCTGTATTGCCGCATGTCTCTCAGTCTGGCGATATACCACGCCTCCTTATTTGCCCATTATTAATTAATTTGTCTCACTTGCCCTTTTTTATTAACAATTTATATTGATACCATACAACAACTTAAATAAACATAACAGAAAATGTGAAATCAAATTATATAAAATTATAACCCAGAGAGTATTAACTTTAATCACAATCCACTCTGTCCAGGAGAAAGGGGACTTATTGTAACCCGGACACACACACACACAAGATGAGACAGTCACAATGTAAGTCAAAAACTGCTTTTATTGTTAACAATAAAAGCGGGCAAAAGTACAAACGGGCAAATCCAGTGAAGAGTTGTCGAGGGAAGCGTAGGGTCAAAAGCCGGGAATCAAAGAGAGTAAAGGGGCAAATCCGGGAGAGTAGTCGAGGGAGCGAGGGTCAAAGCCGGGTAAACAGGATCGAGAGGCGGTAAACTAACAAAGGGAGTAGACAGGGGTACTAGGGGAACGAGGAGCTGGCAAGCTAAGGGGGTAATCAAGAGGAGTTCAAGAGGGATCAAAACTAGACGAGACTAGCGGGGCAAAGACACGGGAAACTAAATACAATAACCAACACCCGTGAAACGGATGTGCTGTGGTATTTATAGGGGACGGTGCAGGTGTAAACAATGAAAGGTGATGAGACGAGTGCAGGTGAAACGAATAAAGGGGTGATTGAGACGAGTGCAGGTGGTCATAATGTTCTGGCCATTGGGAGCGGGCATGTGAGCCCGAGGAGGGAGACCTGCTACGAGCATGAGAGCTCGTAGGAGCAAAACGAGCGTGAAAGCTCGAGGGAGCAAAACGAGCGTGCGAGCTCAAGGGGGCGGAACGAGCGTGGAAGCTCGAGGGGGCGGAGCGAGGGAGCAGGGTTCGTGACACTTATTAATACATCATTTTGGGTTCAGCCATATGCTTGAGGCTACATTTAAATAACTGTCTGAATTAAACACACTGGACATCTTTGTCCATACTGAGTGCAAATGCGAGATTACGGGGTGTAACTTAACTTCTCCGGTTAGTTTGATGGAAAGGCATTGTAATGGCAAAATAGGGGCAAGAACTTCCTGTTCAATACAAAACCAGGGAGGGGCTCTCTCAGGTGGGAGTGACCAATGAACCAAATGCCTGAGATACAATGCATAATAAAAAAAACTAAATCTTTGTCAATCTGCCTATGTAATTTACTAAAATGTAATCTGGGACGTTTCCCACTCCAAATCAAGGACTTCGCTATACTATCAAATTGCTTGAAATAAGGGAGGGGAACATCTATAGGGAGAGATTGTAGCAGGTAGTTGAATTTTGGAATACAATTCATTTTAATTACATTAACCTTCCCAGTTATAGATAAATGTAATGAAGCTCACCTGCCCTTACATTTTTTATTACAACCCTTTTTACAAACCTTTTTATTAAAGGGTCAAAATTAACTAACTAATACACACAATTTTGCTGGGAATAAAATACCCTAATACTTAATGCCCTGTTTGGGTCACTGGAAGGCGCCTGGCTGAAAAGCTGTTACTGGGCAGTACGCTGTCAGAGCCAAAGCTTTGGATTTAGACCAATTCACTCTGTATCTTGAAAAGGAATTAATAATTCTGTGGAGGCAAGGCATAGATCTAATGGGGTCAGAGACAAATAATAAAATACCATCTGCATAAAGCAAAAGCTTATGCACCACACCTCTCGCCACCAGCCCTGGAAAATAATTCTCAATACTTATCGCGACTGCTAATGATTCCAGGGCAAGACAGAACAATAAGGGGGAAAGAGGGCAACCTTGCCGGGTGCCCCTATCCAGAGTAAAATAATCTGAAATTAATACGTCCATTTGAACCGCCACTAGTGGGTGTCTATAAAGTAACTTAACCCACCCGATAAAAGTATTCCCGAACCCATACATTTCCAAAATCTTAAAAAGATAATCTCATTCTACCATATCAAACGCCTTTTAGGCATCAAATGAGATGGCACCGACCATCGATCGACTGATCGTTCGCCACTGCCCACATGACATTAATGAAACACCTAATGTTATCAGAAGAGTTACGGCCCGAATAAACCCCACCTGGACTATATGTATAAGAGATGTAATAACTTTACTCAACCGGTTAGCCAAAATTTTTTACAATATTTTAACGTCTAGCTGGATCAGGGAAATTGGACGGCAACTCTTACACTTGCTTGTATTTTTGTCTTTTTTAAGAATCAGACTGATCCGGGCTTGCATCGTGGTTGGCGGAAGCTTTCCATTCTTTAATGATTCTGCATAAATTATAGCAAAAGTGGAGCCAATTCTGTAGCATAACATCTAAAAAAACTCAGCGGCAAAGCCATCTTGCCCCAGATAGCCGTGTGTGTGTGTGCATCATTGTTTATGTCTTTGTCAGTGTTTTATTAAAAGTCTTGTGATTGTTAATCCGGTTCCTGCTTCCTCCTTTCCCCACCGATCAAGAGTCTTGTCTGCCACATTTGTGTTCTACAGAAGAAAGTCATGCACATCTGGGATGGCATGAGGGTGAGTAAATTATAAGATAATTTTTATTTGGCAGATGCTATTTGAGCCCTGGTGCAAATAATGGTATATTCTATTTACACCACAATGCAAATAGTTGTAGATATTATTTGCACCACAACCCTGGTGCAAATAATGCTAGATACTAACAGTGAAGCAATGTACAGACAAGCGATGCCGAGTCACTGGAACGAGTGCGATCGACAGAACCCAACTCCAGATCAAACCCTTCTCTGCACTCCTCAAGCTCAATATTCACCATGATCAAATCACTGCGATAAAATAAACCTTTATATTCATTTTTATCCATTATTTTAAGTAGTATTTAAGGAAATATTAAGAGTGAAAACAGCAAATTGGAGGGGAAAGAGCAGGACAAATCGTGGATTCGAACCACAATCACTAGGACAATAGTACACATTCACACACCGTCTTTACACCATACACCACTGCAGTGACATCTATTGGTTAGTTTGTCGTATATTTCTGTGGTTCCACCAGACAATTGTGTCTATAAACATAGACACTCTTTGGGGGGAACTATCCCCTTTAATATTGATTTTTAAATGAAGTGTTACTTGTGTACAAGACAAGGAAATGGAATCAAATAAAAGTTACAAAGTAAAGAACAGATATTCTGGGCTTCTTCCGAAATCATTTGTCTTCAAAGAATAACAGTCCCTCTAGTGCTGTGTGAGTTTTGTGTGAGTTGGCACACACAGGAACCTGAAAAATCAGAGTGTGAGGGGTCTTTGGGGAAAATAATGAGCTGATCAAATGAGGCACTTTTATTTCCAAGCAGCAGGCCATGGCAAACTGAGATGTATTTGTGTTGTGTGGGTAATGTGAGCCTGTAATAGATTAAAGAAACAAGATTCTATCTCAGCAGTGTTGAGCCACACTAGCGTACACTGGAGTGATGAGGAGAGGGAGAGCATTAGACAGCGCTTCCTCACTCCAGGTGCCAGCATCATGATTGTGATACACAACACCAACCTAATGTCACCTAAGCACTCGGCAATCTGTAACACGCCGCAGAATACACAAACACATCCCCTCCTTGCTTTTTTTTCTCTCTCGTCCTTGCTCTCTTTACTCTTTCTATTGGTGCTGATATATAATCTCCTGCTACTCTCTGGCCTGGCATTAGAAAATGCACTTCCGTTTAATGCAGTTTGGAGCCAAAGCCAAGATGATAATTTCCTTCTAAATCTAAATGGGCTGAAAGTTCTTTAATTAAGCGGACCAATGGTTACGTCATAAACTCTTGGGTGGCTGAATTGATCAGCCAATTCACTCGCTCATTAAATACCAATTTTACTTGCAGGCTTCAGCACTGCTCTCGTTGTAGAGGCTGCCTGGAGAGTGGAAGAGGTTAAAGGCAGGCAGAAGGCATTAGAGGTCTGCTGTTGACCTCTGCAGAAAGACTCTGGCTTGATCAAGTTAGTCTCACACTTTCAATAAAATGACTCCCCTCCCTCATTTACTATCACCTCCTTTTTGTCTTTACCCCCACAAATCCTTTTTGCCTCTCTCTCTCTCTCTCTCTCTCTCTCTCTCTCTCTCTCTCATAAATCATTAATCACTTGGCCATCATTCTCATAAATCACTTGCCACTCTATTCAAATGCTGTTTGGAGTTTCATGCTTATCCAGGGACTCTGCCGGGGTAGCAATGTACTGGACATTCAAATGAAAGAAGCTCCCATTTCGACTGTTATTTAATTATTTATTTTATGATTTGCCAGACCTTTCCATAAACCTTTCCTAACCTTTCAGTTTTGCATTTCCCATAAATAAATCCAAACCATCTATTCCTTGTCTATTGTTTCAATGTCCCAATCATGCTGTTTTCATCAACCTCCTTTTGACAGCCAGACATACTGGATACTATATGATTGTTAGTAATCTCCTGGTTTTAAGGAATGTTCTAAGTGATATGGCATGAAAAGAACTTTATGAAAGAGGTTAGCTCTGCATTCAACATTGGGTTATAAACCTGCATTGTGGGTTATAAGGTATACATTGTGAAATGATTGGGTGCTACAAAATTAGAGAAAGATGTTTAGCAACAGACAACCAATATATAATGCATCAGTGTTTAACCAGGACAAAGTAACTATCAGTGTGAATCATGGAACAAGATAACCATGGATTTTGTTTGCCTGAGTTAAGTATGACCAGGGGTTAACAATTTCCAACAAGTGTAAAATGCCCTAATGACAAACTATGGAACATTTAAAAGATTAAAAGCAACATTGTAGATGCTATGCAGCTTCTGAGAATCAAGGTTATGTTAAAGTCAAATCTTCAACGTGGCTTCTAGGAGGCAAGAATCCATGTGGTGATGCATTTTTTTGTCAAGCTGCATTTGATAAACACTGGCCATAAATCAGGGATGAATCAATCTAGATTACGCCGACAGTGGCTGGAATACACAGTAGCAATGATAACATGGAAAGTGTCTCCTGTTTCTCTCCATATTAGAGGCAGCCACTCTCCAAGAGAGCTGGTAAAAAGAAAGTGTAAAGATGGGTGGAGCGGTCTCACAGATGGATGTGTCTGCAAGAGAGAGTGGGTGGAGGGATGGACACAGTGTAATAGAACAGAAAGCAGACCACTGCATGTCCAAGCACTTGCTTGGAAAAAAATCCACCTGTATTGATTGATCTCCACTTTGCCGGTATGCCTCTACCACCATATTGTTCTAATCTAATAATGCTCTTAACAGATGTGGCTGATACGGTCTCTCCATTGTGGATTTGGATCAGTTAATGTCTGATCTGTTCCTCCCATCAGTTCTGCTTTAATGGACTCTGAAATTCCATCAGTAAGGCTGTCTTGTCCCATATTACAATCAAACTTGAAGTGGAGTCCTTGTGATCTCAAAGAATTCATACCCTTGCTTAATGTTTTCAATTACTTGTAGTGATCTGTTCATTATGTGTTTGTTGTTACTGTTGTTTTTAATTTATGTGTTTGTTATGTACAGTCCCTAATTAGGATCTACTTTAAGCAAAATTGCAAGAAAACAATATTACATAAAGGAAACTACAATTAAACTATAGCCCAATTGTGCCTCTAATATTTTATTCACTTCAATCATTTATTTATTTAACTTTCAGTTTTAAATTAATACTTTATTGCTGTCTTATGCCCAAAGCATACTCAATGCAAGTAGCGTACGTAAACACATATGCTAGCAATGCAATCTCAATTCCACAATTCATTCCACTCTAAAACATGTCAGTGGTCAAGTATGCGCTGTGATTACATTTGCCATAAGGGACACTATAGCATGTATTAGTGTAAGCTGTCTTGTTGGTTTTCTCTTTCAGAAAATCTCTTATGGTACAGGAACAGTCAACATATTTACAACAGCACAGACATTTGAAGATAATCCCTCAGATTTGCCAGCCAACAAAAGTCGTTTGTTAAATATTTGTAACTTTAATTGATAATTATGTATTGTAGGGGATAGTGTTTTATCTAAAATGCTGTAAACAGAAATTACGCCTTTGCTTGTCTTAATTTTGGTCAATAAAGTCCAATTTTGGTCATATCGTGATAAACATTCTGTGGATATTTTGTTTAAAAGTCATACTCCGTATATTAACGTGAACTTTAAAAATAAAATGTGTCTTTTCAAAATATCATGTAATCACTTTAGTCCAACTGAAATCATACAGTCAAAGTTTCACAAAGTTTGACTATTAAGACTTTTTCTCCCAATTTGGAATGCCCAATTCCCTCTAATTAGTAGGTCCTTTTGGAGGCACGGTTACTCACCTCAATCCGGATGGCGGAGGACAAGTCTCAGTTACCTCCGCTTCTGAGACGTCAATCCGCACATCTTATCACGTGGCTCGTTGTGCGTGACACTGCAGAGACTCCACATGTGGAGGCTCATGCTACTCTCTGCGATCCACTCACAACTTACCATTACCCCATGTGACTCTCCCTAGCAACCGGGCCAATTTGTTTGCTTAGGAGACCTGGCTGGAGTCACTTAGCACACCCTGGATTTGAACTCGCAATTCCAGGGGTGATAGTCAGCTTCAATACTCGCTGAGCTACCCAGACCCCCTAAGAACAATTCTTAATATAATAAAAGTTTTCCTGCATAAAATAGGTAGTTATGTTGCATGTTATCTTGCCTAGGGCATCAATTACGTCCTGGGAGGTAACTGTTGCCCCCTCAAAAACATCAGGTGCATGACACCCCTGCATTGCATTTTCAAACTTGTACGTTCCTGGCCTTAGACTGCACATACTGTATAAAATCACACATTAAAAACTGAAATATATAATTTTTTGAAAAGTTTCAAGACTTTCTCACCACCGAGCCAAGTTCCTGACAACACTGATGACCTACATATGCTTGTCATCTTGAGACCAGTTTATCTGAACCCCACAGCTCATGGCCCTCCCCTTACTCCACATTACTCCTCCTGAATGATTACCCCTCTCTGAATGGAGCTTATTGGTAGGAGAGCTAATAAGCATGAGCACAAGTGCAACAGTGGTGCTAATCAGTCTCGAGGCTGTTGTCCTGTTTCTGAAATCTTCTCTCTGATTGGTTAGAGAAATATTGTTTTAATATTTGTGGCAGTGTGGTGCCTCAGACTCCCACACACAGCTAATCATCTGCTGCGGCCCACTCTCCTCTGTTTCTTGGGGTCTAAGATTCTGTTTCTCTCACTCTCGCACTTTATTTTTTTCTTAACCCTAAGCACAGTCCCTTCCAGCTCATGTTCTCCTCTAACTTACTCTCTCTCTCTCTCTCTCTCTCTCGCTCTCTCTTCATTTATTTCCCTCCTTCTATGAAAAACTAGCTTGCTGCCTCTCAGACTTTGAGCAGCATGAATTGCAAATGTGACACTTTACTCTACCAGATATAAGTTAGTACCGTGGCAATGTTTACTGTAGTTTTAGCGGCTTTGTTCAATAACTAGTGAGCTGCGTCACTGTCTACTTTTTAAAGGGATAGTTAAACCAAATATGAAGATTCTCTCATAATTTACTCATCCTCATGCCATCCCAGTGTATGCCTGACTGTCTTTCTTCTGCGGAACACAAATTAAGCTATTTAGAAAAATATTTCAGCTCTGTAGGTCCATACGATGCAAGTAAATGGATGCCAAAAGTCTGATGCTCCAAAAAGCACATGAAGGCAGCATAAAAGTAATCCATACGACTTCAATGTTTTAATCCATACCTTCAGAAGTGATATGATGAGTCTGGGTGAGAAAAGTTCTTTTTTTTTGCTAGGAATTCTTTTCCCTGCCCAGTAAGGGGTGATATTCTTGAAGAATGTGAATCGCCAAAAACATAAGAAGAAGAATGTGAAAGTTAAAATGGACATTGACTGAGCAGGGAGGAGAATTTTCAGTAAAAAAAAGAACTTAAATGTTGATCTGTTTCTCACCCACACCATATACATCATATACACTCACCTAAAGGATTATTAGGAACACCATACTAATACTGTGTTTGACCCCCCTTTCACCTTCAGAACTGCCTTAATTCTACGTGGCATTGATTCAACAAGGTGCTGAAAGCATTCTTTAGAAATGTTGGCCCATATTGATAGGATAGCATCTTGCAGTTGATTGAGATTTGTGGGATGCACATCCAGGGCACGAAGCTCCCGTTCCACCACATCCCAAAGATGCTCTATTGGGTTGAGATCTGGTGACTGTGGGGGCCATTTTAGTTCAGTGAACTCATTGTCATGTTCAAGAAACCAATTTGAAATGATTTGAGCTTTGTGACATGGTGCATTATCCTGCTGGAAGTAGCCATCAGAGGATGGGTACATGGTGGCCATAAAGGGATGGACATGGTCAGAAACAATGCTTAGGTAGGCCGTGGCATTTAAACGATGCCCAATTGGCACTAAGGGGCCTAAAGTGTGCCAATAAAACATCCCCCACACCATTACACCACCACCACCAGCCTGCACAGTGGTAACAAGGCATGATGGATCCATGTTCTCATTCTGTTTATGCCAAATTCTGACACTACCATCTGAATGTCTCAACAGAAATCGAGACTCATCAGACCAGGCAACATTTTTCCAGTCTTCAACTGTCCAGTTTTGGTGAGCTCTTGCAAATTGTAGTCTCTTTTTCCTATTTGTAGTGGAGATGAGTGGTACCAGGTGGGGTCTTCTGCTGTTGTAGCCCATCCGCCTCAAGGTTGTGCGTGTTGTGGCTTCACAAATACTTTGCTGCATACCTCGGTTGTAACGAGTGGTTATTTCAGTCAAAGTTGCTCTTCTATCAGCTTGAATCAGTGGGCCCATTCTCCTCAGACCTCTAGCATCAACAAGGCATTTTCGCCCACAGGACTGCCGCATACTGGATGTTTTTCCCTTTTCACACCATTCTTTGTAAACCCTAGAAATGGTTGTGCGTGAAAATCCCAGTAACTGAGCAGATTGTGAAATACTCAGACCGGCCCGTCTGGCACCAACAACCATGCCACGCTCAAAATTGCTTAAATCACCTTTCTTTCCCATTCTGACATTCAGTTTGGAGTTCAGGAGATTGTCTTGACCAGGACCACGCCCCTAAATGTATTGAAGCAACTGCCATGTGATTGGTTGATTAGATAATTGCATTAATGAGAAATTGAACAGGTGTTCCTAATAATCCTTTAGGTGAGTGTAGCTTCAGAAGAAATTGATTTAACCACTGGAGTATTAGGGATTATTTTTTTCTGATTTATGTGATTTTTGGAGCCTCAACATTTTGGCACCCATTCACATGCATTTTATGTAGTGATGGGCAGTATCTTCACTGAAAATAGCAGAGCTATTATTATTGAGGTGGTAGCTTTGCTAGTTTTTAAATCAAGTAGCTTTTCAGTGGCAAAGCTATATTTTAGATTAGGTAGTTTTGACCAAAGCTGCACCGCTACATCATACATCACACTGGTGTTTACTATCGGCAGTTTTGAATCAGAACTAAAGATGTCAGACTTAAAAATGAATCGCTCATCTGAGTAGGTTCTTTACAATGAATTGGTCACACGTGATAGCAAAGAGATCTGAATCGTTTCGTAATTCAATCTGAATGATTCAGAATGCTCACGTGCATGCTGCTAAATCATTTGGTGTTGCGCTCTCACTTGCCAAAATATTTTTAAATATGGAAAATGAAGATAATGCTGTTGCATTATTGCTTTTTGGACATGTACTATTACCTTGGGGCACCATGTTAAGACAATTATATATGAATAAATTACAGAAATCATATATTGATGTACCATAGTGGTACCATGGTATTCTTTGAATTAACTTCAATCATTATTTAAATTCAAGTTTACTGTATATGAAAATGGTAACCATATATCAAATTACATTGATAGTACCATGGTATTCTTTGAATAACTTTGAAGCACCATGTAAATATAGAATAGTACATAAATATGGTAATTACCAGTTTGTGGCCTCGTAAACCTCCCAAACCGCAAAGTACAACTGCAAGACATATAATTACAGGATAAGATGAATAGCATATCTAGGAGTTTTAATACAGGAGTGTGCAAAGGAAATTGTGTTCAAACGGGCATGGGTTTGTAGAGGTAGTAGTATAAATATGAAAAATAAAATGTAAAAATAGTGATTTTTTTTTCCATTTTGACTACATGGGTTTGTAGGTAGCATGTCTAAATATCAATTTACATGTTGTTGTTTTTCTACATGCACATACATTTTACATTGCACCATACTGTTTAATTGTATACTGCATTACACTATACTGTACATGTGATTAATATTTTAGATGCTTTTTCATTTTGAGACAACGAGAGAAAACATGAAACAAGACAAACAATAAAAGTCTAAACAAGTGGGTCTTTAGTTGCCTTTTAAAAGTGTCCACTGATCTTAAGTCCAATGGGAGAGAGTTTCAACGTTTAGGAGCTACAACCTCAAAAGCTCAGTCTCCTTTTGTCTTGAGCCTAGAGTGAGGAACAAGCAGCAAAACATGATCATGATTCCTAATGTTATTGTATGTCTGCAGTAGCTCTTTAATATAGGCAGGTGCACTATGCAATGTTCTAAACGTAATCACAAGAATCTTAAACTGGAAGCCAGTGTAAAGAGGTCAGGATTGGTGTTACATGAGACCTTCTAGATGACTTGGTCAGAAGATTAGCGGCAGCATTTTGGACCACTTGTAAGCAGTTCAATGATGTATTGCTAAGACAGGTGAAGGGGGAATTAAAATAGTCATGGCGGGAGGAGATAAATGCATGAATAATCATCTCCATCTCAGCTATGGACACAACTTGCCTGAGTTTAGCAGTATTCCTCAGCTGGTAAAAACAGGAGCAAACCAAAAATATTTCATGCTGATCAAGACTCAAAGCCTGGCTCATAGAGACACCTAGATTACAGAGAGTAGGTTTAACAGAAGAAGATAAAAAAACACCAAAGTGTTTTTCACACACACGTTTTTGCTTCACAAACAATATCTTTGAGAGTATTAAGCAACAAGATATATTTAAAAACTGTCCATATTTGTGAAGAGACATTGAATGTCTCATAATTTCTTTTAATTAAATATTACCTTATCTTTTACGAATATCCGAGACCCCAGTTATTGAACTAATTTAAATTCACCAAGAAAACGCTTAGACCTAAACATAAACGAGTCCTTTTATTACTTTCTGCTATCAAAGCAACTGCATGCTTCTTTTTTTTCTCTTATACATGTTTTCAATGTTTTTTGTGCACACCACACTTTTTTACGTGACACTTTCTGCAAATCTTGTCATGTGGAGGGAAATGTGATGCTTGACGCTGGGTTCAACCACCATAACCAAATTAAAACTGCCATGAGAAGTTGTCTGTCCGAGGCAAAGACACAAAATCGAATGATAATTGCCTCAGCATGCGTTTGATTAAGCACAGGCGAATACCCAATGTAATATTAACAAAACAGCTGACGTGTTTTGTTAATATTTTAATCGTAGGCCTATTTGTTTTTTGTAATATTGTATTGTTCATATTTTAAAGGCCTCCGCTGTCACTGCGGGGGGAAAAAACATTAATCCACGGTGTCTCTGTTTTTCATTTGGCTAGGGTTGCACCAGCTGTGCGTAAGTTCTCACGTAAGTTAGGATGTAAAGCTCACACTAAGGGTTTCGTAACTACTAGTTCGTTTTTAACTAAGTCAGTGCTTATTCAGTTGCACCACCTGTTCTTAAGGCAGAATTTAACTAGTAAGCTCTCCATAAAGTGATGTGTAGTCGCACAGAATGACGTATTCTTTTGTAATCCAATCAACAGCCTTCAAATTTGTAAACTGGAACCGCTCGCATCATTTCAAGCTGCTGCCTTGCATGAACTGTCAACACAAAGACGTACAATCTAAAAAGTAATATATCAATATAAAATCAGTTATCCGCATTATTCCCTCTCTGTTAAACAGCAAACGAGCATATATGTCCACATCATCATAAATATCCAAATGATGACGTCTGTCTCGTAAAATTCTCGACAAATTTGCGGTTCATTATCTTCATTATCAATGATAATCTCAATGACGTACTCTAATCTGGCTGCCATCTCATTCCATGCATTCGTTATTCACGGGCTAAGGCTACAGTAAATATTTAGTTTATACGTAAGGTTACGTCCTACATAAGTTTAATGGTGCAATGCTTAAATATTTAGTAGTGGATAAATTGTGACATAGTGCCCATTTACGCAACAACTAGGCTAAGTTTGAACTTACGAACTGCTGCTGCAACGGCCCCTGTTCTCTTTATAAATAAATAACTGCATAATGTGCTATATGCTCTTCCTGTAAGTTCATGATTTAAAATGAAAATGTGATCTAAAATAAAAGCTTTTATTTGTCGTATCATTTGTCTTATCAAATATGAAAATTAAAATGACTGGTAATAATAGATTGTGATGGAATTTTTACGACCCTGTCTGTCTAAAAGTCTAACGCAAGCACTGTATTTGACCTTTTTTTTTTTCTTTTTCTTTTTTTTTTGCATAGCAGAATTTCAAACATTTTAAGTAAACACACAACTAAGATGGACAGAAAACATGGACAAGTTCTAGAAAAGGATAAAAATGTACAATGGTTAGCCTATGTGGGATAGTGGTGTGCCGTCAAATCTTTTAGTCGTAAAAAGTGTGCTGTGGCAGAAAAAAGGTTGGGAAACACTATGCTAAGCTACCAACAATTAATAAACATTAGCTAACCTGAAAGCTATCCTATTCACCTTATTTTTCAGCATGACTGGGTGTGGCAATATAAGTAACTGATCCTGATAATGGTCACTTGAACACGCCACACAAACTGTGTAACTTGCGTGAAGCACATAAGAAACTCAACTAATTCTTTTAATTGATTCTAATAAAGTTTCCAATTAGCACATGTTTCAAAGCTAATGAAGTGATAATAAGCACGATTCACAACACATTCGAATATATTAAATGTAACATTTGTAAACCTGCAGTATTTCATAATATACAGTATATGTATATTTATAATATGCATTTCTGCCATCTTGGAAGTGTTATTTATTTATTTGTTTATTTTTTTGCACTGAGCTTGTTGCAATATATTCTGAGTTTACCTTATCCATAAATGATGCATGTGATGCTGCTTTATAATTTAGGCGTTACAAGGTATCTAAGAAGGCAACGTTATCACTCGATGACCATGCGGTACATGGACGGGTTTGGCGTTGTGCACACTCTCTTTGTTTACATCAGCATATCCCGCTGAATGCGCGTACATATGCGCCCTCCCAAGAATGTGGATGTGAGAATACCGTGACTCTTATTTTGACACCGTAATACATTCTAACCAGAGCCATATAGAGAGAGAGTTGCGACAACGGAAGTTCTAAATGCTTGATCGTCACGTGATTCACGTAGACTTCAGATAGTTCCAGGAAGTGCGTTGGCGGGCATTTCAAACTGTTAGGTAGAGTGACAGAACTGCGATTTCTGGTAATTAGTAGTCAATAAATGCATTTATTTTTATATATTTATGTAACACACCGACATATGTATGTAGCATGAGTATGTTGTTACAGCGATGTTGTTTTTTAAAGATCAAATCAGCTAATATTTGAGGATTAGTGTTCGCTTACTGTTATTTGCCTCAACTTATTTCAGGCTAGGGTTTCTGTTGCCTTTTTATGTTACCTCATGTTCATTGTTTTCACTAATCTCATGGTAACTAATGTCATATTTAGGACTTTTCAGATAGTACAGAGACAGGCTGGTGACAGGTGATATCCAGCTCGCACCGCACAATGGGTCAATGAAATATTAACTATTAGCAGCAGTTACGTAAATGTTAAATTTAGTGAAATGAAGCTTATTGTTTACAATTCTTACAATTCTATATATAGTAATATAATTATTTATGTATTATAAATATTATATATCTAATGTATAATTCTTACAATACTTATTCATATACACAATATATTCAGCTTTAAAACAACTTAAGCATACTCATATATAAACTGCCGCTCAAAAGTAATGAGGCTGAAAATTCAGCTTGGCATCACAGGAGTAAATTACATTTTAAAATACATTAAAATAGAAAACAGTTATTTTAAATTGTAATAATATATTACTGATATTACTTTTTTTTTAAAACGATGGATGAAACTGAATCAAGAGAACAGATTTTACAATTAATAGGGTGTTCAGTTACTAACTTTATCCAGCTCCAATCCTTGCCTAATCTGTTAGTTATCCGATAACATCCCTTATCTCCTAATTTAATGAGTAATACTCAACTATAAGGTTTTAATTTACAAGTTATTTTTATTTAGATGTACTGATAATATACAGAATAAGATAATATTATTCTTTAAACGTCTCACCTTTTAAAAGTGTGTCGCAAACGGTTTGTTCTATGGCTGGCATGTGTTTGCTGCTACTTCCGGGAACTATTGAGAGGCTCCACGAGCCGCCATTGCTGTAAAAAAAACGTTCCATTGGAGTCAATGGAGTTGTCGCAACTCTCTCTCTATATGGCTCTGATTCTAGCCAACTGGCTTGTGATAATGGAATTTTAGTCAAACACTATTTTCTCTGTGACAAAATTTACAATAAGCATCAATTAATTCCTGATTTATGTAAATATACATGACAGAATTTAGAACAATTAATAAGACTATTATTCACTATTGATGTATAAATGTATAGACATCTGCCATCTTGAATGTTTATGTCTTCTCTTAACTCAGAAACTTGGGTATTAAATTTAGCTCAGAGTCTCCCAGTCGAAATTACAACTTGAGGGGAATCATGTTCAACTTCCAAGTTGGAAACTCATTTTTACACTAATTCCGATAGAATGTTAAGGCAACATAAGTCCAGCAGCTTGTTGTAAACAAACTGAAAACTGTTCGTACTTAAAGGCATAGTTCACCAAAACATTAAGATTCTGTCTTCATTTACTCACCCTCATATTGATCTTTCTTCTATGGTAGAGAAGGTTTGGAACAACAACAGAGTGAGACAATGATGACAACTTTTTTATATGGGGATGAACTATCCCTTTTAATGTTCCTTATTCCACTTGGTGTTAAACTATTGGGAGTTGAGGACACCATCAAAAGTGAAATATAATTATATTATAAATTTGTCTAATAGTGACTGATGTATAGTACACAATCTCTTCAGCAGCTTTTTAGAAATGGAAATCAACACAACTGATCAGATACAGAGTGACGGTCACATGAAAGTCATTAGCTAGCACCCTGCAGAGTGATGTATGAGAAATATGAACTGCTTTCCCGAGTGCAAAAACTCTTCTTGACATTACTTCCAACTGGCTTTGGATGATGTTAATTGCATTTGGTACTGAATTGCTTTGGGTGAGCCTTGTGATGCCATCAAATATCTGCAGATGGCTGTGTGGGCTGATGAGTAGAGAGTGTTGTCCTGATAATTGTATTTTTATTACTCCTCAGTACTGCCTTGGTAATTCTAAAAAGATATGTTGTACGATTAGATACCAGATTTTTATTTGTATTTTTTTTACTTTGAAATCAGTAGTTTGCAACTGGTGGGTAGGGACACAAAAATGTGTTGCGGTTCTGTTCTGGTAGGATTGTGGACAGCGGAAAAAGCAATGCTAAATGCAAATGATATAATGCTACTAACCACACAGTATGGTAAAATAAATAGGTTTATCAACTTTAAAAAGGGAGTAAAAAAAATCCCTTTTAAAAGATGTCAATTTTTTTGGTTGACATCAAAGAATATGTGTCCAGTCAAACTCTTTGCTTCTATTTTGTTGCAAAGTAATCTGCCACTTGGTAGAGCCTAGCAAAATAAGGTAAATGCCAAAATGGACAGGTTGCGAGACATACCAAGGACAAAACAAAACTGTGTTTTGTACATTGACTTATATACTGCCGCGATTATTTAATTTTATATTAATTATATCATATCTGTACATTTGAAAGTTTGATTATAAGAATTTTTTTTTACCTTTGTATGATAAATCATTTTGGTACTTTGTGTGGTCATCACTTGAGTCGCCCAATGTAAAATCTGGTTCTTCATGCAACACCTGTTGAGAACCAGTGAATTAACTCATTGATTCAAGCAACCTGATTTTCTGTGCACTGTTGAGTTGTTTGGGGTTTGACATCTCTATAAATAGATGTATGCTTGATATTTGCAAGATAAGAAATAGAAATGTGATTTTCCCATGCCATTAGTACATTTTATAATTTTATTAGTTTAAAGGGCATTTTCAAGCACCCTCGGATGATATTAGAGCTTCTCCATGCAGGCAGAGAGTGGCACTTAGTCTCCCATATCAACACCATCCAAATCATACTCCTGTCTCCAGGCAACCAAGACCAGATTTAGGAGGATGTTATCTAACCGTTCAGAGCCGTTGTAAGGTGTCTGACAGGACTATTGCTGGAATGTGAACTTTGTGTTCCTCATAAATTCTCCCTACTAGATTAACCTACTAATATCATAAGATCTTGTCTTGTTTCCGGCTATTACAATTGGCTTTTACCTAGCATTGCTTGTTCTCAGTAGTACTCCTACAATGCCTTGTTGATTCTGAGAGCAGGAAAAGGAATGAGTGGTCAAGGTGTTTGAAATGTGATGCCTTGCAGTTTAACACTGTATGGTGCAGATGGGTTCAAAATAACCTTGTTTTCCTCACTGCAGCAAAATGGTCTGCAGTGAATGAGTGAGACAAAAACAACGAAGAGGTTACAATTTTAACACACACAGCCTTTGTTCGATAAAGAGAATGAAATGAAATGAAAGTTTATATACTGTAGATTAAGTGTAATTTGTAATGTTTACACTCTATATTCATAGCAAAGATGAATTGCGCTAATACTTATACGTGACCATACTATGCACCTATTACCTTCTGTCATTGTATTTTATGTTGAATTATGTGAAAAAAATCAATGTCAAGATCATAAAAAAGATTTTCTCTTGATCGTTCGTCACATTCACACACAGGCATCAAACGGAAGTTTGGGCTGTTTCTATGTAGGATGCTAAAACAGTGGTATGATCAAGTTCTTACTGTATACACAAAAAAAGCGGTTTATGGGTGAAAACCTAAAAATGGTTTTAAGTGTGCACTACACAAAGCACCTTCCATTCTATTCTCTTCTTTTTACAGAAATTCAAAAGATTTCCTTGAACAGTTTTCTTGGCCATATATGAAGGTGCACGAAACTGTTAAAAACGTGCATTACCTTCAGTTGTGTGACTTTAATGTGAACACTTGGAAGGACACATCAACCTATCAGTGTTTACCGTTGTTTTCGGAACATAGGTGCCTTTTTTGCAGTGGCGAGTGCTAACATGCCAGATTGCGCAACTAATGCATAACACTGGCAGAATATTTCCAACTGTGCAAGTATAAAGGTCTGATTGGGGTATTGCCTCATTGCCATTCTAATTCTAATCACCATTATTTAAATTCTTATTTATCAAACATAGAGAACTGAAATATTTTATTGCATGATTAGTTTTAAGTAATACATGAAACAATTGATCTAAAGGGGCTTGTAGGGAGGGATGGCGGTTTGACAAGGGGAATGCTCACCGCACATCTCCTCACATCTCCCCTCAACTCGTGCCCTGTGGGACTTCCAAGAGTTAAAATCTATATTAATAATTTAACACATTGTTTACACTTGGGGGAATTAACCGACAAATGTCTTACTTAAAGTTGTATCTGCATATTTAGCTCGGATAGGAGAAAGTATTTGAACATAAACTAAATTACATATTTGAGCTTGAAGATATTTGATTACACTAAAATTGCATTAAAATTGTAAAATAACCATTTTTATTTGAGAGAATAGAATAAGACACTTTTTACTAAATTAAAAGGATAGTTCACCCAAAATGTTAAACTCTCTCATAATTTACTCACCCTCGTGCCATCCCAGATATGTATGACTTTCTTTTTCAGCAGAACAGACACAAAGCATGCTGGGTTGTTCAAATCAAAATCAAAACCAATTAAGCATTTGAACAGCATTCTATTGTAAACAGATCGAGCTGCACTTCTGGTTGCCAACGCGAGAGGCAGTGTGAACTGATTCCCTTCATGGACCCGTATTACAGAGGGACCGGAAGTAATCAATTATAGTGAAAAGGACTTAAAAATTGATCTATTTGTGACCCAAAGCGATTGTATCACTTTAATAGATGTTAATTTAACCACTGTATTTGTATGGATTACTTTTACCATGACTGTCTGTGCTTTTGGAGCTTTAAAGTGCTGATTACCATCCACTTGCATTGTATAGACCTACAGAGCTGAGATATGCTTCTAAAAATCTTAATTTGTGTTCTGCTGAAGAAAGAAAGTCATACACGTCTGGGATGGCATAAGGGTGAGTAAATGATGAGAGGATTTTCATTTTTGAGTGAACTAACCCTGCATGTAATTATGTCAGGCGACAACAAAGTTGCATACTGTTGTCTGAAATGGTTATCATTGGATAATGCATAGCCTACTGTTTCACTGTATGCAGTTAACAGAACGCTAGCGTTCCATTCTCAACATAGCCAAACACTACTACAGAGGCAGCGCATTGTGGCTAGTGTACTGGATGGAGTCTAGCTCCCTCTGCTGGTTAGTTATATATCTGTGTGTGTGATTGACTTGTCATTTTCACAAGACTGCAGCAAAACTCAAACGAGCTCCACATGAATTCACTAAGCAAGAGAACACGAACAAAATATGATAAGATAAACCAGAAGAATACAATTATTAACATACCACATGTATCTAGGAAAGTCTTTTTTTTATAATTATTCAAACATTTGAACATTAAGATTTTTTTTTTTTTTTACGTAACATATTGAAAGTAATATATTTGTATATATTTTAATCAGTAATGTTAATCCCTTCTCATAATGATTTTGGTGCAGAATGTATTGCTTATTATTATGATTACTATTAATATTATTTATTTATTCAAGGTAATCAGTTTTGAGGTAATCAGCCCTCTTCTTTTCTAGATCAAACCTCAGTGTCTCTCTCCTTTCTCCTCTTCAGTCTCTCTCACACACTGTTTCTACCCTTCTGACTGCTCCTCGATAACTCATCTTTAACAAATACTGCCGCATCCTCTTGAGATTGCCTCACAAAGCACATTCTAGTGTTTTTGAGCTCTGCTTGTAAAAGAATGGGAGAGATTGAAATTGTGAATGTCCTGCTATCAACACTGCCTGCCCTAATACTCATTACTGCATGGTCACAGACAAATGAACAAAAACTACATCTGCACTCAAGACACAAAAATTATTGTGTTTGTGCGGTTGTTTATCAAAATGGCACTTCTGCAGCACTTGTCCTTTGTCCTCCTTTTCTTGTCCTTTGTCCTCCTTTTTTATTAGCTGAATTGGCAAACTCTGACATAAAACAGGAAACAAAAAGAAGGAATGAAATCCATTGTCTCCACTGCAGATTCATTACTTGTGCTTATATTGTGATCTGTATATGAAAGGCCAAAATAGAGCTGAATTATATGTGCGACGCAATTTTTGAAGTTCTGCTACACATGCAATAAGGTAGACCTTTGTCTCACCAGCAGTTCTGTATTCAGGACTCATCAGAAAGTCATCAGCTCCTCACCTAGCAGGAATAAATGTGTGGTGTGTGTGTGTGCGTGTGCTGTGTGTGTGTGTGTGTGTGTGTGTGTGTGTGTGTGTGTGTGTGTGTGTGTGTGTGTGTGTGTGTGTGTGTGTGTGTGTAATAACATTTATATATTTATTTATCTGTACTTTCACTTGTAAAAATATAAGCATGCAATAAACGCTTATATTTTTACAACAATAGCACTAATGCTACTCTTTTTATTACATCAATTGGACTTTGCTGAAATAATGCCATTTGTCAACTAACATGTCAATATTCCAAAACTTATTTCATCAGTTCCCAAGTATATACAAATTCCAGGAAGTCCCTTTGCATCTCTCCTGAAGAATATCTAGTGCATTCTTCTGTGAAACCTGGAAATGTTTTAAGCACTTACATACATTATGGCTTAGTGATTCATTGCAATGGCTGCTATAATACAATTATAAAAGCAAATAATGATGAAGGAAATTCATCAAATGTGAATGATAGCATGTTTGCCGGGAGAATTGCAAATATATATTGCTGGTTAATTTGGAGGAAAATTGTATTCTTGGTAAATTTGTTGTGAATAAACAAGATTAATGTTTACTACTGAATCTTTTCCACTCAGATAATCCTAAAAGAACACAAGTGATTATCAAACTATTAATTTATTAACTATTTTATTTTATACATTTTATAAATGTATTAAATATGACGTACCTTATGCGTAATGTAAAGCCTAACTAATGCTAATTATCTTAAAGGTTTTTACTTTCAACATGAATTCATGTGATTATTGTAATTGAAATGCATTCATTTATGATTACATTACACAGTTAGATGAATCAAATGAATCATTTGCTACTCAATTTAATTGGCCTGCTCACATACCATTGATGTATGATATTACTGTATAATGTATCATACATAAATTTAAATAAAGTAAATTGTACAAACAAAATTTTCCATTGAAGACATCATAAGCCTTATTAGCAGGAGCAAACCTTCTCCCAACACTCCTTCAACTACACTACAACTACTATGTAAAGACCAACATGACCAGCTGTACCACAAGGGGGCAGCTTCTTAGGACATAACCCCATAAAACCACCAATGGCTAAATGGTCTAATTTGAGCATAGTCCTTAGTTCACACATTCAAGCAAGATTCATTATATGTGCTAAAGTGAGGATACTTAATCTACTTGCTAAGCACAATGATTTAGTGCGACGAAAACGTGGCAAATGCTGAATCAGGTTTCAAAGCAGGCAGGCACAGACACTCTCCAGGTTTATTGAAAGTGGAGGCTGCATCTATCCAAAGCTCCAGATCTCAGCAGATTTGCGAGTGTCGGGTCATTTAGCCCTGAGCTCACAGGGCAGGAGGAGATCAATCAGGGCCCAATCCAGCCCACTGTCGTACTTGATTTGCAGCACTAGCATCCAGCTGTTGGGTTTGGGAAAAAATAATGGCTGATTGGACTCTGTGGCATTTTGGCATTAGGGAACCATTCAATTTCCCTGTGATGGATGGTCAAAGAGTGCCGGACCTGAGACACTGCAGCATACTGCTTCTGACCAGATACTTGAAAAACAGTTTCAAGACAGCATTTCCATGCATTAGAGCTGACTGTCAGAAGTCTCTGCAGTGATGTTTTTTTCAAGTGAAAGAGAGCCATGTGATGTCTCTCTCCAAAAACACAGGGGAACGATTATCTGTATCTAATTTAATTAGACTTTTAAACAAGTTTCACAAGAACTTGCACAAGGTTCAGAGTAACTGTGTTTATGCAATGAAATCAGCTGATTCACGTGGACTACCACTTGAAGAAAGCATGTGTTGATGAAGTTGGCCTTCCAATTTATGACAATTTGAATAGAGTTTAATCTAGTTATTTCCACATATTAAATGATAGTTCTTGCATCTTTATTAAAACAAGTTAACACAAGACTTTTGCGAGCAATTCACATAGTAAAATTCATAAATGTTTTAATCAAGGTCAGCAATGCAAGCTTTAACTTAATTGGCATTGATAGAAGCTGGATGAAAAAGGCTTATCTTATGTTAAAAAAAAAAACAACAACAAAAAAACAAATCTGATGCTAGCCAGCTTTATATTTATAACAAGAAATACATTTCGGAGTTATTCCAAATCAAATGCATTTTTTTTTCACATACAAAAGAGTATATAAAACACCCTGAGCTGAATTTAAAATGGCAAACCATGGTACAATGAAATGCCCTTAAGATAAATAGAAGTCTAAAATCCATGACTTTGTGGTCTTGCAGACACATAAATCACCATGGAGAACAATTCCCGCATAAATATATTCTTCATTTACACCAGCTGGTATTAGAGAGAAGAGAGAGTGAAAAAAATGAGCCATGCTCAGCATTTTCAAAGAACAAAGCTACCTTTAAGAAGAAAAAAGAGAGTAAAAGTACACAAATGTATCTGGAACAGTCATTTAAAAAAATATATAATAATTCCCCCCACCTGATCCATAGTTATTTATTTATTTATTTATTTTTAAGATTGAATCTTACCTTTTTGTGTTGGTTTATCCCTACATTTTATAGATAACAAGCTCTTTATCCAACAGCTGGCATATGCCACAGACATACTGTATGTCAGAGGAAAACTTGCTTTGTTCCTTGCTCAAGGGCATGACAGCATCAGAGAGAGAGAGAAGAAATGTTCTGAATGAAATTTGAACCAGTTCTTCCTGTTCATGGTGCAGTTTGTACCATTAGCCCATGCACTTGTTACTGTTATAAAGCTGTGCCAACGTCATCTCTATTTACACAATTACAGCAATGGCAACCATACAATATGTTCACCAAAATGATACAGTTATAGCAACCCTTACTGTTACTATAATTCTCTGTCTGGTATGCATTTTCAGCAAATTCCTCAAACTGCTCAGCATATATTGCAAAAGGTCCTTTACTTAATATGTATTTACCAGTAAAACTCTTAACTCTAAACTCTTAACCCTCATGTTGTTCCAAACCCATATTGCTTTCTTTCATCTGAGGAACATAAATGGAGATGTTAAGAACAATGTTAGCCTTAGTCACTGTTCTGTTTTAGTGAGTAGTGAGGCTAAGACTCTGTGAATCATCTCCTTTTAGGAAAGAAAGTAATACCAGTTTGGATTGGAACAGCATGAGGCTGAATAAAAGATAGTATTTTTTCATTTTGGTGTGAACTATCCCTTTAAGACATGATTTTGTGAATATATTTTGAATTGAGTATTTTTCACACTCCATTGCCATATATGATTTTTTTCTTGTTTTACACATAAAGCAAACTAAATTAATTGATGTTTATGCTTAAAATAAATAAATAAATAATTGCTGATGCGGTTACTTAATTATTTTCTAAAAACATTTTTTTGTCTTACACAAGTTTACTTGTAATGTATCTTAAATCTTACCTTAATGTATCTTGTTTTGAGGATGTTTAGACCATTTTCCATGGAAAACAAGACAAAGAAAATTATATTTTGCAGTGTATTTGGCAATTTAAACTGTTATCACAAACTTGTTTAATCCATACTTAAGACAGATGTTCTTTTTCAACCTAAAGATAACAAAGAATAAACATATCAGGGAGTTTAACAAACTGTGCAGGCAGCTCAATTGCTTTCACCTCATTGCATGCTTCTGAGTCGCAGTGAAGCTGATCAACTTATTTGTGGAGGGAGTATAAACATAGCAAATGGTTAAAAGTGTTATGGCACATGAAACACAACCAAACAAGGGCGTAGATTACACTGAAATATCCATATTTTTGATGTGGTCTAAGTCTTAAAATATTTGTGGGGATGCAACCCTCAGTAAACCTACTGTACTCCTATTAAATAATGTCCTATAGTAAATAAGATATCAAATCTCTTTATTTGGTTTAATAGTCACAGAATATAAATAAGCTTTAAACTCAATGACAGCAGTTTAAACACAGATCCAAGTTTTAATACTACAAACCTTTTCTAAGGGTTGAGCCTGAATGCTTTTGAGGAAAAACAAAACAAACAAAAATGCAATAATAGAAATACATTGACAAGTTGTCATTCACTGTGACTTTAGTCAGCAGCTTGGCAGTGGCCTCCTGTCATCGGAGATGTGGTGGTGGTATGTTGCTGAGAACTGGCAGCCATGGTAGTGGTGTAGGACGTAGGGTTCCAGGGATTCTGCGCATAGACGTGTTTAACTGAACGTCAACTAGCTTGGTGTGGGATGATCTGGACCAGACCGGAGGACAGTATTCTGCTGTTGAGTAACACAGAGCAAGTGCAGTGGTCTTGAGTGTCTGGCCACTTACACCCTAGCTTGTGCTGGCCAGTTTGAGTAGATTATTCCGAGAGCTAACTTTGGTATGATATGTTAATGGTCGGTCCATAGTAACACCGAGGTACATCGGATTTAGTTCATATTTGATCCACTGGCCCTTGAGGTTGATATTTAGCTCCTGTTTGGCTTGTGCATTGTGCAGGTGGAAGATACTGGATATTGACTTTGATGCACTGGGCTGGAGCCGTCCCCTATTGAGGAAGTCGACCTCATTAAATGTCCGATGTTGGGTCCCAAGGCAAATGTCATCTGCGTAGATGAATTTGCAGGACTGTGTTGCTGGAAGATCATTAATATTGATGTTGAAGAGACTTGGAGACAGGACAGACCCCTGCGGGAGTCTGTTTCCTTGTTTCCTCCAAGAGCTGTTTTTGTCTGCCTGGTGTACTCGGAAACATCTATCATGGAGGAAGAGTTCTATGACCTCTACTACCCAATGCGGTAAAATTTACCGATAGTTTCAACAGGAGGCCAGCATGCCAGACCGTGTCATAAGCCGCGGTTAAGTCAAGGAAGATGGTTCCAGTTTTCTTGTTTAGCTGGAATCTGTTTTCGATGTATGTCATCAGGGCAAGAACTTGGTCACTGGTGCTACGTCCTTGCCTGAACCCTGCCTGCTCAACTGTGATGGTTTTCTTCAGACTGGGCTGATTCTGTGAAGGATCAAACATTCGAGTAGCTTGAAACACACGGATAGCAAGGATATTGGGCGGTAGCTGGCTGCGAGGTTTGGGTGCTTGCCAGGTTTCGGGATGGCGATGACTTTTGCCTGGCGCCAGGCTTGTGGCATCCTTTTTCTCGAGTTATCCACGTGTAGAATGAAGCAAGACATGATTTCGCCTTGGGTCCAAGATGCTTCAGAAATTCTGACAGGATGTTGTTGTATCCTATGGCCGAGCCGTCCTTCACTGTGCGGAGCACCACATCCAGTTCTGACTCTGTGAATTCCTCCGGGCAGTCACCCTGCAGTCTGACTGTCTTCAAGCGTCAATACTGCCACCACTTGTGGCGCACAGATTGTTGGTGTGGTTTCGACAGTGGAGCTTTTGCCACCTGGAGAAGGTGACTGGCAATGGCATTTGGACTGATAGCTGGTCTGGACTGTACTGGTTGTCTTGGAGAGGCACCCAGTCGACGAATCAGGCTCCAACTTTTCCGACTGGAGTGGGTGAAGTTGAGTTTTTCCACTGATTCTTCCCATCGGCTTTGTTTGGCAACATCCAGGGATTCAATTAGGTGGTTGGCAATGTCAGGGTTTCCAGACCCTTCGTACTCCTCGAGGAGAGCTTGGCATTCAACATCCAAGCACGGTGTGTACACTGGCCTACAGCCACAGGGGATGACTGCAGTAGCAGCACTGAAAATTGCTCCTTGGATGCATTGGTAAGCTTCCTCAATTGGGATACAGCGAGAAGGAATGATTACAACACTTCTCTCCAGCTTGCTACTGTACAGATCCCAGTTGGCTTTATGGAGGTTCCAGCACTTCTTGGCCGAGCCGTGGATAATCGGCAGTTGGAGTCCAATGTGGATGAGCAATGGTCTGTGCTGGCTATGAGGGAAGTCTCCCAACACCATCTGGCTTGCTGGCTGGGGGTGGTCACCGCTCGATGTGAGCCAACACAAGTCTGGTGAATAGTCCCTTTTCAATCTTGCCAAATGTATCATGGGTCAGAGCGAGATCAATGTTGGATGCCCATTCTGCCAAGGCCTCTCCATCCTCATCTGAAATTGTAATTCTGACTTCAAGATGCATTTCATTGCACTTTTCCTAGTAGGAACTTGTAAAATCCGACTTTCTGAGTTGAATGGAATGCAGCACTACTTTTCAAAACTTGATCCGACACTGAATGCTCTGCAGTTAAGGCTCTGGTTTACTGACCGAAAGGTTGGGAGTTCAAGCCCCAGCACCACCAAGATACCACTCTTGGGCCCTTCACCCTGTCTGCTCCAGAGGCATTGTTTCATGGCTGACCCTGTGCTCTGCCCCAGCTTAGTTAGGATATGTGAAAACAACTGCATTTCATTGGCTCTGTACTCAGCACAATGACAATACAGTTGAATTTTAATCTTAATAACAATGCAAAATACACTTATAAATTTGCTTGAAATGTAAATCAGTCCTCCTTTCCTTTTTTAATAAATTAAGCAGTCACACGGTCATGCCGCACATCTCCTTTTTTTAAATCCACAAAGACCTCTTTTTCAGGGGTGATGTGGGTGTGACAGCCTACTGGTCAACAAGATCTCGTAATCTTCGCTTTCAAATTACGTATAGCATGATTGCGTCACTCAAGGCCAGCTAGAAGGCCTCGACCGGGACACATCCTAAAGATCACACCCACCAAGAACAAATAAATAAATCTGATTGGCTGATTAATCTGACAATCTGACTTTAGTTGCCCATTCATTTGCACTGTTGAGGAATTTTGTGGAAATTCTGAAGGCCCGATGGGTTGGAGCTCAGACTCACCCGCTGCTTTCAGCATGCGATTTGTGAAACAGCTGTCACACTTTGCTTGTAAGCATCAAGGAATAAATTCTGACTGGATAAACCAGAGGCGTTTCCAGTATTGAAGGACCTCTGGGGCTTAGCCCAGATAATTTTATTTTCACACTAGCAACCACTTCTCTGTAGTCCAAAGCTGGTGAGAGGGTATTCTTTGAGTTTTGCTCTGGCTGGGCCTGTTTCTACAGTTCCTAAATCTTCCACTCTAGTACTATCCTCAACATCCTCTCTCCTCCCTGAATCATCTGTGATGCAGAAGAACAGATACAGCACATAACTTATTGCAAATCAGCTTCAAACAACTAATTCATCAAGTGCTACATATGTCAAATTGTAGACCAATACCATTGAAGAAAATGTATTAGGAAGAGCAGATCAGTGGGATTGCCCTAAGATCTATCATGATTCTTCAATTTTCATGTACATTACCATAAAGTCATCACAAAAGAGTTATATTATAGTGAGTAAAGTGAGGTAAAAAAAATACTGAATATAAATAATTTATATTTTTTGACATAAATAGTCAAAATGATGTATAAGATCCTAAGTTAAAGCAATACATAAATGACTTTAGTCTAAGTTCATTGACACACTATGGCATCGAACTATATATAATTCTCATCATCTCTATGAGAATAATTCATCTGTCAAAATCCTTTCATTAGGATCATTGGGATAAACAATGTTTCACTTTTAACTTTCTCTAAAGTAAAGTGACTGATTAATTGTTACCAGTTTCATGCCTGATTCTGGTGCAGCTGCTGCTGCTGGCTCCTCAGTCTGTAGCTCATCTTTGCTACACTCTACAAAACCATTTAATCAAATCAAGGTGTATATTTACTACAAACTAATATCACAAAACAAGTCACACATACATTTTATGCTAATGCTTATTGGTTATCCTTAGCGAAAACAACACCTGATAAACAAGAAAAGCACACTCCGAACGGAACTCAAACCATGGTCTCCGGCATGAGAGGCGAATGCGCTAACAAGGAGCTAACAAGTTGCGTCAATCGGGTCAAGGAGGCTGGAGGCTACAACATGTGATGACAGTCGGTAGTGGACCTCTTGAGGTTTAGCCTACTGTGGGTGAAAGCCAGCCAGATGATGATTTTCAGACTTTAAGGACAAAAACAAATGTGAATTCTTACCCACTGACTTCTTTCGGAAAAATCCCCAAAGCCTCATTTGCTTAATTTTTGCTGTCTTTCCTGCTAACTGCTGTTAACTCGCCACTAAGTAACGTTAGTTGATGTCAACGACTGTGCAAGCTCCTCCCCTACCTGCTGCATATTCAACAGAGAGGAAGAAACAGAGTCGCCCATAGGCTACCGACAGCAAAGGAACTTATTCTATAGGCTAGATTATGCCTATGTCTATTTTTACAGGCTGTATGCAGTATGGGCAAAGCCAAAGCACAATGAAATAAGGCAACTTATGATTTCGGAGGTTTACATAGGCTTTTGTCCGGTTTCATATTTGTCAGTCAACTTTTCAAAATACATTCGGGGCTACACTCAAAACATTCGGGGCTGAAGCCCCGGCAAAATCGGCTGCTGCCGCCTTGGGATAAACTATTTGTTTTTCTCTATTTGTTTGTAGATTAATTAAGAGTGGAAAGTGATTAAAAATACATAGGCAAAAAGAGAAGGCTTTGCTGGCCCTGAGAATTTGCCACTGCCTAGAATACAGAAAATATTAGCTATGAAATAAGTAATTGTAAGACAAAGATGTTTTATTGCAAAAATGATTATTCAAAATAATAATAAATTATTTATTCAAATAAAATATATACCATCACTGTCATTTCCACCATGGAATTCTATTAAACACAATACGGAATTTGAGATGTATTTGAAATGACACTGTTGTGGGACCTACATACACTGTTGGACAATTATAGTAGATCAAACAAAAAACAAATAAATAGAATGTGAAAAAAATGTCAACTAGAATTTACTTTCTAAAAGTCAACATTGCTAATGTACCCAATTTTGAAGAGGCACCATATAGAGTGCCTTTTGAAGCAAAACTGTATTAACGCATAGTCCTTTCAGGGAAAAAACACTTCTCCACAATGGTAACGCGTGGCACTTCAAGTTATGCAGTTTAATTGATAAATGGGCGGGGCTTTGGGCACGTCAGAGGTGATGTTGAGTTAGTACCTCCCCGTGATACGCTTGTTCTTTGACAAGGTCTGCGCTAAACACCGCATTTACAGTCATGTGGAAAGAATTTAAATAGTAACTTTGAACGGACACGTTTATATGAATGAGCCACAAATCTTCTATTTGTAACAGCGCGCGTGTATAATCGCTCGGCCTTAAAAGCATCTTCATCAACTGAGGGGGAAAAAAGATGCCGCTGTAAAACTTTTCAATGCTTTAACGAGAGAGAGAATGAATCGCCACGATGGGTGAGAAAGACAGAACAGAGAGAACTTTTGATACTATCCGACATCAACAACGAGAATAAGCATGATTACATAGATACCGTCTTTACTTGTTTGAGAAAAAGTTTGGCCAGTTTTGGGGCGAATTATGGCGCGAGAGATTGGAGAGTCTGGAGAAGCCACAAGTGCCAAAGTGAAAAAGCATAAAAGAAGGAAAAGCAAAAAGGAGAGCAAAACAAGGACTGTACACGCCAACCTTTTGTATGACCATACCAAAGGAGGGGAAAACCCCAACAGACACTATGCAGACAATAAGATCAAAACCACAAAATACACTCTGCTTTCTTTTCTACCGAAGAACCTCTTCGAGCAGTTCCATCGATTTGCCAACGTGTATTTTGTTTTCATCGCCTTACTGAATTTTGTGCCAGTGGTCAAAGCTTTTCAACCAGAGTTGGCTCTTGCCCCTGTGGTGTTTATTTTGTCTGTTACAGCTATCAAGGATTTATGGGAGGACTACAGACGCCACCGTTCGGATAAAGAAATAAACCATGTGGACTGTCTCGTTTACAGTAGGTGAGCACGTGAAAACAGTTATAAAGCTAATACAGTATATGTGCATTTGTTACATTTCATTTTCGACAAAACTTTACTACTACGAGGTTGAGACCTATTCAGCAGGCAGCATCATAGGCGTATGTCAAAAGTGCATACACATGTAGCGTAGGTATCTTCTTAAAGTTGTACTCTTGTCATTTTTCCTCGTTACAACAGTTTTCCTCGTTACAACAGTTTGACTCCAAAGGAAATAAATAGTACATTAGAAACGTATGTATAAAATTATGTCCAGCCACATAAGATGAAGACTCCAGTCTTATCAGTAAATGTATAAATGGTGTTTTTATTCTACATGGAGCGGGACCCCACATGGGGGCTGCCATGTTTGGATCACTTGGCCAGCTGCTCATTAGTCACTCTGCTATTGGACACTTTAACTAATTAAATAAAATGAGTCATAATTGAATGTGAATAGTGTATTTCTACAATATGGAGGCCCAAACCGGCATAAATAATAAATGAATAAATGTCTTGATAAAACAAATATAATTAGTTTTTAATTAAACAGTATTCCTGAATTTATTATTGTATGACTTTATTCCTTTTATTATTTTCTATATTTATTTGTAACTTTATTTTTTATTCTTTTTAGCTTTTAATTATTTATTCATTTATTATGCATATTTTTTTATTTATGTGTTCATTTATTTTTTATATTTATTTATTTCCACAGATATTTATTTCCATATTTATATATTCCCATATATATTTATTTATTTATACATGTATTTATTTTTACTTTTCTGTGTGCAACATGGAAATGAGGGAGGCGGTCCTTGCGGAGCTCCAGTGCATCACTGGATGAGAGCTCAGTAGTACTTATCGGAAGCAGATGGACGTCCCACCTTAGCACCCTTTGACTCGCACAGATTTTGAATATGCAGGGAAACATTTGGCAGAGAGTTTAACAATCTAGGATGTGCTACGACATTCATACCAGCATAGAGCTCTCCTAAAACATCAATAAGCACCTCTACTCTAAATGAAACATAGTTATTTGATGCGTGGTTATCGACTTCATTCGCATGTTGTGCAACTCTCTAGATATATGTGAAGAGTTGGCAATAGATTTTTTTATTGCAGATGTATACATACATAAACAATCAGGGAAATGAAGCATGGTTGTATCTTTTACAATGAACAATCATAACAACAGAAAACAGTATTATGGATTTGCAGACATCAAAATATGAAGTTAAATACACAGAAAAAAAAGAAAAGGACAAGGCTAAATCATATCATTTATGAAACTTGCTCATTTTGTGGTTTTGTTGAAGAAAGAGCTCCCCATTTATTTTGTGATTGTAGTATAACCAATACATCTTGGATTGACTTAAGCTCTTCTGTTTTTTTAGCCCCACAAATAGCTATAGTTTACACGCGATATGGCTATGACCTAATGTCACATCAAAACAAGTCAAGAGTAATCGAGCACATGCTTCAATCTACAATAAGCCAATGGTAAGCAGGACCCGCCCACATAATTATCATACAAGAGACAGAAATGTAAGAATAAATACAAAAATAAATAAATGTGGGAATATTTAAATATAGAAATAAATACATGTGGGAATAAATAAATATAAAAATAAATGACTGCATAAATAAATAATAAAACAAATGAAAGAATAAAAAATGTTTTCAAAAATAAAAATAAAAAGAGAAAATAATAAATAAAAAGAGAAAATAATAAAGGAAAAAAAGTCATACAAAAATAAATTCAGGAATAACTTTCATTAAAAACTAATTATATTTGTTTTATCAAGACATTTATTCCTTTATTTATTTTCTTATTATTACATTTATTTATTTATTATTTTTTGGCTTGTTTAAGAGCCCGTCAATTTACACCTGCATGAGACATTCTTGTGTAGTGTCTCGGGTGCGTTGCATCATAAACATAATATGTTTAGGTCACTGTTTCAAGTTAAATATAGTTTAATACTCAGTCTTTAAACACATCTTGAGATCCCTTCATTCGCATTTGCGCTCCTTCAAGTGTTTTGAACGCAAGAATGTAACGCATGTTTGTGTTGTTCTGCCTAATGAAGTGTTTTCTTTACTGTATAAACCACATACAGCTGAAATTTAACTTACTGCCCACTGGAGTAAACAGGTGGTACTTCTAGCTTGCATTTCTCAGGAATCTTCCTTATTATGGTCCGAGGGCAGTGCGATTAATTGCATACATTTTTTTAACGTGTTATTTTTGGTCAAATACATTTAGTCAAATTTGTTAAATCGACAGCCCTAATATATATATATATCTTTAATAATGCTGCATGTGCTTATGATTCAGTTTATGTTAGCAGCTCACAAATGTTTGATACATAACCACAATCCTTGCTTCGGTAGTTTGGGCTGTGTTAATGGTACAACGCATTTATTTGATATTTTTTTTTGTGTGTATTTTTGGAATTTAAAAAAAAAATTGTCCCGCCACATAATGGCAAAAGACACAGTACTGATGTAGGCAAAGTAAGAACTGAAATGTATCTCCAAGAAAATAAATGCTGTTGACAGGATGGCATATGGCTGAGATGTTTGTGCGTTCCAACCCTCGGTATCACTCTTGTAAGTTGTTGTTATTAGCGTTGCCATTTCTAGTCAGAATAACTGTTTATCTTATACATTATTTAATTTAGTTTAGATGTATTATCACTGGGCAGATTATGTAACTGTAACTGATCACCTAAAATAGTGTTTTATTTCCATGGAAGTTATGTTGTAGACATGAATGTGCTCATTTTTGTCTTATTCCCTTGGTTTAATGAGGAATCCCAATTTCAATTTTTTTAAATGGTTTAATCTTTGTAAAAGAAGATCAAAGATTAAACCATGTTCTCAATGTTGATAATATGAGGCCAAATTATTGCCCTGGGCCTTTGTTGTGTAAGTGTGTCAAATAATCTTGCTGAACACTTTTATAGTAAAAGATTATTGTACGTGTGATGTTTAAATTCAGTTTTGGCCATGGTGATAAACGCAGTGTGCTGAGAGTTTGAGCTACAGTCCTTTACCAGATAACCCTTGTCAGGGAATTTCGCTTTGTACTGAAATGAAGGCCATTGTCTTGCTTTCCCTTGTAAAACAGGCATTGCCCATGCGAATTCTGGCTTGTTTAGAATCTGTCTGACTCTCATCAGCATTTTGAGGTCTTCCGCTTGTTTATTTGCTGGAGTCATGGAGTCAGTCTGGAGACTGTATTTCTGATGAAAAGCATCTCTTTCAGCTATGTACAGTTAACTCTTGTCAAAAGCCACAGTGTTTCTCAGACTCCACAATCAGAGCTAGTGCCCTGCTAACATTGCTCTCAAGGTTGGGCTTGATTGAATTTTCTAGAGTGAATTACTCTATTATGAAAATTGTTCCCTTAGATAACCAAACCATATGGAATGGCAGCTGATCGAGGTCTCAAAGTATGATGTCACAACTGAACCTAATTGACCTTTATGTGATTGCAAAGTCATAAGACTATAATACATAACCCAGTGCTGTTCATTGGAATAACATGGCAGAAAGACCTGAAGAATACAGGAGACTTTTTCAGATAATTCTGTCCCTATTTTGACTTTTGAAACGTGAAAGAGCTTATGAATGAGGTGTTTTGAAAAATCTGAATGTTATTTATATGGTTTGACATCCAAACACCTCTATAAGCTCTGCTGTAGTGTTCTCCAACATTTCCACTGGGTTTGACAGGGTGTTTTTATATTTGCACAATGTTTTCCATGTGTGCATGGCATCCAGGCACTGCCCTCTAATTACACACATTTGTTGCCTGATGTGTGATTTAATAGACCTATAGCAAAGGAGTAACTTTATAAACTTGTATATCAATATATGTGTCAATATCATTTGTCAAAACATTTCAGTATTGTATTGTACAGAGACGTACAAGTGTGTAAGATGAGACAGGAATGTGGATGTTTCTGAAACTCTCCTGACAGGCTATTTGCATCTCCCACAGATCCTCCCATTTAAATATTTGACCGTACACAGACTTCAAAACAGCAGAGAATTTATGGAAGTTATGTTTATGATATGTTTTATTATTTTCTTCTAAAAAAAAAAAATACACACACACACACACACACACACACACACACAACCGGTCAAAAGTTTTGAGATATATATATATATATATACAATTTTTTATTTTCTTCACATTTTAGAATAATAGTAAAGACATCAAAACTATGGAATAACATAAATTGAACTAGGGGAATTAACAAAATCCAAAATAAATCAAAAATGTGTTATATTATATAATCTTCAAAATAATCACCCTTTGCCTAGAATTTGCAGACATGTACTCTTGACATTTTCTCAACTTCTTGAGGTATCACCCTGAGATGCTTTTTAAACAGTATTGAAGGAGTTCCCATCTATGTTGGGCACTTATTGGCTGCTTTTCTTTATTATTTGGTCCAAGTCATCAATTTCATAAACTTTTTGTATTTATTTTTTTATAAACATTTTAGTTTTAGAATGAAATAAATTAATATGGTGGCACAATTATATTTTTGACTACAAAATTTATTTCAAATATTTAAGCATACGCCTTCGGATCAAACATTTTTAAGATCATGAGAAACATTTCAGTCAAGTGTTTCAAAACTTTTGACTGGTATTGTGTGTGTGTGTGTGTGTGTATATACAGTATCTCACAAAAGTGAGTACACGCCTCACATTTTTGTAAATATTTGATTATAACCTTTCATGTGACAACACTGAAGAAATGACACTTTGCTACAATTTGTAAATTTGCTGTCTCCTCAAAATAACTCAACACACAGCCATTAATGTCTAAACCTCTGGCAACAAAAGTGAGTACACCCTAAATGAAAATGTCCAAATTGTGCCCAAAATGTCAATATTTTGTGTGGCCACCATTATTTTCCAGCACTGCTTTAACCCTCTTGGGCATGAAGTTCACCAGAGCTTCATAGGTTGCCACTGGAGTCCTCTTCCACTCGTCCATGACAACATCACGGAGCTGGTGGATGTTAGAGACCTTGTGCTCCACCACCTTCCATTTGAGGATGCTCCACAGATGCTCAATAGGGTTTAGGTCTGGAGATATGCTTGGCCAGTTCATCACCTTCGCCCTCAGCTTCATTAGCCCGGCAGTGGTTGTCTTGGAGGTGTGTTTGGGGTCGTTATCATGCTGGAATACTACAGTCTCTGAAGGGAGGGGATCATGCTCTGCTTCAGTATGTCACAGTACATGTTGGCATTCATGGTTCCCTCAATGAACTGTAGCTCCCCAGTGCCGGCAGCACTCATGCAGCCCCAGACCATGACACTCCCACCACCATGCTTGACTGTAGGCAAGACACACTTGTCTTTGTACTCCTCACCTAGTTTCTGCCACACACGCTTGACACCATCTGAACCAAATAAGTTTATCTTGGTCTCATCAGACCACAGGACATGGTTCCAGTAATCCATGTCCTTAGTCTGCTTGTCTTCAGCAAACTGTTTGTGGGCTTTCTTGTGTATCATCTTTAAAAGAGGCTTCCTTCTGGGATGACAGCCATGCAGACCAATTTGATGCAGTGTATGGCATATGGTCTGAGCACTGACAGGCTGTCCGCCCACCCTTTCAACCTCTGCAGCAATTCTGGCAGCACTCATCTCTATATCCCAAAGACAACCTCTGGAAATGAGGCTGAGCACATGCACTCAACCTCTTTGGTCGACCATGGCAAGGCCTGTTCTGAGTGGAACCTGTCCTGTTAAACCGCTGTATGGTCTTGGCCCCCGTGCTGCAGCTCTTAGGGTCTTGGCAATCTTCTTTTAGCATAGGCCATCTTTATGTAGAGCAACAATTCTTTTTTTCAGATCCTCAGAGAGTTCTTTGCCATGAGGTGCCATGTTGAACTTCCAGTGACCAGTATGAGGGAGTGTGAGAGCGATGACACCAAATTTAACACACCTGCTCCCCATTCACACCTGAGACCTTGTAACACTAACGAGTCACATGACACCAGGGAGGGAAAATTGCTAATTGGGCCCAATTTGGACATTTTCACTTAGGGGTGTACTCAACTTTTGTTTCCAGCGGTTTAGACATTAATGGCTGTGTGTTGAGTTATTTTGAGGGGACAGCAAATTTATACTGTTATACAAGCTGTACACTCACTACTTTACATTGTAGCAAAGTGTCATTTCTTCAGTGTTGTCACATGAAAGGTATAATCAAATATTTACAAAAACGTGAGGTGTGTACTCACTTTTGTGAGATAGTGTGTGTGTGTGTGTATATGTATATATATATATATATATATATATATTATACACACACTGGCAGCCAAAAGTTTGGAATAATGTACAGATTTTTCTGTTTCAGAAGTAAATTAGGGGTGGGCATTCATCAATAATTTGGTATTTGAATATTTAAGATAAAAACATTCTTGAATATTGTATTATTTAAATTAAGGTAATTAACAGGGCTGCCCCCAAACAAAGATTTTCCTAGTCTACTAGTAGGCATTAATTTAAGCCATTAGTCGACTAGTCGCATGTTTACGATATTAATTTATTTGAATATATTTTTTGGGGGGGTGGGGGGGCATTAGAAAATGGTTTGAGTTCCAGGGCTGAGAAAGAATTTTATAAGTTGCATTGTTAACACTGTTCTACATTACAGAGAAATGCTAAACTGTAGTCTTTGAAGTATATATTTTACAAGCAAACGCACAAAGCGAGCCGCAGCGTCGCCGGCAAAAGTAGTAATGATTCTGAATGTGTTGGAAAAACCAGCAACGAGACTGTCTGAACATTTTGTTAATTTATAGAGATTAGTGTTGTCAAAAATACCGGTACCAAGTCGGTACACAAACAAAAATATATTTACTATACCAGAAAGTCTACCCGGTACCCATGCAGAGTTGGGAACTTTTGAACGCTCACAACAAGCAAATGATGACGACAAGCAAAGTAGCTGGTGCTGCGGAGTCTCAACTGAATCTTGTCAAAAAGAAAAGTGGAAATAGTCAGGTTTGGAAATTCATAGGTTAGGGAAACATCATAGATCAGCAAAAACCTATTTGTAATCGCTGCTTTCGCAATTTTCTGACGAAAGGAGGAAACACGTCAAACTTAATAAAGCACATGAAAGACAGACACCTGGATTTATTCAAGCAACTAAAGCAGGTGAGTTTATCACTAGAACTACCAGAATTCTATAACTACTAGAATGGCCATAGTGGTCATTCTGACCGTTCATACTAGACTGTACCAAATGTCATTTTTTTTCATGTCATATTTACATTCGAAACTTCAATTGAGGTTTTAGAATGAAGCTTCTAATGTCTGTCGTCATATTTTATGACGTTATCACCCTAAACATTTTTTTAAATCCTCGAACAAAATCCTCAATTTGAATAAAATAGTACAATATGGATTAAATGGAGCATGGAGCGCCAAGCGAACGCAGATAGGCCTACATAATACGATATTTTTTGTAATATATATATTAGCTGCTAGACTGCCCCGGAAGGTGCGTGCCTCGCTTTGTGTCCAGCAAGTTTTTTCACCACAGTGAAAATGTTTTTGAAAGTCTAAACACCAACAAACATGGATTGAGGCAGAATATTTAGTTAGATAAAAACATGTTGTGAATTTTGGAAATTATTACAGCTATCTTTTTTACAACGCTCTGGATTTATTGGAAATGTTTGGACAACACGAATCGGAAACAATCCTATTTAATAAACACCAGGACACGAAATTTAAATTCTAATGAATGTGAAAATGTATTAGTTCATCGACAACCACAGAACTTGGAGTAATTACAGATAGAAATTTGATTATTTATATTATATTGTTTTCTTTGTAATATAAAAACAAATCAATGCAATAGCTTATAAAAACATCACCAATGTGTATTTCAATGCATAGTAAAAACCTTAGACATGTATGAAACACATATAGGTCTAACCCAAAATGGCCAAAACAGTTAATAAAGAATATGAACATTCGCTAAACTGTGGGAAAACAAACTGATTTAGAAAGCAATATTTGCTTTACAGTGAGCAAAAATATCATGCTGTAAAACTATAATGAAAATATTATGCTGTAAAATCATTATGAACGAATTCTCCTAAAAGTGGGCTCACTTGAACAAGGCATCTGGTTGTTATGGGGCAAACACCGCACATCATTCACTAACGTTTGTGGATCGATTACTCAGTCAACACAGGTACTCTCTACCTTCCATGTGTGGCTCCCACACTACCTTTTGACATTTGTCACAAGTGTCCTTAGTTTTGTTTTTCTTGCATTTTCTCCACACTTGGCACTGCCTTCCCCTGCTCCTGCCTGGGTCCTGGCACCATCAGCTGTGTGGCTTTTGCTCTCATATGGCTGTAGCGAAGTTCATTTACCAGTCGCATTATGAAGTTCCTCTGTGACATTCTCTCATTTGTGCATTTCTTGAACATGATGGAAGCTTGGTTCTGTTGGTTCTGTAATATGTGACTGTATCTGGTTTAGCCTTTTGGCCACTTGTGATGACAACAGCTGTGTGGACAGTGCTTTCCTTCTTTTGCACTGATAGACTGTGAGCTTTGCATTGTCACTTCTCTGCACCTCTGTGGTGAACAGCATCCTTTGTTCCTTTATGGTCAAAATGACCGTTATGGCCATTCAAGTTAGATACACTCAGAACTCTTTTTTTCTTTTTCTTTTTTTTTTTCTTTTAATAAAATAACAATGTTAGAATAAAATATACACACATTTAAGAAAAGTCATGGTCATATGGTTATATGGGTTTTATTACATTGCAAAATTAAAAAACTGTCAAAATGAACTGAAACGCTTAGTCGACATTATCGACATCGTCGAAAATACTAAATTGATGAGAAAAATGTTCGTTGATGAATAGTCGTTTGATCTCATTTAACGTAACATAAAATCACAATAAACTGTAACGATGTCGCGTGAGAGCAGCAGTTCACGCCTGATGGAGGAAGAATTACAAAGATCAGTCCAGATACACTCTAAACTTTCACCGTTTATTTTATGTAGATCCCAAATTATTAGGGAATGATAAAAAAAAAAGCATGTACCATTGTGGAATAAGCAGAGCCGGAGCTCTTTAAAGGAAACATCCCGGTGTTACATCGTAAATGCAGTAAAATGTAATGCGTTATAGCCTTATTAAAGTTCAAATAATACAGAAGCAGCTCATGTTAATAACTTTAAACTCAGAAACTGGCATTTCTCTGTGTGGTCGGTGCCTCTTTAATGAGTTGTGCGAATGTCCCGATCTCAAAGGGAGAGATTGAAACTGTACCCGGCTGAGAGAGACTGCCTCGGGGACGCTCATCATAATGCAGCTAGATTAGAATTTATTTAATCATAATATCTATATATATGTCACTATGCATTTCTTTTCATGAAGAAAAATGGAAAGCTTTATTAATAAGAGAGCACTTTACACATTAGTTTGGAAATAGTTTTTTATTCATTCTTTTGTATGCTTGTTTATTTAGGTTTTGTTTTTTAGTACTTGGTAAAAACTTAAAGTAAAAGTTGAAGCAAATCTTATATAAGTGTTCAAAAATACTTTAAGCATACATTGTTCAGTTTTGTTATAATTAAAAAATAATATATTTAAATTAAAGTGTTGCTCAATGGCATATTTCTGTTCTTAGTTCTGCTGCTAATGTTTTGTAGACTTTGTTATTAAAAGAGTGTTGTTCAGAAACCTGTTTTTGTGTTTTGCTTTGGTACCGAAAATGGTATTGAGTACCGTGAAATTTCACTGGTATTGGTACCGTGACAACATTAATAGAGGTAAATGCACATTAGGGTTGTGCCGACAGATGATGATCTCTGGGATGGACGATGGTAAGAGTGATCGCCAATAGTTGATGCCTTTGACGATGTCAAGATGATATTTGGCTTGTTTTCCCATTGATGTATTAAATTATTATTATTATTTGGCTATTATTATCAAATTAATATTACAAATAATTTGCTCGTAGAGACACAGACACGTGCTTGAAGAAACACGTTATTATATTATTAAGAGTGGATGACAGAAAAGGCATCTATGCACATGTATGTCACGCTGTTTGTTCAGAGGCGTGCAGTCTCGTGGAACACATGCATTTAAAAGGTCTCACTCTTTCTTTGTTTCTCTCTTCTGAATAATTTTTTTGCAAGAACTGTATCATATATAAGTGCTGCAAATTACCTCAGACATCTCAGCACAGGAGGTGCTTTGCGTTAATTCACATTATTTCCACTAAATCTGTGATTTAAAACAAAATAATACAAAAACACAGTCATCTTAAACCATGATTTATATGTCAGTGATAATTTTAATTATTATTTTTCTATTTATAATTTTTTTTATGTCTTCATTTGCAAGTAATTTTCTGACTGCATGTTTAGACGGATACTTGCCTGATGGTAAATGGAAAGGTGTGTGTGTGTGTAATAATATATATATATATATATATAATCACTTTGTTATTTTATTAGCTTTTTTGTTTGGAGTGCAATTTGAATTTAGAAAGGTATTTGATTTAAGTTTTTTGTTTTTTAAATAAATTAAATTTTCAATGCAAACTCACTAAAGCAAGAATATTCACCAATCCCTCAGCCCGAGGGTTGTCTATGTAATTGGATTTTGCAATATTGATATATATTGTGAACGAGGGAACAAAATGAATTATTTCACACACATGATGTATTTTCCCAGACAACGAAATACCCGACCGGAGAGAATGCACAGATGAAGTAGTTTCTTTGCCAGAGAGATGTCGCCTTACACAATTGTTGTAAAACCATCTTTCAAAAAGTTTAACAACACACATTTTAATTGCACTTAATTTTTGACATTTTCATTTGAATTTTTAGTTAAAAGACATAAAAGTTCAAAGTTTGAAATCAAGGTGTCTTGCTTTATGTTGGCTTAACCCTAAACCTGCTTAACGAAAATTACATGGTACTACCTAGCGTCCAACCAGCGGTAATACTGGTGTTCGTGTTTTTTTCTGCGACCAATCAAAACTTGATCGACCAAGGCTCTTCTCATTGACTAACATTTGGTCTACTATCAGGGGGCAGCTCTTGTTATTAATGAGAAGGCAACATTGTAAAATATTTTTTTTTGTCATAAAGTTTGCATCACCATTTAAAAAAAAACAAGCTTCTAATTACATCAAAAACAAGCTTATATTACGTCCTGTGTGTTTTTTTTTTTTTTTGAAAATATTTAAAGGAATAGTTCACCCAAAAATAAAATTTTGCTGATAAATTACTCACCCTCAGGCCATCCAAGATGTATCGGAGTTTCTTTCTTCATCAAAACAGAACATTTCCTTTTTAAACAAGCAATGTGCGAAAACAAAAAAGTATATTGTATATCATGTCATGTTTTTGTTGAGAAAAACAAGCATATCCACATCCTCAGTAAACTGTACTCATTTATACACACCAGTTTAATTGATGGAATGACCCTCCGCTAGCAAAGTCTTTCTCAGATGCCATGTTTGTTGTTTACAGAAGTGTTGCGGGGATTACGTTGCAACATACACTCACCTAAAGGATTATTAGGAACACCATACTAATACTGTGTTTGACCCCCTTTCGCCTTCAGAACTGCCTTAATTCTACGTGGCATTGATTCAACAAGGTGCTGAAAGCATTCTTTAGAAATGTTGGCCCATATTGATAGGATAGCATCTAGCAGTTGATGGAGATTTGTGGGATGCACATCCAGGGCATGAAGCTCCCTGTTCCACCACATCCCAAAGATGCTCTATTGGGTTGATATCTGGTGACTGTGGGGGCCACTTTAGTACAGTGAACTCATTGTCATGTTCATGAAACCAATTTGAAATGATTCGAGCTGCCAAGAAAACATCCCCCACACCATTACACCACCACCACCAGCCTGCACAGTGGTAACAAGGCATGATGGATCCATGTTCTCGTTCTGTTTACGCCAAATTCTGACTCTACCATCTGAATGTCTCAACAGAAATCGAGACTCATCAGACCAGGCAACATTTTTTCAGTCTTCAACTGTCCAATTTTGGTGAGCTCTTGCAAATTGTAGCCTCTTTTGCCTATTTGTAGTGGAGATGAGTGGTACCCGGTGGGGTCTTCTGCTGTTGTAGCCCATCCGCCTCAAGGTTGTGCGTGTTGTGGCTTCACAAATGCTTTGCTGCATACCTCGGTTGTAACGAGTGGTTATTTCAGGCAAAGTTGCTCTTCTATCAGCTTGAGCAATGAGTTCACTGAACTAAAATGGCCCCCACAGTCACCAGATCTCAACCCAATAGAGCATCTTTGGGATGTGGTGGAACGGGAGCTTCGTGCCCTGGATGTGCATCCCACAAATCTCCATCAACTGCTAGATGCTATCCTATCAATATGGGCCAACATTTCAAAAGAATGCTTTCAGCACCTTGTTGAATCAATGCCACGTAGAATTAAGGCAGTTCTGAAGGCGAAAGGGGGTCAAACACAGTATTAGTATGGTGTTCCTAATAATCCTTTAGGTGAGTGTATATGTGTATGTATATGTGTATACACTGATCAGCCAAAACATTAAAACCACTGGCAGGTGAAGTGAATAACATTGATTATCTCGTTAAAATGGCACCTGTCAAAAGTAGGGATATAAAAGTTGGGTGCTAAAGGCTCATTGATGCACGTGGGGAGCAAAGTCTAGCCCGTCTGGTGCAATCCCACAGAAGCGCTACTGTAGCACAAATTGCTGAAAAACATAATGATGGCCATGATTGAAAAGTATCAGAACACACAGTGCATTGCAACTTGCTGCGTAGCCACAGACTTGTCACAGTGCCCATGCTGATCCATGTCAACAATGGGCATGTGAGCATCAGAATTGGACCATGGTGCAATGGAAGAAGGTGGCCTGGTCTGATGAATCATGTTTTCTTTTTGATCATGTGGCAGCCGGGTGAGTGTGCATCATTTACCTGTGGAAAAGATGGCTGAAGGATGCACTGTGGGAAGAAGGCAGGCCGACGAAGGCAGTGTGATGCTCTGGGCAGTGTTCTTCTGGGAAACCTTGGGTTTCCTGGCATTCATGTGGATGTTACTTTGATGCGTACCACCTACCTAAAGATTGTTGCAGACCACGTACACCCCTTCATGTCAATGGTATTCCCTGATGTCAGTGGCCTCTATCAGCAGGATAATGCATCCTCTGATCCATGGAGGCCCCACTTTGCAACTTACAGGACTTAAAGGATCTGCTGATAACGTCTTTGTGCCAGATAACACAGGACACCTTCAGAGGTCCTGTGGAGTCCATGCCTCGACGGGTCAGAGCTGTTTTGGTGGCACGAGGGGGACCTACATGATATTAGGCAGGTGATTTTAATGTGTGTGTGTGTGTGTGTGTGTGTGTGTGTGTGTGTGTGTGTGTGTGTGTGTGTGTGTGTGTGTGTGTGTGTGTGTGTGAGCGTGTATTTATCACTTTGTGGGGACCAAATGTCCCCATAAGGATAGTAAAACCCGAAATTTTTGACCTTGTGGGGACATTTTGTCGGTCCCCATGAGGAAAACAGCTTATAAATCATACTAAATTATGTTTTTTGAAAATGTAAAAATGCAGAAAGTTTTCTGTGAGGGTTAGGTTTAGGGGTAGGGTTAGGTTTAGGGGATAGAATATAAAGTTTGTACAGTATAAAAACCATTATGTCTATGGAAAGTCCCCATAAAACATGGAAACACAACATGTGTGTGTGTGTGTGTGTGTGTGTGTATAGTTTATATACAGCACTTCGCAAATGCTTGCCACTTAAGATGTTTCACAGAAACGTTTATCTTAAGATGGTTATTTACATTTTTTATGTCGTAGATGTAGCCAGAGTTTGTTTCACTTTGTTGATCAAACACACCTGCAGATCGGCACACTCAGTCAACCAATACACTTAAATGTTATTACAGAGACTGCTATATAACATCGATTTACTCGGCTGGCTCGACGAACACATAAAGACAGGGATGTAGCCAATGAACTAGAAACTTACAAGGCAATTTTGCATGGCACGGGACCTGACAACTGGTAAAATTGCATGCAGCGTTTGTGCATCCAAGACGGTGCTTGCATCGTGGTTAAGAACTTAATTAATTCAAGTCACCCTCCTCATGTCTCTCACAGTTTACTAAAACAACATATCAAAATTATGAAAATATTATTCATATTGTATCCACACATGTAGGCATCTAATCTCTTGTGGTCCATGCAGTGTTGTCAGCTTTAACTGGTCCTTGATGAATTAATAAACTTTTTAAATAGTTTATTAAGTTTTAAAAATTATTGCTAAAGATGACAGCAACTCTAAACAGATAAACCACACCTATTTATTGTTTTTCAAAAGTATTGACAAGCTGCTTAAAATTTACTTTTACAGTTTTTTTCCCACAATAAAATGCACAATGAAAAGTTATTTTGGGCAGCGAAATATAATTTAATTATAGATTGGGTGATCAGACGTCCCAGTTTATTACACAGGACAGTCGTGGTTTTTGGTAGGGTCACTGATTTTTTTTTTTCTTCTTAAATTAAATCCCCTCATTGTCTTTCTCAATATTGTCTCCGGTATCATTTGCAGAGAAGAAAATAAATTATTGCAAATCTGCTATGATACATTTACAGATACATTTCAGCTATGACATCCATGCAAATGCCCAAAATAATGCAAAAATGTGTTTTCAACAACAAACTGATAGAAGCGGATCCATGTCTTCGCGCAACACTTGAAAATGTAATTGGGGTGTTTTCTGAATGTTCATTTTCCCCACGAGCATGGAGGTAAATCAGCAGAGTGTCACATTCAGACAACTAACCTGCACTTTTTTTTTTTACATAGTACAAGTACTTAAAGCAAAGACTTCCATTGTAACTGCCTCACTGTAACGATTTATGCTTTTTTAAAAGGAGAGTCTAAATAAATTTTTGTGATAATATTATGTCACAAATGCTGTCGATTAAGCTTAACTTGTATTGAACCTGGAACATTCCTTTCAGTGTTGAGTTGTGGGGATTGTATTTTGAATTTTAGCTTCCAATGTTGTGAATTTTGTGTTAAAATGTGTACCTGACATGACAAGTCTACGCATACTTACACATGAAATATGAAATGATATGGATTGAATAGGCTACATGGAATTTGTAAAAAAAAAAAATCTAAAATGTGGTTAAATCGTGAAAAATAAAATGTATATTTTCACAAACTATATTTTCACACCCCTTTCAGAAGGTATGCAAATATAAGATAAAAGATTATAAATTTGATGTAGTACTGCCCTTCAAAAGCTACATTACACAAAATGTACTGTAATTTACACAAATCACTCAATTCAAAAGTTTGCATCCCCTTGGTTCTTGGTTCTAGCGTTGCCTTTTTGAGTGTCAATGCATGTTTGCACCATTGGTAATAGTTGTGTATGTGTCCATTAATTGTCCTAAGTGTCAAAAGCTGGATGTTTATATCGTTTAGCAACTGTTGGGAAGAACTCAAATGACCAGAAGATGCTGGGAAACCAAAGAATGTACAGTGTTTTTATTTTATTTTTTTCATAAGATAAGTGGGCAGCTTCAAAGTCAGGGCAAAGCAGGGACTCATGAACAATTATTACGCAAACAGTCATTAATCACAGAGAAAGCAGCACACCATATTAAAGGGTTTGCTCTCATGCAGTCTGTCTCATTAACGCGCACAGGAGATCAACGGACGCTGAAGAGTTTAATTTAATAATACATCAGATTTCAGTTTGTTTCTCACCAAACCTTATCATATTCCTTCAGAAGCAGACATGAGTCTCCTTAAAATTATGCTGAATTACATTCTGAATTATACTTTTGTGTCCTTTTGAAACTTAACGTAATCACCATAAACTGCCATTGTGTGACATTTGGAGTCATAACAGCACACGGGTGACAAAACAATGACTGAATTAAAATTTTTATGAACTAATCCTTTTAGAACCAAGGGAATGTAAACTTTTGAACAGGAAGACATCTCCGTATATATAATTTATTTTAGAAAGGGATCATTTTAGATAAAACTAAAACAAATTGAAAACGAGTTAGAAATAAAAAAACTAAATTAAAATTTGAGACTACTTAATAACTGTTTTAATGACTAACGCAGATTTCACTTTCTAGTGTATGTTTGAGTAGCGGTGAAAAAGCAACAAATAATTGAAATATCAACAGAGCACAATAAGAAGTGTGTTGTACCTAAAGCAGAAGGTTTCATTATGAAACCACTTATTACCACCAATTATAATATATATATAAATATTAGGGCTGTCAATCGATGAAAATTTGTAATCAAATTAATTACATGGTGTCCCGATTAATTAATCGCATATACAAATATTTGCTGAAACCCCCTCATATAACTATAATTCAATATATAATGATGAAATAATTATACATAGTTATCTTTAAATATTAAAAATGTATATATATATATATATATATAAAAGATATTCAGATCATTAAAATACATATCAATGATTAACTCTTCTGCCACAAGAATGCTAAGACAATACAAAAAATGGCTTTAGAATACAATGTATTGTTTACTACCATATTATTGAACATAAGCCAATCATTGGCATACAGTTCACAGGAATCCAGTTCACAAGTGAATTTGTCAATCAGTTCGAGATTTATTATGAGGGCTTTTTTTAAGGACCTGTCAATTTCAACAAGCGTCAGACATGCTTGTGTAGCGTCTAGCTATAAACATTAAATGTTTAGGTCACTGTGTCAAGTTAAACATAGTTTAATACTCAATCTTTAAACACATCTTGAGATTGCTTAGTTCGGATTTGCACTCCTTCAAGTGTTTTGAACGCAAGAACGTAACGCATGTTTCTGTTGTGATGCTGGATGGTGGTTTTCTTCACTGTATGAACTGTGTGTTGCTCATACAGCTGAAATTTTACTTACTGCCCTCTGGCGTAAAAAGGTGGTACTAAAAGCTTGCATTTCTCAGGAATCTTCCTTATTACGGTCCGGGGGAATTGCGTAAATAAAATGGGTTCAATTTGTTTTTTTCATGCGTTATTTTTTGTAAAATGAATCGCACTGAATTAACACGTTAAATCGACAGCCCTAATATATATATATATATATATATATATATATATATATATATATATATATATCAGTATGAAATGCAACAGAGGTGCTTTTGTAACATTTTATATTGACATTGTTTTTCATAGTTGTGAAATTTAAACTAGATTCTACAAGCATCAGTCAGTTTTGTCCTTTTCCCCTATTAAACATAGAAGGCAGCATTATTGCTCAGAGATTGTCAACTTATTAAAGAACTGCTTCACTGACACTTCAATACAAACAGCAGGCATAAGGTTTCCCAGGATGCTTGGAACACATCAATGTGATCTGGCAACAAATTAAATCTGCTAAAATGGAGAGGAAGGAGCTCCATGTGACATTCCAGGATTTGGCTAATGCATGAGGTTCAGTGCCACCGAGCACAGTGCTTGCTTTTACCATGGCAATGGAAGTAATCATTAGTGCATCAAAATGGGTAGTAGGAGGAGAGCCCTGGCCTCTAGAATGCGACTACCACCAATTCGTGCATACATGGATGACATTACAACCATGACTACAACAGTAGCCTGCACTAATCGGTTATTATGCAAATTAACCAATGACATTCAAAGGGCACTAATGCAATTCAAGCCCGCTAAATCAAGGAGCATCTCTATAATTAAATGTAAAGTAGTAGATACAATTTTTTTCATTAATGGTGAGGCAATACCAACTGTGTCTGAGAAGCCAGTGAAGAGTCTTGGGAGATGGTATGATGGGGATCTAAAGGACAGAGTTTGTGTGGGAGAAGTTGTTCAACAAGTAGTGGAAGGATTGAAGAGCATAGACTGGCAGCTCTCTACCAGGCAAACTTATACTCTGGTGCTTTCAGTTTGGTCTAATGCAGAGGTTGCTGTGGCCACTGACTGTGTATGAGGTTTCTTTGACAAGAGTAGAGAAGCTGAAAGCTTTAATCAGTTCATACATCAGGAAATGGTTGGGAGTTCCACGCTGCCTCAGCTGAGTAGGACTTTATGTTAAATGAATACTGCAGCTACCAGTCTCTGCTCTAACCTAGGAGTTTAAGTGTGCCGAGGTCAGATTGGAAATTACATTAGTATAGTCACACGTCAAATGCGTAAAGGAGGCAGTACCTGTGTTGAAAACTGGAAGAAAGTGGGCGGCAAAGAAAGCTGTGGAAGATGCAAAGGCTGCCCATCGAATTGGTGATATCATGGGGCAAGTTCAGCTTGGAAGAGGGGGTCTTGGTCTCAGTTCAGCTGTATAAAGGCCATTTCCCAAGCCAAGCAGGGAGAATGGATGAGATGGGAGAGCGTGGAACAATGCAATAGTGGCTGGCAAGTCCTATGGTCAATTGAACAGAGCAGGATCAGTTTCCTCATCAGGTCAACATATTATGTTCTCCCATCACCACAGAACCTAAACCTCTGGGTAGGAGAGGATCTCACATGTCCTTTGTGTTCATCACCTGCTACATTAAGGCACATTTTGATGGGATGTAAGGTGGCTCTTTGCCAAGGACTGTTTAATTGTCGCCATGACCAGGTGCTGCGATGTTTAGCCTTAGCATTGGAAGACAAGCTTAACATGACCAATAAGTTGCCACCTGTTCCATCAAAACATTACAAACTAAAGACTACATTCCTCCTCACAGGAGAGCAACCACCAAAAAAAGGTGTAAAAAAAATCCTTGCCCAGGACAGCTGGAAGCTGTTGGAAAATGCTGGCAGATGTTGGTCAAAGACTTATTTTTCCACCTGAGATTGCCACCTCTAACCTTTGACCAGATATTGTCTTGTGGTCTGGATCAGTAGGACTTGTTCACCTGGTAGAGTTAACAGTGCCATGGGAGGATGCTATAGATTAGGTGTATAAGAGGATGAAACTGCGGTATGCTCAACTAGCCACTGAAGCAGAACAGGGAGGATGGAAAGTCCAGGTTTACCCAGAGGAAGTGGGTTGTTGAGGATTTGTGGCACACTCTACAACCCGGTTTCTCAGAGACATCGGATTCAGTGGCCAAGAGTTGCGTCGCACAGCGAAGACCTTATCTGAAGCAGCAGAGAGGAGCAGCAACTGGCTATGGTTGAAACAGAAAGATTCTGGCTGGGGATCTCAAGCACAAGCTGGGCTGAGTTGAGTGGAAGACGGAGGGGGGTGATGCTGGTATGCCAGAATCGCTGTTGAGCCCTCTTGAGGTGTCGTGGGCTTGTCAACAAAACATTGAGGATGGAAGGTGCCCACTTGAAGACCCCAGAGATGTTACCCTACTTAGCTCAGTCCAGACAGTTGTCATGCTGATGCGCTGAGGAGGCCGCAATGTGGTTGTGGTTGAAAACTAAAGAGATGTTTCTACTGACCAGGGTCCCTGCTCATCTGTGTCAATGTGCTGTAGGTGTGCTGCGTGGAGGGATGAGGACTGCAGATGTGGCCTGGCCAATAAATTGCAATGTCCGTACTGTGAGATGCCTAAGAGAGCACTACATTGAGACAGGATGGACAGCTGATCGTCCTCACAGTGGCAGACCACGTGTATCACACCTGCGGGACAGGTACAGGATGGCAACAACAACTGCCTGCGTTTAACAAGGAATGCACAATCCCTCCATCAGTGCTCAGACTGTCTGCAATAGGCTGAGAGAGGCTGGACTGAGGGCTTGTAGGCCTGTGTTGTAAGGCAGGTCCTTACCGGACATCACCGGCAATGTTGCCTATGGGCACAAACCCACCTTTGCTGGACCAGACAGGACTGGCAAAAAGTGCTCTTCACTGACGAGTCACATTTTTGTCTCACCAGGGGTGATGGTCAGACTCACGTTTATCGTCGAAGGAATGAGCGTTACACCGAGGCCTGTGCTCTGGAGCGGGATTGATTTGCGGGTGGAGTTTTTTCATGGTCCGTGGTGGTGTGTCGCAGCATCATTGGACTGAGCTTGTTGTCATTGCAGGCAATCCCAATGCTGTGCATACAGGGAAGACATCCTCCTCCCTCATGTGGCACACAAGATACTGACTGTTACTTTTGATTTTGATATTATATATATATATATATATATATATATATATATATATATATATATATATATATATATATATATATTCTACAATTTACACCTAAAAACATATGACACTTGACATGTTTAAAAAGGATGAGATAAAGACTCCAGTCGTATTGTTACCTACAAAAAACTATTTTATTTTGCATAATTGTGGTACCCCCCACATGGTGGCCGCCATGTTTAGATCACATGACAAGGATTAGGTCACATCTAATTTTCACAACTAATATTTTCCAACTTTCAGTACAGTTTTTGACCACTGAAAAGTTTATTCAGTCGAACTTTCAACTTGGATGCAATATATGCATCAAGTGATTTTCTCTTACACAAGAAAACTGTTTAAACAATTACACTGAATGAATCCCACAGGGTTAGCAAAATACTTGTGTGTGTGTATGTGTGGTAGGATATGTATTGAATGCCAGTACACAATCAACAGGTGTGTGTGTGTGTGTGTGTGTGTGTGTGTGTGTGTGTGTGTGTGTGTGTGTGTGTGTGTGTGTGTGTGTGTGTGTGTGTGATATAGGAAAACCTTATTTTCTGGCCTTGGATATATTTATGAAGTGTTGACTTGCTCTTCTGTTTTGACATGTTTATGCCACATAATTTCCCCCTCCTAAATACACATTTGAGGTAATTATTACATTTCAACTTTTCTGATCTGCTGGGTCTCTGAGATGTCAGCAAACAAAGTAGATGCTCAATTTGGACAGCAAGAGAAACAGAGTTAAGTAAGAGCAGGATGAACACTGTGCGGTTATCATCTAAGGCAGTGGTTCTCAACCAGGGGGCCGGGACCCACTAGTGGGCCTCAGCACACTTCAAAGGGGGCCTCAAGTTGACTTAAATTTAATTATTTATTAAGAAATATTAAAATAATTAAACTTGATTAAAATGCTAAAAAATATTTAATTTAAGATATATGGCTATAAATTATAAACAGACTTTTTCTGAAACTTCTAGAATAAAAAAATTATCCATGATAAATAATTTTAATCAGACACATCTAGTTTCTGGTGAGGGGGGCCTTCAAATATTGTTTTGGACAGGGGGCCTTGGAATCAAAAGGGTTGAGAACCACTGATCTATGGGCCGCCATGTGTCTTAATCGATCCAATTGTAATGCACGTTACATTTACGCTTGGTAAATAAATAAATATATGTGTCTTTGCAAAATGGATATCTAATCTAATACTATGCTAATAGCATGCAACAAAATTTTCAACCTTGTCTAATAGAATTAAAATCAATTTTGCTAATTAATTTTTATGTGTCTCGTTGTACATATTGCAGCATTGAAATGAACACGAGGCACTACAACAGTGACTTTTGTTTTCACACAAATAACTAGTAAAGCAACAAAGATTACAATTATAATATTCTTAGCTACACCTACACTCTGCAGCGTTATACCGGTTTCACGGTATACCACGGTTTGAAAACTGACGGATATTATACCATGTACATTTGTTTATCTATGGTATTGAGAAAAAAATGCAACTGGACGGAGAATCTCACATGCGCGTGCGCATCTCCTTTCCTCCTTGTCTGCCTGTCAGGCGCGGCAACTTATGACACACACACACACACGCAGTGGAGAAACCGTTAGAGAGAAGTGAGGCAAGGGGGTCTGACATGAGTGTTTGTGTGTGTTAAAGCAGTGTTTCTCAACTGATCTATTCGGACTGGGTCGTGGACTGCAGGGAAAGAACAATGCCATTATTCTCCCATTGAAGATGGCTCATTTATCGTAAAAGCATTTTTTTTTCATTGGATATTTCACTTTTCAACTTGCATTGGGACCTAACGTGTCTCAGAGTTGCCAGATAAGAGATTAATACTTGCGCAAATTGGAAATATTCCACCTAATGTTATACTTATTTTGTGCAATCTGGCAACCATGTACGTGAGTGCACTTTTTCTGTCTCTCGCTATCCCCTTTGATCAAATTTAGCGATCTGTTGTGCAATATTCTGCTCAAGGAAAAGTGTTATACGGCTATTCTTTGTCCATTCTTGAGGCTGCTTGTGATGTTTGGTGCTACTAATTTTGCAGGTAAACCTTCTCGGTGATTAAATTAAATATAGAAGTAGATCTCGGCATCATTGACACACGGAGGGGTAATCATTGACATGCAAAACCATCCAGGAGACCCGCATCATGACACTTTTAGCATGTAAACGGGGAAAGTTTTAGGAAAAAAACAAGTAAACTCGCCTGCTTTGCAACAAACCTGAAAAGTTCATTGTTTCAGGATTTTACATGAGTAAAATAAACTGTTATATTCTGACAAACTGTTATAGTTTCATATGAAGTAATCTAAAGGTAGAATCTATTGGACCTCATTTTATATCAACAGTGGCAGTTTTAGTTAACGTTTCAAGATGTGTTTCAGCTAATATTTATTTTTCATAAATACATTAATTTATTATTATTATTATTTAAGACTAGCACACTGACCTAACCATGGTAATGAGGAGCCTTTCCTCCTGTGTAATATGTGTATAAATATGTAATATTAGGTAACAAATGGGATAATAATGGGCTCATATAAGTAAATATGCTCTTCAATTTTTAAAAGGGGGGAGAGACAACTTCCTGTAGATTTTGTTGTTGACATCATCAACAAAAATTATGTCACTTGATGCATGTCCTTGTACTGGAAAACCATGAACAAAACTATGCAACATAAAAGGAAATGCAACCCAGGATACATTAAATACAGGTTATGTTTAATCTATGGCAGGTCGACATTGAATTCCAATGTAAAATCTGTCCTGAAGCAAAACCAGTTGAGAAGCACTGAGTTAAAGGTACTGACAGGAGCACTCTGGCTTCACTGTCACGCATCAACAGTATATGTTAACTGTTAATAATCATAGGACATTACTTCAAAAGCTCACACAGCGCATGTTATTTTTCATTTAGTAGTTCATTTAACATGTAAATTAACATGCTTTAGTTATATAACATGTTATATTTACATGCTATTATGTTATCATGATTATAATTGTTTATTATCATTCTGTTAGCTTTCTTATTTTTTCTATTTATTTTATTTTCAAAAGGGAGACTTTTTTTTACACATACTTCAATAAAATAAATGGTTTCAAGTTTCAATTATAATAAAGTGTTTGCTCAAAAATAAATAACCCTTCTGTTTTCACTGATAATACTAATTGTGTAATACCGTATACCATGAAACCGTGATATTTTCTTACACGGTTATCATACCATGAAAATCTCATACCGTTGCAACCACACAGCTTATTTCCGGCACCTTTGCCAGCATGTTTCTTGCTACGATGTGTGACATATAATGAATGGTCTTTACCATTGTGAGAAAATGTTACATACAGCAAAATGCCACTTGAAATCTGATCAGAGCTGTCAGGCTGAAATGGATTTCCATCATGTTTCATGATTTTTTTCTTTATTTATTTTGCTGTTCAGACTTGCTAAATATGATCAAATTCCAATTGGATATGCACAAAATGTTTATTTGGACTGACAGTCTGAACATAGAACATCTGAACATTGCTTCTGCAATTGGGTTTTTCAGGTCACATTTGCTTTTTATGACATTATCGTTTAGGTTTAAGGTAGGTAGGTTTTATTGATTTATAATTTGATCGAACATTTACTTTAAAAACCTCATCTTTTTGTGAGAATTTTACTCCCTTCTATCACCACACAGTGGAAATTTCATCTTGGAACTGCTACGTGATACCCAGAACAATGCAATACTGGCTAATTTTGCCAAAATTTCACCACTGTCATGAATTTTCATGAGATCAGGCTCTAAATTTTGCTGTACTTGATATTGCTCATGATTACACTAGACTGGACTCTGACGCGTATGATCATGCATTCATGCTTCTGTTTACTAGGGCTGGGAATGTCCACAGACCACCCAGTTCAATATTACAATTATATTTCCTAGCCTATTTGATATGTATTGGGATAATGCAATTCTGGGTATTGTGGTTTGCTATAAAAACTTCATTAAAAAGTTGAAAAGAAAAACTTGAAATCCTTTTTCTCATAAATAAATGTCTATTGAAGAACAGTTGTGTCTGAAATGAAAATTGTTTTCTCTCTGTAATATATAATTTGCTGGTAAAAGGTAGGGATGTGCAAAACTACCAATCGACCAGTCAGTGTGTTGTCTGAGCTAGGCGACTAGTTCGTGCAAAGGAACCCATAAGGCTGCATTATATCCTTTTGTATTCAACAAATAAATATATGCAATATATCATTTTAACGTATCAAACACATTTAGTTATTTTAGAATATATAATATATTACTATAGGCTATGACTATTATCATGATCATTTTGCAACATAAATGGAGGCTAAAGCAAATTAACTTCTGAACAAAAAAGCAAATCAGACTTGTGCATCGCCGGCATGTCTTTCCTCCTCTTCAAAATATAATCAGTTGTGTTTCCTTAAGCACGCTTTCTTTGTGTCCAGCATCATTTCTTATCAACAGTGGCAGGTAAATGTGCAAAATTAACTGCCACTGTGCATGAATACACTGACTGTTAGATTATAAATATTGCGGCAGTGTGACGTGTAGTTTATGGTATTTAACAGTTTGATAAGCCTTTTTACAGCTAAGCTATTTATTAAAGCAGTGTCAGAGAGAATCTTTAGAATGAATTCTGACATAGTCTCCATAACACCTCTCAAATAAACTTTAGGATTATGCATAACAGAAACATTGATCCCAGCAGAGGATTTTCACATGCGACAGTGAACAAACGCCGCTTTGATGGCTGTAGCAGCGGTGCATTATAGGACCATTATAGGAAGTATAAAGAATTATAGAGACAAAACTTCTCAGAGAAAACCTATTGTAACAGGTATAAGGAGGAGGTTGGAACCGGCTGTCAACATAACAGTCACAATAAAAATGTATGCTATAAACGAACTTAAAGCAAACATAAACACGGACACACATGCAACGCGGCCGAATGCGTCTCTCCCAAACCGGCTCCTCCAGTCGCCCCTTATCTCGCTCTCCCCCTGATCAGCTGATTCAGGCCACGCCACGCCCTCCTCGTCACACCTGTTAATGGGGATTTCTGCACAAATATAGCTTCCAATATTTATCTATTAATCATTGTAGCATTAAGATAAGCATGTTTTTTTTATTTTTTATTATTAAATAAATAAATAAAAAAAATGTATAAGGGAGACGATTTTAAAATTACAAGTATCGTCATTTGTAACAGAATATATTTTTTTTCTCAGCCCTACTGTTTTACAGCAGAGAGGGACTGAAGCGGTTGTCATTTTTATTCAAAATAAACACTACGTTTATTTAATTAATTCTCTTTATTTAGTCCACAGGTAGGTTTCACTTAACCACCATCACAGTTCATCTCCCTCAACTACATACGGCACGATGTGCAGTATCCAATAGTGTATAAGCACCTTGTGCCGAGGTGAACAGAGTAGAGGAGAAATGACATGTTAACAATCTCCCTATACTTTAAACAAAAAAACATATAAATACAATTTTATTTATAAATAAACTTGTATAACAAAGCTCACAGTCACAACAACAAAACAGTTGTAGCATATGCAATTGAAAGTGATCAGTCTTTTAAAATGTTCCCAAAATATTTTTGTTTTTTTTAAGTCTCCACAGTCCTTAACTGAGTGCTTTCAATAGCACCAGAGCCCTTCACTGAGTGCTTTCAATAGCACCAGAGCAGATGCTCCCTTTTTGATTAGACAGTCAGCTAGTTGAGTTTTTGTGTCTGACCAGAGTACCTTCTTTATCCTTTTACTCTGTATGAGCTCCTTTATGCTGCTTATTTCCAGTCTAAGTAGTTTCTCAGTGACCTGTTTTGTTGACTTAAAGGCATCAAACAGAGAGTGATTGTCCGTCACACAGATCAAGGGAGGAGCATTCAGCTCAGCATTTCCAGTTGTGAGCTCTGAAAAAAGGGTAGCCAGAAAAACAGCATTGTCTATTCCATCTGACAGGGCCAGAGTTTCCCATGCCAGAGTACTCCTCACCACACGTCAAATTTTCTTAGATTACCAAAAGCAAGGAGAAAATTTCCCTCCTACTCCCATGAGACCAATCAATGTTCCCCCTTGTGTACCTCCATCAGGGAGATTTCCAAGGGAAGCATCACTGAAAATGCTAAAGTTCAGAGCATCACTGTTTCCCAAACTGTTTCTGAAACTTGAGAGTCACGTTTTCAGATTTAAGCTTTCTAATTACCTTATTTGTCTCGTGAATAGAATTAAGAATTTTTATAATTAATAGAAACAAAGTCCATTCCCACATAGTAGAAATGTTCACGTTCCTCACGTCCAACATGAAACGCAGACTTTAGTATGGGAATCGCATCTGTTGAGACGTTTTCTGAGGCTGCCCAAAGAAAATCATCAACATGACATGCAAATACTCCAGTAAACTTACACTGTTCATCCAACCAATAAAATACTGCTGGATCTACTTGAGACAATCAGCATGATTTCTTTCACCTTGTTATACCAATAAAATGAAGCATCTGCAAGGCCATAAACACACTTGTTTAGTTTCCATAGAATATTTTCCATTCCAGCTTCAGGAGGGGGCCGGACATAGATTTCTCTGGACAACTGCACACCCTGTAAGAAAGCAGATTTGAATATATGAACATAGAATGGACATGCCACTTATTTTGACAGATTACTGCTAATAATAGTCTCAGAGTCAGAAGCACAGGTTGGGGAATTTTCTGCAGCTTGTGAATATTAAGCTATTCAAAACCTCTAGCAACGAGTCATACTTTGGGCATGATACCATTAGGAGTTTCTTTGAGACTACAGACCCATCTGATAGACACATTTTTGACCTGCATCATCAACTTCATCAAAGACATTGTTTTTGTACCAATTCATAATTTCATCCTGTTTGGCTGCATCAAATAAAATGTCTTTTGTTATGAATGCATCAGTCTCTGTATCAGTTGATTCAATGTTAAGATTATCAACACATGACATATCCATAGACTCCTTTTGACCATCACTGTCATTAGGTTAAATATGTTGCAGATGAAACCAGTTTTTGTGTTTCCCAGAGGCTTTGCCTGTTCTGCCTAAAACCTTGGCTCTCTGTAGACCACACCATCCTGTTTCATGAATGTTATGGTCTGTCCTGTTTTTAACTTCATATCAGTAGAAGATACAGGGTTACCACAAACATTTTGATCTGTTTCAGTTTGTGTTATACTTAGATGAACCTCTTCTCATGTATTCACTTCCCTGTCGCTGATGTTTTCCTGTTCGCGGTCTGTGTTTTCTTCATTATCTGAGCTTTCTGCTACATTGTTTAAGCTGCCTTTTTCAATTGCGGTCTCGCTGTTGTCTTGTTCAGTTTTCTTATCCTTAAATTCCTGATCCTATGTGTTTGTATGACAGAGCCTGGATTGATAACAAGAGTCCCCCCATGTCTTACAAATACAACAGCTCCATTCTGACCAATAACTACCCCTGGTCCCTTCCACTCAAGACAGTCTGCTCTTTTGTAATATACCTTGTCTCCTGTCACATACATGTCATCTGTGGGCCTGAGCTGCTTACGTAGTGCCCTTCTTATCCGCTCTGAAGACTCTGCTTCAGTGAATGCTTTCCTAGAAGCATGTAAAGGTGAAATGTGTTCTCCTACTCTAGCACTCATAGTGGTACCTTCTAGAGCGGGTAGTTTATCAACTAATACAGAAGGAAGGTTAGGATTCTGTCCAAACACTAATTGATATGGACTGTAGCCATGAACATTCAACATACTGTTCTTAGCCATGAGGGCCCAGTCAAGGACAGTGGACATGTCACATCCATTTTCTCGTTTGACCTTCTGAATTATAGCGTCTCTCGAGTAGTCCGTTGCTCCAGGGACTGTATCCTGCTGTTGTTTTTGTCTCAATGTTAAAGTTTTCAGCTATGTCTCTGATCTCTTCGTTGTTGAATTCTCCATCATTGTCACTGTGCAGCCTCCAAGTGTGAATGAAGGAATTGACAATTTCAGATGACTTTGTTTTCACAATGTTTCCAGCGCTGAAATGTGTGAAGTGATCGATGATGTGGAGATACCATACACCTGGCTCCAACTCGTGCAGATCCACCGCCACCATCTCGTTTTTTTCCGAGGCTAAGGGCAATCTCACAGCAGGATTTGGCTTTGTCTAATAATACTTCTGGTATATTTCACAGTCATATATTATTTGTTGCAAGATAGTATAGCATTCTTTGTCGCTATTTCCTGAACTGTGAATGAGCCTCTGTAGCCTGTCTGCCAATGAGTGACCAAACTGTTTATGGAGCTTCAGAAGGACTTTATGTTTTTCATCTGGAGACATATTATCTGTCACTTTTAGGACTTCCTCTTCAGTTTGGCCTTTTTTTGTTTCTTTGTCTCTGATATCGACACAGTAATATCCAGAACTAGTAAATTCAAGAGGAATGGATTGTTTGAACATCACTGCACTGTCCTTCTCCATGTCCAAAATAGTCCCTGCCGCCTTCAGGGAAATTGTACTCCGCAGAAGTGGAATGTCAATCTTAACAATGTCAGTTTCAATTTGGCATTTTGTCAGTCCTATTTTAGCTGGTTTCACATTTCTTGTGGAATATACCAAATTCCCATCTCCGAACTGAAATTGTCTGCAACTGGGAGTTTCTGTTTGCATCAGCTGGTTCACTTGATCTTGGGTGAGACCATCAATATAGCTTTCCAACCATTTCTCCCCACACACAGTACAGTCTCAATAATGGCTGATCCCAGCGATTCAGTCATAAATATCTCTGCGTCTGACATGGCGGCCTTTGTAAACAATGTAATGTTACATTCCTCTACATTTGCATCATCAGTTATTCTTACTTGTTCAGTTTTCTTGTGGGGACAGTCTTTCGCCCAATGAAATGTACACTGGCAAATAGCACATCTGGATCTCTTACTGAACTTATCAAGTGGATTAGTCCCAGGTAATGGCTGCTTTAGTTGTCCACTTTGGAATGTTGCGGTACATTTTCCTCTTACTTGTGTTCTTTGTTCTGTGAAAAACGTCACGTCCTGGTTCACTTGTATTCCGTTCGACGAGCCTGTCATTTTCCCTCTGAAAATCCTTTTTAGATCAGACTTCATGGAGGGAAACTTCAACTCAGTGCAGGCCGTCAATGCTAGCTGTCTTCTTTTTTCGTCGAGACAGGCCGTGTCTAATAGCTTAAAAGCCAGCACAGCATCAGGAAGCATCATATTATACTTTTTCATTCGGTTGTATCAGTGTTCGAAATCAATAATATAGTCCTCCATGGAAACTGAACTATTCTTCGTTATGCCATCAAAATAAGAATAGGCTTCATATGCGCAATCCTTTTCCTCTTTGAGGGACACGCCGTCCAGCTTTGCCATCAACGTTGCCATACCGTTATCACTGTTGTAGCGAATCAGCTCTATGAAATATTAATAATCAATCATAACTTGTTATAATCGATTATGAATATTTCATAGAGCTGATTCGCTACATAATGGTGGAGAATGCGGGCATGATTAAACAAAGGTTATGAGCTTGAACCACTGTCAACCTAAAAGTGTGCATTGAATAATTCCGGTCAGAATAGGACACGACATGCGAAACGGCATTTGATTCACTAGTTGCTGGCTTGTTTGGATGCGGATAAAGTGATGGCTTGAATTGACATCTCTACTGTAATTGAAAGAGTCTTAACACATTTAAGCATATTTTCAAAAGGTATCAGTGTACGAGTAATATGATTTTAGCGAAGAAACCCTAATTTCAGTATTAAAGTGTAAGTCTGTTTTGACGAAGGAATCTCAGCTCAGCGGCATGTAAACTGTACCAGAATTGATTGCTTAACCTGTTTCTGATGAAGAAATCTCAGTACAGTGTTATATAAATGTAGATTTGGGCGATGCTCCCCTTTTCACAGTATAAAGGCCTTACAAATTATAGTTAGATTGATGTCCTTCATCTAAACTTTATCTGTGCATCTACCCAGATAGCAAAAAATGTCCGCACGGCTTCTTTTTGCCGCCGTCCCCAAGCTGTCGGCTATAGGTGCGTCCCACTGGCGGGGATGAAGCGTTTGCCGCCGAATTCGTCCCTCCCATTTCTTGCGAGATGCGCCCGTGATCAGGCGGCGGGCGCCGCTTAATTTTCTCTGGCGGTTGCCTCGCGGCAATCGACCGGCCGACGGCAGCAATCGACGCGACGGCGGCAAGCCGCTTTGAAATAGCCTACAAGGACAGCTTAGACTCTCAAAATCGACCAGCCATGTTGGCTATTATTATTTTTGCTCCAAAGCCATTAGGGTTTATAACAGATTCTTGACTCTTGATTCCATGATAAGGTAAGGTTTAGGAAATGACATTTAAATTACTTTGAAACTCTGAAGCGATTATACAGTAATATATGTAAAATATATTGAATTATTTATGCACAGGTGAAAATTGTTTACATTTCTTTGATTGATGCACATTGAGACATGCAATAAACCAAAAATAATTCCTTTTTGTAAAACTTACTTGGCAATAAATATCTTTCTGATTCTGATTAGGTTTTAAAATAGATATTTAATAAAGGGTATGAACAATTTAGCAGAATAAATTGATGAAGTTAGACTTTTCACCAATGCCTGTATCAGTGAACAGTGAAAGACATCTGCAACATGGCCAAAATATCGGGTATACTTTAATTATTTTTTATTAATTTGCAACCATGGTGATATCTATCATAAACATGAAAATCCCTGTTTTGGCGTGAAGGATAAACTCAATGAAAAGCGAAATTATCCTCTGGTTTCACAGTTGCTTAGAAATTTCGTTTATGTCTACATTTTTCCAACCTCGATTTTTTTTGTTATTTTACCTTTTACAGGTTTTGCAATTATGACCTGTACAAATGTTTAAGAAAGTGTTAAAGTCCCTGTAAAGGCAATAAAAAAAATCTAAACGCATTATAAATGTTAAAAATGTATTGCTAAAACACATGACAAAGACTGAACTGTGAAGTTCCGCTGTCGCCATATCTGTTTCCGGTTTACTTGGCGTACGCCCAAAATGTCTTTTTACTCGATGTCTCCAGAATCTTCCGAAAATACGCATCAGCGATGTTCATCGCATTGTTGATGCCTGGTCCCCTGCTCCGACAAGCAAGAGGGACAAGGGCTTTAAACTCTACATATCGAGTTATCTGCACAACTACAAGGGTAAGTATTTTAATCTAATGTGGTGTTCGGCAGATAGCGGCTAAGCTAGTTCAGCCACGTGTTCATTTTTAATGTAGCGTTAGTATAGAAGCTTGTTTTTCTTAGTTTTAAAGCAGACTGTTTGTTAATTTTTGTGATAATTGTGATATCAATTATATTAACTTAGTCTCCTCTCAGTTTCTAATAAAGACCAGGACACCGGTGAAGTCACTGTCAGGGCATTGTGTTACAGGTCCATGAGAAAATCAGAATCAGCTTTATTGCCAAGTATGCTTACACATACAAGGAATTTGTCTAGGTGACAGGAGCTACCAGTCAACAACAATACAAACAATACCAAAAAACAGCAGCAAGACATAGGTAATTAAAAACAAAAAGAACACAAAATAAATAATTATACATATACGTACATACACTCACCTTCATACATACCCACATACACACACGTAGTGCAAATCTAATACAATCTGTATATAAAGAACAAAAAACAGTATATTATGTACAGAGCAATGTATGTAAAAGCAGATAAACCTCACAGTTTGAGTGTATGGTGAAGCTAGAATTGATAAGACCGCAGTTATAGGCTTGTTACTTTAATAGCCCGATGTTCCTGGGGACTTCGGCTAAGGTTATTCATGTTTAATGTAACTCAAATCAAATGAAAACAGTTATTGTAGGCAGGTAAGTTTCCCTAGCTGGTCCCCTCTGTGTAAAATGCGTTCTTATTCAAGTTTTCAACTCAGTCATTAGTTTAAGATGCAATCTTGTGTTATAAGTATTAGGCTATCATGATTATACAGTGAGCAAGCTATATAAATAAGTATTTAATATAATAAAAGTGTAGAGCAACAACCGAGGGTGTAAGGTAAAGGCTGAATATTGTAGATTTATTACAATATGTTGCATGTTTGAATTAAAATACCTGTGGATATGCAGGAGCACACACTCTACAAAGGCCTGACTGGAGATTTGCCTGATCTATCCGTCCTTCAGGTGAGTAGGGATATAACAATAGCACATTTCACTGTACAGTATGATATATCAACCAAAATCTGTATACCAATATTTCATTTTCTTTTTCCTCCCCTTTTACAAACAAATATTCTGCTTCAAAGAAAAAAAATGAAATTGATGTTATCATAAGGGTTCTTCATTATGAACTTGTATGCCATGCATAACATACTGTGGATAGAAATTACAGGGAAAGTTACTGGTATGATAATTGTGGTTATATTATATTACTATTATATTTAGTGTATTGCTAATCAATATATTGTTACTTCCCAGATGACAGCGGCTCGCTTCAAGAGCAGGTGAAGCAAGTTGGGACAATGTTGAAGACATTTGCTCGCACTGGGCAATCAGGTACAACTTGCAAACAACACCTGTGGTTGTTGGTTTAATTCCCACTGGGGCCACCTGTACATGTAGTAGACCTAGATATAAATGTCATAGTTTAGTAGTTGAAGGACCAGGACTGACTACTTTATTCTTTTATTCTGGGAACCCCTGTAGGTGCAGATCAAACCCTAATGCTGTGACGTCTTGGAATTTGGCGATGTTGTGCGTAGCATGGACGACAAAATGATATGCTGCAACGTTTCAGTGCCAATGTGTCTGTTGGAGAGTTATCCCTGCCAGGGGATCTGTTACTCCCCCCTAGACACCCAGGAAGATTTGGCGTTGCTTGACAACAGTTTGAGGCAGGATAAAGCGCTCCAGCAACGATTTGTAAGTGTGCCGATTTCGTTTATAACGGTATAGGGTAATCTAAAAAGTAAAATTAAGATCGTACACTGCATATTCTACAGTCTGAATCCACAGCCTGTCACATTTTAAATTTATGAGAAGCTTCAGAGAAATGTAATTTGTAACATGTTTTTTTTTGTATTTTCAGCTTCGGTTTTTGGCAATCAAATGTGGGAGGGACCTAAAGACAACCGTGTGGCGAATGCTTCAGAGTATCTTCTCTAATCACCTTTCCATCAATACAACCTGGACTGGTGTAGGGGATAAAGCATGTTTTAGAGACATGTTCCTGAAGACCATTGTTCAAAGTAAGTTGGATATTTTTTTATATTTAAGTAGATGTGTATGACCTTATGCCATTCAAATGGAATGACAGATCTTTATTTTCTACAGGAGCCATCCGGAAGAACCCGGCAACACAGGATGCCACTGATGAGGCGATCCAGGTTAACGTTACCTGAAAGGAGCATCTGAACATGAAGGTGGAAAAAGGCGCCGCACAGCTGAGAGGGACCCACAGCCGACCCCTTAAACCTAGGCTGATTACTGACACCCCAGCATCACTGACAACTGGAACCCTTTCTTTATCCTGCAGTCAGTAACATCAAGACCCCTAAAAAAGCCTGCTAAAAGTGTCAGACTACACTCACCCAATCCACACTGTTCACTGTGGAAATTGTTCTTTTTTTTTTTTTTTTTTTTTTTTTTCTCGTGACCCTGCTTTGAGGGCAGCTCCTTGGATGAATATGGGATGGTTTGTCCTTTTATACAGGTGCACGAGGAATCACTGAAGATATGCTAATTTGCACTGCCTCATTCTGGAGGTCGGGGAAAACCGGTGATTCTTAGCCCACTACGCCACACAGTCCCCAACCTCTCCAGACATTCTGATTGGCTGTGTTCTCTACAGCCAGATTTTCTGCTGTTAATTATATTTATTCCCACTTGTTGTCATGTGTAAGTTGAATGTCAAATTGTATATTATACCTGTTATCCTGCACATTCCTTGATACCAAAGATCTCAATTATTTCATATACAATTTGCTGCTTATTTCATTGTTACAGTGCTTAACTATTCTATTTTTAAATATAGCTTGTAAATCCTAGATTATACATCTAATACTTGATATTTGCACTTTATCTGGTATCAAATATTCTACTTACCGTGACTTTAGTATTGGCTTCTTTCATTCCGTCAGTGCTTAACAATTCTATTATAGTTTGTAAATCCTATATATATATTATATATATATTATTATATAGTTTGACGGCGGACCGCCGTCAAACGTGTTTGCGATATCGCCATTCTGCCGCTTCTACTGCCGCCGGCGCACCGCCAGCGGACCGCCGACTTATTGCTACCTGGGAATGTCTGTAATGTCTTAAAAACATGAATAACCAACACTCCTGGAAACCTAATCAACAATTCAAATACTTTCTATAGCTTGGTATTATTAACATTTTCACAACATTGTCTTGCTTTCCACATATTTGGATGTCCATTTTTAGGAAATGTATTAGCTCTAGAATTTTTTTTATTTTTGCTTTTGCTTGTTTTAGTGTTGTCAAAAATACCGGTACTCCGATACCAAGTCAGTACTCGATTTAACTAATTAAGACTAATTTAAGATAGCAGAATTTCTGAAGGTATTGGAGTACTGAGTACTGGGTCTACCCGGTTCCCAATCAGAGTTGGGAACTTTCGAACGCTCACAACAAGCAAAAGATGACGACAAGCAAAGTAGCTGCTGCTGCGGAGTCTCAACTGAATCTTGTCGAAAAGAAAAGTGGAAAAAGCCAGGTTTGGAAATTCTTTGGATTTGAGGCTGATGAAAAGGGAAACATCATAGATCAGCAAAAACCTATTTGTAAACGCTGCTTTCACTATTTTCTGACGAAAGGAGGAAACACATCAAACTTAATAAAGCACCCGAAAGACAGACACCCGGATTTATTCAAGCAACTAAAGCAGGTGAGTTTAAAAGCATATTATCATTTGCATTAGGGCTGAAATGTTTAGTCGACATTATCAACAACGTCAAAAATAAAAAATTGTCGGGAATTTTCCGTTGTCTAATAGTCGTTTGATCTCATTTAAGGTAACATGAAATCACAATAAACTGTAATGATGAAGCGTGAGAGCAGCACTGCAGCTCAAACCTGACGGAGAAGAATTACACAGATCACAGTCCAGATGCACTCTAAACTTTCACAGCTTCATCTTATGTAGATCCCAAAGTATTAGGGAATTATAAAAAAAAAATATATATATTAAAAAAAATTCAGAAGCACTCTCGTTGTGGAATAAGCGGAGCCGGAGCTCTTTAAAGGAAACATGCGTTACATCTTAAATGCAGTTATTTTAATTTAACTTTATATAATATAACTTTATTAAAATTCAAATAATACAGAAGCAGCTCATGTTAATAACTATAAACTCAGAAACTGGCATTTCTCGGTGTGGTCGGTGCCTCTTCTATGAGTTGCGCAAATGTCCCGATCTAAGGGGAGAGATTGAAACTGCACCCGGCTAAGAGAGACTCTGCCTCGGGGACGCTCATCCCTCGAGCGCGGACGCTTAATGCAGCTAGATTAGAACGCGATGGCTCGCTACTTATTTAATCATAATGTCACTGTGCATTTCTTATCGTGAAGAAAAATGGCAATATGCAGCACCTTGCGCATTAGTTTGGAAATTGTTTTTTATTCATTATATTGTATATGCTTGTTTATTTAGTTAATTTTTAGTTATTTTCAAGTAAAAGTTGAAGCAAATCTTATATAAGTGTTCAAAAATACTTTAAGCATACATTGTACAGTTTTGTTATTATTCAACAGTAATATATTTAAATTGAAGTGTTGCTGAATGATATATTTTTGTTCTTAGTTCAGCTGTTAATTTGTTAACTTTGTTAATAAATGTGTTGTTCAGTCACCTGTTTTTGTTTTTTGCTTTGGTACCGAAAATTATATCGAGTACCGTGAAATTTCACTGATATTTGTAGCCTACCGACTACTGACATTTTGGTACCGTGACAACAGTATGATTAGGTCCTACGTGTTACAGATCAAAAAGGGAAATGGAAAATGCACACAGCAGTCACACGGGCTTATAGAACTAGAGGCTTTCTGCAATTTCTATTTTGTTTGTCTGCTGTCATGTTTGCTAAAAAAATACATTTGTGCTGTGGACATACATTTGCATAATTTGTATGATTTATAAGTATTTAGGTTGAAATGCATAACAATTGCTAGGGCTGTCAAATAAAAATTAGAATATTTATTGAATTTAAGAAAAAAATATGCACATTCGAATGCTAAAACTGTGCATTTGAATTTTGGATATGTGACAATAATTGACGAAGACTGATCACATTCTTGCACTAAAAAAGGCTAGACACCGCGCAATAAATACGGTTTAACAGAAAGCAGGTGTCCGAAGATGCTTTTTAAAGTTGTTTTTAATTAGAAACAGCATCTAATGAAACAGCACTCCTGCATTAGAAGCTGAAAAAACAAAGCGAAACAAAGACATTCGTCTAGCACGCATTTACATAGAAAAACAAATGGATGGTTGCAAAAGCGTTCGGTGTGAACAGCCCATTACAATTGGTGGAGGTACTTGTCCGTTCTGTCTTGCTCTCTCATAAGCATTTCTCACATTACAATACAAGTTTTTTTTAAACGCTTTTTCAGGAAAGGAGTTCAACTTGGAAATGTGTGTCTCGAGATTCTCGTGTTCTGTTCCATTCTGATTTGTCTTTTTGAACAGGCCCTGGCCTGTGCTCAATTCACCACTGAGTTCAGCATAATACCTCTGCTATCTGGGAATGTTGCTACCCTACATACAACTGCAATGAAGAAAAAAAAAAAACAATGTGTTATTTCACAGTGATTATTGCTTGAGTCTAGGGTAGTATACTGTGGCATCAGTGCAAGTGTAACAACATGTGGACTGCCCCTCATTTTACTTTTGACTTATTATATTATTATTATTATTATTATTATTATTATTTATTTATTTATTTATTTCGTGTATCTGCTCAATTGACGGCTCTAACAAGTGCTAAAATGGAACTGTAAAAATACTGTAAGAATATCGACAGTTCAGTGAGCAGGTTGCTTTGGTTGAGTTGAGTGCACATTAACGAGATAAGAGCTGTCCGTTATTTTATACCATATCTGGGCAATGTGTGATTAGATTTCATGTTTCTTTTTCCTTTTAAACCATCAACTGACTTTAAAGAGAAGGATATTAAAAGAAACATTGCAAAATTAAATTGTAGTGTATGGGTATCATCTTTGGACACACATGGCACAGAACGTGTCAAATCAAATTTTTACTCTGTCTCCCAATATTCATGATCCCCCATACACCCACCCCCACCAAATAAAATGCCATAAATGTACAATTACAGAGAATGCACCTCAATCAGCTCCCTAGCTCCCTAAGTTATGAATCAGTATATCGTAGACACTAATTCAGGCACTGGGAAGGGTGTTCATCCACTGAACATTGGGACACTTGTGACTCGATCACCAGACACGTTAACGAGCTCACGCATTCAAGCACAGCTGTTATTAATCAGTACCGTCGCCGTATAAATGACACTATTGTTCATTTTCAATTAAGATTATAAATATAAATTAGAAATACAAATATGAAGGAGTGTATTTTAAAACTATTTTTAACAACTTTAACATTTTAAAGATTATTTCCCTTTCATGGTCAGTATGGATGACCAACATTACAAATAACATCTCTTTTAAAGAGAAATTAATGCTTTGACATCGTATATATTTACACTTGTGCTAATTTCCTGGTGGCTTGAGAGACTTCAGAAGACGTGACAATGTTTCCGGTAAGGGAACATAGTGAACAACGATGCTCCCTGGTTTTTACGGTGCATTGTAAGATTTTGTTTAGGGAGCAAATGTTTCAGTATACTGGAACGATTTTGCAATTGAGTTGAATTGATTTGCAATTTTATTTTATATTAATATTTTGAAAATATGAATCTGAAAATGTAACCTTGATTGGCATTAGAATATAATATAATACAGTATCGTGAAATACATTTTATTTTTTATTTTAAGTTAAATTGAATGTCAGTTGTTTTATAGCTTGTCTTGAAACATCGGTGTTCTGTTGTATTCGTTGCACTGCATCTAGTTTTTTTAGCACAAGAGAGCATTTGGTCTTAATGGGTCCGTGCTTAAGCATCTTAAACCACAGAACTTTGGACCAAAGTATCCTGAATAAGTCTTCCACGCGTGTTTTCTCGTATCTCTATAGGAGTGAGAAACACTTTGTCGAGAAATACTGGAAGGAGGTGCTGGTCGGAGATTTCATTCGTCTGCGCTGCAATGAGATTCTGCCTGCGGACGTTCTGCTGCTCAGCTCCAGCGACCCTGACCGCCTGTGTCACATTGAGACGGCCACACTGGACGGAGAGACCAACCTCAAACAGAGGCAGGTGGTGCGCAGCTTCATCGACCTGGTGAGACCACATCTCCAACTACACTGATTCATTTCAACATTTCATTATAAGTCTTTAGGACTGTGCAGTATTTGCAGTTAAGATCCCAAAAGTTGGGTAAAGAAGTGAAAGGAAGTATCCTGGTGTCAAGAACAGTTAATGTGATGGTGGTGCTTTTCATGTTTGTGTATTCAGCTGGTCTGCGTTTGCCAATTGAGATCATTTCAGTAATTTCACACCAATCACCAAAGTAAAATATTAATTTGCCTTAGTACTGCTCATCCTGTGTTATGTTCTAAAATGTCAATTAGTTGGTTGATCTAAAAACAATTTAACAATTGAAATCATGTTTCAAGGTATCGTACATCCGCAAATTAAAATTCTATTTTTCAATAATTTTCTCTAGCTCATGTCCTTCCAAGCCTGTATGACTTTATTCCATGGAACACCTATTTAATTTTTTTTTACTGATATCCTGGTTGCTATTTTATATATAATGAAAGTGAATCGGACTGTGGGCAGTCAACCTCTAAAATGACAAAAAAGCAAGATAAAAATATAAAATATTTTGTCCATATGACTCATACATTAATTTGAGCTTTATTGTGCAAATCACAAATGACCAAATGTATTCTTCAATTGCAGGACTGCGAGTTTGACCCATTAAAATACAACAGCATTATTGAATGTGAGAAGCCCAACAATGACCTCAACAGGTTTCGAGGATACATGTAAGTACAATGCAGTATTAACTAATAAAATAATTTATGGAAGAAAATTATATTGGTGAATTCGACCCAAAATTCTCAATGGCAAGGACATTTCTTCACCCTTAGGTGTTCAGATAATCAGGACACTTTAGAGGTCAAATTAAATAACACAATATTCAATGCTTGTTTGCTAAGTAACTAAGTATTATTTCTATGTTGATCAATCATCTTGGCTCAGACATCATCCTTTACAACAGTCAAACCTCTTTTTCATTGCCCTCGAGTTCTTTGCAATAATGATTGTCAAATTGTCAAGTTTGTGTTAGACAAAGATGAGCTGAAAAATAACCTGAAGTAGTTTGGCTTTCTGTTGGTACTAAATAAACTTGACTTAAACCACAAGGTATGGAACACATTAACCTGCCGAGAATTTTAATGGGAACCATTAAAAACATTATGAATCTGTAAAATACCAGAGTTTCTAGGAAACTTGATGACAATAGCGAAGAGTCACAATTACATGGTCTACTTTATTGTTAATAAAATATGTCCCTGACTATGTATCTAATGCTAATAATGTAATTTACCATATGGAAATATACTCATTCATTACATGCAATGACTTTTCCTTTTTGTAAACCAGTTCTAACAAAACAGATCAGTCTCTCTTTTGTTTTGCCGATGGTGATTAAAAATCCATTAGCAACTGAGATTCATGTGACCCATGTATATCTACTTTAATATAGTTCTAATGGAGAGGCGTAGTACATTTCTCTTACCCTAGCATAATTCTTATGACTTTTCAACCCTGTTATGCTGCCTAATTAATGCACACTTCACGCACACAGACGGAGTCTCTGATGGAGGACCATAGGAATGGACGGATAAGTCTTTTCTTCATTACTAGGGCTGTAAGCAGACCATAAATAATGCTGGCATACTTAAAATGAAATATGCGAAGTTAATTTCTCCCTCTGAAGTCGTCTCTGTTGAAAGTAGGAGTAGGAATCAGCAGAGGATCTGGTTATAGGATATTATATTGATACACATATACACAATACAATAATACTATGATTCTTTGATTAATGCTTTGCGATTCAAAACTTTGACATATTGTGATCTTTTACTCACTTGTTTCTTATTCATCTTCATTGGACTTTGGTGCTTTGCGCAACATGTGCTGAACTATCTTTTCTAAAAAAAACAGATTAACAAGGCTTCTCAAAAGTGAAAATAAAACAAATGCAGAATATACTTGTATCTAAACACACCAGCTTAAAACTAGAAGTGGGAAAAATTGTATATTTCATGATACTGTATTGATATTCTAACACCTGCAATCAATATTTTTTTGTGACATTTTACACAAGAAAATGTAGCAAAATATAGATTTAGTTTTAAACTGATATTTTGTAATATGTCAATTGCTTTTTACTAAAACATTAACTTTTATAGTGATAATAGTTTGGGAATGTGAAAATTTAGCTAAAAATATAAATTTTATTTTACTGATATTTATTTTTTATTTAATAGTTTAGTTAATTTCTAAATTAACAAAATATATTTATTTTAGTATTTTAATAATTTGTGAATATGTGATTTTTTTTTATTTATTTTATTTATTTTTAGCTACAAATAATTTTTAGGACTGATATTTCATGAAAATTAATGTGAAAAATGTAACTATATATAGTATTTTATTTTATATTGATAACATTTTATGAATGTGAGAAATTGAGCAAATATTTTGAAAATATTAATCTGAAAATGTAACCTTGATTGGCATTAGAATATAAATTCTAATGTATAAGTGAAATACATTTTTTATTTGTATTTTTTGCCCAAGTTTTATTTTAAAGCCAAGTGCACACTACATGATACTACACTAGCTGTGTCAGCACTCTACGAATCGTAGTCTTGTTTTCCATCATGCTGGTGTGCACACTGCACGACTGATCGCAGACATGGTGTATCAACTACTTGACTATTCGTCCCCTAGTGAGGCCCTGTGTACACCTGGTAATAAAGGAATAGTCCACCCCAAAAAATTCTCTCATTATTCACTTACCCTGATGCCATCCCAGATGTGTATGACTAGCTTTCTTCCTTTTTAGAAGAAGATAGAGCTCTGTCAGGTCCTTATAATGCATGTAAATGGGTGCCAGCACTTTGACGGTCCAAAAGTCAGATTTAAGCAGCATAAAAGTAATCCACACGACTCCAGTTGTGCAATGAATGTCTTCTGAAGTGAATCGATGGGTTTATTTAGAAAATAAGTCGATAATAAAAAAAAAATAACTTTAAATCGGCACTTTTGTCCAGGGCTCTGATGCTCTTTGAAATGGCCGAACTCTCGCGTGAGAATCATTCTTTTGTTGTAAACTACCATTTCCAAATTCTCGCATTAACTCCCCGACGCACTCACGTTATGCGACAGCTACGTGATGATTCAACTGCAGGCAGGAAGCACTTTTTAAAAGTGAATAACATTTGAATTATTAATTTAATTTTTTTACACAAACATATCGATTTGCTTCAGAAGAAATTCCTTGATCATTTGGAGTTGCATGGATTACTTTTATGCTGCCTAAATGTGACTTTTGGACCGTCAAAGTGCTGGCACCCATTTACTTGCATTATAAGGACCTTACAGAGCTTCATCTTCTAAAAATCTTCTGATGAAAGACAGTCATGCACATCTGGGATGGCATCAGGGTATGTGAATAATGAGAGAATTTTAATTTTTGAGTGAACTGCTATCTCCTTTTAAGATAAGTTTTTGATCTAATCACAAGTGTGCAAGTGAGACACATCATTGTTACACCTGGTTGTCTCTTTTGACCACATGTGTTCGGATTTTGAGGGGGGTGTCCGCATGAGGACATACATCAATCATTATATCTGTATATTAATGAATATTAATAAAGCACAAAAAAGAAAAAGCAAAGTAAGAAAAGTTTTTTCATAACATTCTTTTATATGTACATGCATTTGCTTTTTTGCTAGGTTTATTTCCCTTTCAATCGTTGTTTTACTATGCAGCGCTCCGCTGCTGTGGCACTACAAGCCCAATCTCTGAATGTGTTTGAAGTGAACAAATCTGAAAACAGCTTGGACCCCATTACACACCTTTTTACCCATTTCAAACGGATCGTCCAAAACACACGTTTTACAAAAACGAAATTAATTCATTAACTCGTGCAGTTTATTAGTGATAAGATGCCAGCAAACATGAAAGAACAGCTCACACCAGCTTTTGTACTTTTTGTACTTTTGGTCAATGTACAGCTTTTGCCAGCAAATTAAAATAATAAAGATAGCGTGTAGGGAGATTTTGGTGATGTTTTATTTTCTAAGAATTTTTTGTCTCCTGCTACCCAATACCTTGATCTCCTTTTGTGCTCTCTCAATATTTCATAGGCTGTGGCTCATTGTCACACTCTCGATTGTCAGGACAAGACATCTAGATATCTAGCTGGTTTGAAATCTGTCCGGCATGTCGCAGGAGTGCATACAATACACAAACGTTCATCGTGAGATCTGAGGCTTCTCGTCACAGGTCAGTCGCTTAATGATCAAAAGAGACGAGCTTGAGTCGTGTAGTGTATACTAGCCTTAAGCTGTTTTTTGTGGGGGTGGGGGGGTTACAAAAAATTATTATTTTCTAAGCATTTATTTTCACTTTTGAAAACTCTAATCTGATTTGTAGACTTAAAAATTGTGGATAAAGATTATTCTCAGTTTATCTTGCAGTCTTAAATGGTGGCTAAAGCATACAGCCTAGGTCAAAGGCTTGGGATTAGCATACATAGATAATATATCTGAGCAAACTGCTGAGCTTTATCTCATCCAGGGCTGTTTAGGTTGAAGTGTATCTCACTTGAATCTAACTTGAAGTGAACACACCATAATATGTAATTCAAGTGATCTGGCTATTTTACAGTGGCTTCGAATATGACCTAACTAATTCGAATTTCATCAGAACTATCCATATTATTATAACCATTTTGAGTTTTGTTTTTAACTCCTTTTTTTTGCACTGATGTCAGGCATAACATTAATAATGAAATTGGTGTTATCTTTGGTTTGCTTCCTTCAAGATACAAATAAATGAGACTATAACCAAGTAAGATGAAGTATGTATGTATATACTGTACAGGTCTAGAAAAAATTAAGAGACCACTGCAAACTTAGCAGTTTCTCTGGATTTACTATTTATAATTATTTGATTTTGAGTAAAATTAAAAATTGTTTTATTCTATAAAATACTGACAACATTTCTCCCAAACTCCAAATAAAAATATTGCCATTTAGAGCATTTATTTGCCGAAAATGACAACTGCTCAAAATAACAAAAAGATGCGGTGTCTGGCATCAACAATCATCCATGCAATTATCTAATCAGCGCTGCAGTGCATACAATCATGCAGATACGAGTCAGGAGCTTCAGGTAATGTTCACATTAACCATCAGAATGGGGAAATAATCTCAGTGATTTGGTCTGTGACATGATTGTTGGTGCCAGATGGGCTGGTTTGAGTATTTCTGGAAATACTGATCTCCTGGGATTTTCACGTACAGCAGTCAATAGAATTTACTCAGAATGGTGCCAAAAACAAAAAGTGCCTTGTTGATGAGAGCAGTCAACAGAGAATGGCTAGACTGTTTCGAATGACAAAGTATATGGTAATTCAGATAACCACTCTGTACAATGTGGTGAGAAGAACATCATCTCAGAATGCTATGCTGTTGGCACTGTTTTGGCAGCACGAGGGGAACCTACACAATATTGACAGTGTGTGTGTGTGTGTGTGTGTGTGTGTGTGTATGTGTGTGTGTGTGTGTGTGTGTGTATATATATATATATATATATATATATATATATATATATATATATATATATATATATATATATATAACTTTACCAGGTGCCATATCAGGTAATTGACAGAGGAAACAGCGAACAGCTTTTTAACCAACACCGATGTAATCCTTCAGTTATCAATGGGATTAAAGCTTGCTTTAAAAGCTTATTGAGCTTCCACTGCAGGTGTTTAACATTCATAGCTCATTCGATGCACATTCAATTTGCATTTGCTGCCATTTTTATCAAGAAGCTTAGTCCCGGGGCCTCTTGAACTCTCCCGGTGTTCGAGTCACGCATTTCCTCTGGGTCTCAGATATGTTTGGATTAAAGATTTCATTCCTTGCCCCACCCTCACACTCATTTATCATCTTTGGTTCAGGTTTTTATTTATGATGAGGCTTTGGGGTTTTACAAAAAGTGCTGCTGTGACTGAATGAAGGATCTAATTGGCCTCTGTGCTTTACCTGTACAGAGCAGTTTTTGCGAGATCATGGCTTTATTATTGGTTTTGTGCTGAGAAAGAGAGATCCTGAGGGAAACCCTTTGGACTGTCAACAATGATGGATTAATGTGGTCAAAAACAAGGGACGTAGTTATGTAGGTCTCCCTTGACCATATTCACAGCAATTGGACTTATTTGCTAGCATTGTTAACTTTGAAATCTGATGTAATTCTTGCAAATGAGGACATGAATGGAGTCATTCTGATTGAAACTGGATTATGTGTAGTTCTTGTAGACATGCGGTATTACAAGTGTGATGAATGAGGCTGTATGTTGTCTATGACAGAATCCATCACAGTGGTAGGAGAGACGGGCTTTACAAAGACAATCTGCTGCTCAGGGGCTGCACCATACGCAACACAGAGGAAGCTGTAGGAATTGTCGTTTATGCAGGTACGCTGCCCTTGTTCCACTCTTGGCTTCTGTGTGACTTCAGGCCTTCCTCAATTGTAATTTCAAAGTGAGGCAGTGCTGTAGCTTGCAGCTATTTTGATCATCTGTTTTCTTTTTTCATTTATTTCTTTAATGAATCTCATAAAACATGTCTAATTTTATTTCCAGCATTTTATTAAAAAAGGATATTATTCCATGTCCCAAAATGGTGCAACTGTTTACTTATTCTCAGGTCATGAGACGAAAGCAATGCTAAACAACAATGGCCCTCGCTACAAACGCAGCAAGCTGGAGCGGCAAATGAACATAGATGTGTTCTGGTGTGTCATCATACTCTTGGTCATGTGCCTCTTTTCTGCAATTGGTAAGTAACACATCAGGACAGCTTTTTCTAGAATGTGATTCAATGAAAGTTAGAAGTTAATGGCTGAGTGGAGCGTTTGTCATTGACCTCGTTTACATGGACACCAGAAAGCCGTTTAATGACTCTAAATTGGCCATTTTATCAGCTTTCTCTTTACTCCTGTATACATGTGGTTTCTCCATAACGCCTCTGTAAATAACAAACATGAGATCCGGGAAATGTTTTATTATTTTATTATCTGTTGCTTAGGGAAGGAGGTATTGCCCCAAGTGAAGGAGTTCAAGTACCTCTGGTTCACGAGTGAGGGGACAATGGAGCGGGAGGTTGGCCGGAGAATCGGGGCAGCGGGGGCGGTTTGCACTCGCTCTATCGCACCATTGTCACGAAAAGAGAGCTGAGTCAATTGATCTACCGGTCAATTTTTGTTCCTACCCTCACCTATGGTCATGAAGGCTGGGTCATGACCAGAAGAACTAGGTCGCGAGTACAAGCGGCCGAAATGGGCTTCCTCAGAAGGGTGGTGGGCTTCTCCCTTAGAGATAGGGTGAGGAGCTCAGTCATCCGTGAGGAGCTCGGGGTAGAGCCGCTGATCCTTTGTGTCGAAAGGAGTCAGTTGAGGTGGTTTGGGCATCTGGTAAGGATGCCCCCTGGCCGCCTCCCTAGGGAGGTGTTTCAGGCACGTCCAGCTGGGAGGAGGCCTCGGGGAAGACCCAGGATTAGGTGGAGAGATTACATCTCCACACTGGCCTGGGAATGCCTCGGGGTCCCCCATTCAGAGCTGGTTAATGTTGCTCGGGATAGGGAAGTTTGGGGCCGTCTTGCTTGAGCAGCTGCCCCCACGACCCGACTTCGGATAAGCGGTTGAAGATGGATGGATGGATATCTGTTGCTTCGCTTTATTTACAAATGTTCCAGAATTGGTGCTTTCTTTGTTTCCTCAACTTTCCAATGAATTGTACTGCAATAGTGGGGCTTAATTCTAATGGCAAACACTGGGATTTCCCAAGATTCTTGAGCACATATATGCAGATGTGAGGGACAGTTGTAGATATTCTAAATTGGTGTGCATACAATTTGGTAGAGTTAATAGTGTGTTTGTTATTTGAAATTATTTCCGCTGTGTTTAATTGTTGATCCAATGACATTTGTTATTTGGTCTGCTCCACATACATTCACACTCTTCATGCATCATGCATACATCAGATCGCCACTTATGCCTTTACATGGGCACAAAGGCCTTGACAAACCAAGGTGTGTGAAACTGCTTTATCATAATCCCTTCAGCATTGTAAGGAAAAATGAATTCTCGTTTGGATGGTGTTTCAGCTTTCTGCAAAAACCCTGGTATAAACCGTTTCCTTGTGGTTGATCAATGTATCTGGTTTGAGAAAGTATTCTGGAGAAAGCTGTGGTTTTTAGACACCTTGAACATTTTTAGTGTCTCTTAAAAGGACAGGAACTATGATTCCATTGTAACATTCTTTATACAGAGTTTGTGTCTGAATCCTCCTCTAGGGCATGGCCTCTGGATGTTTCAGTATGGAGATAAGCGGCCAGTCTTTGATGTCCTGAGCCCAGAAGGAACAGACTTGTCTCCAGTGGTCTCGGCCATTTATCTCTTCCTGACCATGATAATTGTATTCCAGGTGAATAGCAAATATGGGGTGATGGAAATGTTGCAATGTGTTTATGTATTTAGATTAATATGTATTCTCTCATTTACAAGACGTTTAAAAACTGCTCTTTTCCATACAATGAAAATAGATGGTGTTTCACACCGACAAGCTCTATTAATGACAAAAAGTCATTTATATTAGGGATGTCCCAATACAAATTGTTTTACTGATACTTAATTTTTTTGTGTACTCACTGATACAGAGTCTGATACATTTTTTTTTTTTTTTTAAACTCCGTATTAAACAGTTTATTTCAGTTTTATAATCCAGTTTATTTGAAATGTATCATCAAAATGGTATTTAAATGAATGAATTCATTAACTTATCAAATGAAAATATTATTAATTTTCAACATAATTGGATTTATTTTTGTATTTTTTTTTTTCAAATCATTGTATTATTTTGTGGAGCGGAGGGGGGCGGGGCCGGTCGGAATATCGCGCGCCCGGTCCCCAATCAGCCTGATGAGGCGCGCGAGGGATAAAGGCGGCCGGTGACGATTGTTCGAGAGAGAGAGAATTACGGACATGTCCGTCATGTGTGTTTGTTTATGTGTTTTTGAGTTTCTCATTAAAATATAATTTATGTTGACAAGCCGGTTCTCGCCTCCTCCTTGCCCATCCTTCAACTGTGTTACATATTTGTATTAAATTAATTGCTTGTACACAACCACACAGCACAATCCAAAATACAACATTGGAGTTTCAATTAACAGCTGCATAACAGAGCATCACAGATGTTAGATACTAATAACTATAGCACAGTTAATACTGATTTACTATTATTAGTAGTAGTAGTAGTATTACAGTGAATATTACATAACTTTACATTGGTAATATATTTCTGTCATACTTTTCTTCCTATAAATTTACCTTCAATCTTAACAGATCTTTTATTTTGAAGTGTTTCTGTGGTTTTTCTTTTTTGGCCAAGGAGCTTATGAAATGCAGATTCCCACTCTGAAAAGTCAGACACCTGTCACTACTTGACTCAAAGTGATTATTAAACCACAAAAGACTGCTTTTTAATTAAATAAGTGTGTGCCTCATGCTACAGTGTGAATTTGCACTGTGTTTACTGTCATCTGCTACAAACAGAGCGTGCGATGCTCATGATGGTGTTTTCCCTGTATGAGCCAGGAGGCACTTTAAACGTTATGAGCAGACGGCGTCAGCACAACACTGTCTCCACACATTCATAAGCGCTCACATTTGAATTACATGCAAACTATATACAGTATTTATCTTATTAAATCACAGCTTTTGTGGTTAAATAATATAATTAGTACATAACATGATTTAAATTTGTGGGCTGAATGTTTACGTAATGACAATCGTACTTCAGATGGTAACAGTTTTTGGTATCGGAGCCTTTTTACATGTGCAAGTACCAGTACATGAGCAGCCAAATCAGTATCAGCATCGAGAAATGTAGTTCACACCATTTTTCTGCTATATTCCAAATCTTCTTAATCAAGTCAAGCAATTTTTATTTGTATAGAGCTTTTCAAAAAACACATTGCTTCAAAACAGCTTTACAGAAAGTCATGCATTAACAGAAAATAAAACCGTAATATACAGTTGAAGTCAGAAGTTTACATACACCTTAGCCAAATACATTTAAACTCAGTTTTTCACAATTCCTGACATTTAACCCTAGAAAACATTCCCTGTCTTAGGTCAGTTAGGATCACTACTTTATATTAAGAATGTGAAATGTCAGAATAATAGCAGAGGGAATGATTTATTTCAGCTATTATTCTTTCATCACATTCCCAGTGGGTCAGAAGTTGTGGGTACATACACTTTATTAGTATTTGGTAGTATTGCCTTTAAAATGTTGAACTCTGGTCAAACATATTGGGTAGCCTTCCACAAGCTTCTTGCAATAAGTTGCAATCATTTTGGCCCATTCCTCCAGGCGGAACTGGTGTAACCATGTCAGGTTTGTAGGCCTCCTTGCTCGCACACAATTTTTCAGTTCTGCCCACAAATTTTCTATTAGGTTGAGGTCAGGGCTTTGTGATGGCCACTTCAATACCTTGACTTTGTTGTCCTTAAGCCATTTTGCCACAACATTTGAGGTATGCTTTGGTAAATTTTCCATTTGGAAGACCCATTTGCGGCCGAGCTTTAACTTCATGGCTGAGATGTTGCTTCAATATAGCCACAAAATTTTCCTTCATCATGATGCTATCTATTTTGTTAAGTCCACCAGTCGCTCCTGCAGCAAAGCACCCTCACAACACGATGCTGCCACCGCCATGCTTCACGGTTGGAATGGTGTTCTTTGGTTTGAAAGCCTCACCCTTTTTCCTCCAAACAAAATGATGGCCATTATGCCCAAATGGTCAAATTTTGTTTCATCAGACCAGAGGACATTTCTCCAAGATGTAAGATCTTTGTCCCTATGTGCACTTGCAAACTGTAGTCTGGCTTTATGGCAGTTTTGGAGCAGTAGCTTCTTCCTTGCTGAGGTTATGTCGATATAGGACACGTTTTACTGTGGATATAGATACTTGTCTACCTGTTTCCTCCAACATCTAAACAAGGTCCCATGCTGTTGTTCTGGGATTGATTTGCACTTTTCACACCAAACTACGTTAATCTTTAGGAGACTGAATGCTTCTCCTTCCTGAGCAGTCTGATGACAGTGTGGTCCCATAGTGTTTATACTTGTGTACTATTGTTTGTACAGATGAACGTGGTACCTTCAGGCATTTGAAAATTGCTCCCAAGGATGAACAAATCTTTTGGAGGTCCACAATTGTTTTTCTGAGATCTTGGCTGATTCTTTAGATGTTCCCATGATGTCATGCAAAGAGGCACTGAGTTTGAAATAAATCCACAGGTACACCTCCAATTCAGTACACCTCCAATCAGAAGCTAATTGTCTAAAGGCTTAACATAATTTTCTGGAATTTTTCAAGCTGATTAAATGCACAGTTAACTTGGTGTATGTCAACTTATGACCCACTGGAATTGTGATATAGTCAATTGAAAGTGAAACAATCTGTCTGTTAAACATTTTTGGAAAAATAACTCAAAGCACAATGTAGATGTCCTAAATTACTTTTCTCATATTAAATCTGTGGAGTGGTTAAACAATTTGTTTTAAAGACTTCAGCCTAAGTGCATGTAAACTTCTAACTTCAACTGTATATAAAGTCATCATTATTTTGCGGCTGTAATGAACGTGATGGAATATAGCGTGGTAGGTCACTTAAGTACTGCGGAGGTAGACCATTCAAAGCTTTGTACATGGTTAACAACATTTTTAAATGAATATAAAATTTTACATTTAGCCGATGTAACAACGATAAAATGGGGCTAATATGATAATATTTCTTATTTCTAGTCAGCACTTTGGCTAAAATGCATTATGATCTAATTAAAGTTTATGTATTGAACTTGCAGGACATCTTCCCAGTAATGCATTACAATAATCTAGTCTTGAGGTCATGAACGCATGAATTCATTTTTTGGAATCAGTAACAGAGAGTGAGTCATAACTTGGCAATATTTCTGAGGTGAAAGAATGGTGTTCTACAAACATTGGAAATTTGATTATCAAATCAAAATTTGGTATCAAATATAACACCTAAGTTCTTTGCTGTAGAAGAAGATGTAACTACATCCATCAAGAGTCAAATTATATTTTAGCATCTTATTTTTAGAGGTTTTTGGTCCAAAAATTAGTACCTCTGTTTTGTGGGAATTGAGTAGAAGGACATTTCTGGCCATCCAATCTTTGATTTAATTGGTACACTCTTGTTAATTTGAAGAATTGTGAAATTTGTCTGTTTTTGAAGAAATATAAAGTTGGGTACCATTGGCATAACAGTGGAAACTTATTCCATGATTACTGATAATATCTCCCAGGGGAAGTATGTATAAGGAGAAAAGCAGAGGCCCTAAAACTGATCCCTGTGGCACTCCATACTTAACTTTTATTTTATTTGACAATTCCTCGTTTGCCCAGACAAAGTTGTAGCAGTCTGCTAAATAGGACCTGAACCATGCTAAGTCCACAAATGCCAACATAATTCTCAAGCCTATTCAAGATTTTGTCATGATCTATGCTGTCGAAGACAGCAATAAAATCTAAAAGCACTAGAAGAGAAATGCATCTGCGATCAGATAATAAGAGCAAGTAATTTGTAACTCTAAGTGCAGTCTTTGTACTGTGCCTAAATCCTGGGGCCTAAATCCTGACTGAAATTGTTCATATATATATACTAATTCTCTGTAGAAATGAACATAGTTGGGAGTACATAACCTTTTCTAGTATTTTCAACATAAATTGGTCTATAATTAGCCAATTCTCCAGGATCAAGCTGTGGCTTAAGCGATTTGATAACTGCCATTTTAAAGTTTCTTGGGACATGTCCTAAAGATAGCAAGGGGTTGATAATAATAAGAAGAGGTTCTGAGATTACAGGGAATACCTCTGTTAAGTGCTTAATTGGTATTGGATCTAAAATACATGTTGTGGCTTTTGATGTTTCAATAAGTTTTGTTAGCTCTTCATGACCTATGACAGCTAAGGATTGAAGTTGCTTGTGAGGAGAATTAAGACACTGTAATTCCAATTTTATTTCTGATGATTTCAATATTATCAGTAAAGAAATTCATGATTTCATTACTATTGTGCAGCAACAGAATATCTGGTTCAGTCAAGGCTTTATTCCTAACCAATTTAGCCACAGTACTGAATCTTGGATTGTTGTGGTAATTTTCTATGAGTTTGCTAAAATATGTTGAACTGGCAGCTTGTAGCTACAGACACTTATCATTCCATGCAACGCAAAATACCTCTAATTTTGTAATATTTTTTCTTTAATTTTCTTTAATCGAAGGAAGCGACACTCAAGAGTGCTAGAGAAGACTTTATATTTTCTGTTATTACATCAAGCTCTTCTAGACTTTTTGGCTTACTGCGTATATAAGATAATTATGGAAGATTATTAGTGAAGCTATCTTTAGTGGTCGAAAGAATAGTTCTACCTGATTGATAGCATAGTGTAGATTGAGTAACATTAGCTGATCACAGCATACAAGAGACAAGGTAATAATCTGAGATGTCATCGCTCTGCAGCAGAATTCCTAGTTACATCAACTCCATTTCCACAAATCTAGCCTATGATTATGGCCTGTCCGGTCACATTTTGTCTGACTCCAAGAGTGTTGAGAATATCGATAAATGCTAATCCAATGTGTCATTTTCATTATCTATGTGAATGTGAAGTCACCAACAATTAAAGCTCTCCCCACAATTACTACTAGACCTGATACTTTTTAAAATGTGATCATTCATCAAGGAAATCAGAATTCGGCCCAGGTGATCTATATACTGTAGCAAGGTGAAAAGACGGAATAGATTTTTTATTTGTATCTGATGATGTCACATTAAGCATTATTAGTTTAAAAGACTTAAACTTATTTAACCATATGATTTTTTTTTTTTTTTTTGTGAGAAACATACCATTATGAGATTTAATTCTTTATTTATTGAAAGTCTACCAATGACTTGTAGCTCTCAAATGACATCAAATGCCACTGGTTTGTGCATGTCGTTTGACCAATTTTGTGTTTACAGACAAAGAAAATGAATATGGGTTTCAAATAACATGAGGGTAGATAATTAATAGAATTTTAATTTGTGGGTGAACTATTCCTAAAATTCCTGTCTATTCTATTCTGGAGTGTTTTAGTTGGTAATAATGAGTCTTCATAAATCTACAACAACCCTTGTTATCTTTAATGTCCATATTTCTCTGTCTCTTTCCTCAGGTGCTGATCCCAATCTCGCTCTTTGTCTCCATTGAAATAGTGAAGATATGCCAAGTGTACTTTATCCATCAGGACATGGAGCTGTATGATGAGGAGACCGATTCTCACCTGCAGTGCAGGGCTCTGAACATCACTGAAGACCTGGGCCAGATGCAGTACATCTTCTCTGACAAGACTGGCACGCTCACAGAAAACAAGATGGTGTTCCGGCGTTGTACTGTGGCAGGAGTGGAGTACTCACATGATGCCAATGGTTAGGATACAAACAGCTTGGAGTGCCAGCCTAAGGGCCATAGTGTTGCAATGCGACACAATAAGTAGGACCTTGTATTAGAACAAATAATATTTTTTTATATTGAACATCTAGTCAATATATTGACTCTGAAGATCTATTTAAATATTATGGTTTATCTTGTTGTGTCCTTTTGCAGCCTTTACCAGTTTTATTAAAATAACCCTTTCCAAACATGGTGCCAAACAAAATCAAAGACTCTCATGAAAAAATTTTACCAAAGACTTTGTGTCATCTATTCAAACATGGTGTTTTTCCCAAATAGAGCCTAAAACTTCTAACTGAGTGTCTCACCCACAGCGAGAAGGCTTGCTATGTATCAGGAGGTAGACTCTGAGGAGGAGGACTGTACATCTCATGGTGGAAACCTCCCACGTAGGGACAGTGTCGCCAGTAACCAGAGCGGAAAAGTGGTGTTACGATCCCAGAGCACCAAATCTCACCGTCGTACCGGGAGCAGAGCAGAAGCCAAACGGGCCAGCATTCTATCCAAACACACCGCCTTCAGCAGCCCCATGATTAGCCAGCACTTTCACGCTGCACTATATTATCACCCTAGATTTAATATACAACCAAGTAATACTATGCTTAATGAGATTGTCCATATGAAACATATATCATTGGTTTGACAGGAGAAGGACATTACACCAGATCCTCAGCTCATGGATAAGGTGAACGAGTGTAGCTGTCAGATGGAGTTCATGCGTTTCCACAGTCAGCCCCTGAACAAGATTCCCCCTGACCTGTGTGACATCTTTGACTTTTTCATCGCCCTCATCATCTGCAACACTGTTGTTGTGTCCTCGCCCAATCAACCCCGGCAGAAGGTAAGCAGACTGAGAAATGGTACGAGCTGGAACAAAACAGTACACAACAGCAGTACTAGGTCCGGTGCTGGATCCAAGATGCTATACGGTGAGAAAGTGTTAAAGCAACATGAATCGACATGCACAATCTATTTTACTTTAATGTGACATTTGTCTGAGGAGGGATGTAACGTTTTCACAGATTCATGGGAGACCTCGGTTTTAATACAGACAGTGAATAATGAATCAAATTTAGTTTAATTGAATTTATTTATTAATTTTTTTGGCTAAATTAAATTTCATTAGTCATAAAATAATAATAAAAAACATTCTTATGTAGTCTGGCATACAATTAAATTACATTAGGGACATACATTTTTATTTTATTTTTTGGGTTAAAGATAACTAAGGGCCCTATTTTAAAATGACTTATAGATTACTTCTACTTTAAGTCATAAGCACAAAGTCAATGTGTATGGCCATGAAGTTTTGGCATTTTCATGCAAGTATGCACTTAGTCTAGGCTTAAGTGAGTTTGGTGAAATTTTGCATGCAAGGCACTAATGGGCTGGGTCGGGTGCAAACAAATTCAGAGATTCTTCTCCTTTTATTGCACTGTTTGCTTCCTGTTATATAGTCCATTCCCTGTCAAACAACAGTGATATAAAGAAAGACAGCATATTCATAAGACGTTGGTAGTGTAAATGGACTGTATGCAATTAATTCGAAGAACATACATTTTTCTATGACAGTGACACGCATAGAAAATGTGATTCTCATTAGCATTTGGATGTACAGTACTTTCTGTTAAATTAAAGGGAATAAGTATTATTAATCATTTCCATCTACTGACACACAAATTATGGCTAGTATATAAACATTGATTGTAACAGCACACACTTCACTTCAACCGGTTGGACACGAAAACATTTGACCAGAAATATTTCTAAATTCAAATTACACAAAAAAAAAAAAAAAAAAAACATATAATCAAAATAATGAAGTGGTCAAAAAAATCATACCAAATCCAAAAATGTTACCCTCTCCAACTTCTTCCACTGACCCCTTTTGCAGTAACTTCAAAATGACTCTATGACAGGTGGAATAATACCAATACAAATTCTATCATAAATACAACTGTAAATATAAACATAATAATAATATATGAAAAATAAACCATGACCTATAGATAGTTTAACACAAATCTCTTAAATTTGTATTTCATAAAACGACTATTGTGAGGGATATAATTTGTTACACAATATTTTCAGAGTTTGGGCATTAACTTTATTAGCACCTACTAATATGAATCCTACTAGTGGAATCTCCAAACTTCAAATTTAGGCACTGAATTTAGACTTTGTGCATAAAATAGACCTGCTTTTGAAACACCTTAGCGCAATGACCGATTTCTCAGGAAAATAGCAAATTGCGCTTTGTGCCACTTCATTAACATACAGTACACCTACAGTTTGCGTGCATACACCCATAGGTAGCGCAAACACTCCCATGTGTGTTCATTGCTCATATTGCTAAGCTCCGCGCAGTAATGAAAATAGAGCCCTAAATGTCAAACCGCTTATAATATTAGCCATGTACCTTAATACTGTGATACCGTAATACTGTGGTATTTTATATGAACATTTCAGATAAATTGAATATCAGGTATTGAATGGATCACGAAAAGTGGGTGTGTCATAACAGAATTTAAAGTTAGTTGTGAAGGATGTTTTCTTTTTTTAGACCAAAATAAAGGCTGGGAATGTGTAGTATGACAGTCAGATTTCATATTAACTTAGTGTAAATAATGAATTAAATTCAGCTATAGCGACTCTTTTCTCAGCTGCTATGCATCACTAACAGCTGTAGAAATCACGGACATTGATAGATTTAAAGATTTTTCTCACAACTACTGAAGTAGCTTATTCAGTGTTTTAAGTTGCACAAATCTCCATGTGGGCCATGGTGTCTTCGCTGCAGTTAACTTCCTGTGGTGGTCTAGGTGCAACTTCCTGTTTCTGTGTTTAAATCTGGGTGTGACTTTCTTGCACAATGTCTAATCCTGACTCTCTATGCTGGTTAATGCTGTGAGATGCCCCTAAACCCACCCTGCCTTATTTTTAGTTGATCGAATGCAATTAGTTACCCCCAAGGCACAGGTTCCCCCAGAGTAAGAGGTATATCTATCGACATGTTCCTCTAAGTTTGACATCCAGAAGTGTCTATGTGTGTATACTCATTATAAACAACGGTATGTCTTAAATTCTAACGATCTTACAGTATTTCTGTTCTTGTTCTTGAAAAGCTTATGTCATCTTTCTTAAAACGAAATGCCACTTAGTTTGATATTTTGTTATCTTAAGCAATTGCATACATGCATTTTTAAGTCTGGCTTAAGAGGTCATACTTTTTGGGGCCACTGTGTCGTACAAAACATTTCACTTGTTTTTTTTTTTTTTTTTTTTGTAGAATCTTTTGAAAATCAACCTTCCACTTAGGCTGATTAAATCAGTAGTAAAACAACTGCTGTATGACTTATTAACTTTAAAATGATGTAGGATTTGTTTTCACTTTATCTTTACCAAGGTGCGTCGATACGAGTTGAAGTCTCCAGTGAAGACCATAGAGGACTTTATCAAACGCTTCACCCCAAGTCGCCTGACCTCTGGCTCCAACAGCAGCAGCTCCTTCAGCTTGGCAACCAACTGTTCCTCCTCTCACAGGGTGGGCTCCAGCATGCTATCCTCCCCCTCGGCCAATGGCACGCTTTCCAAGCTGAACGGGGAGAAGCCTCCAGATCGTAACCTGCAACATGCCTACAGTCCCATCCCACCCAACTATGATAAAACAAAAGCCTTGGCTCAAGATGAGTGCGAGCTACGATTTGAGGCAGAGTCACCAGACGAGGCAGCACTAGTTTATGCAGCCCAGGCTTATAAGTGTGCTCTGGTTGGTCGTTTACCTGATCAGGTGACTGTGGAGCTTCCACACTTGGGCAAACTAAGCTTTGAGCTGTTACACACACTTGGGTTTGACTCCACAAGAAAGAGGATGTCGGTGGTGGTCAAGCACCCCCTAACTGAGCAAATCACAGTCTACACCAAAGGTGCTGATTCGGTCATCATGGATTTGATCAGACCGGCCACAGGTACACTTGCACTAATGAGCACCTAACTCCCTCACCTTTATCTCCTGTGGGTGCCTTTGGTAACAATAGGTGGGCACAGAAAAAAATTATCTGAAAATATAATTATTTTTCTGGACATTCAATTGAAAAGTTATATATATATTCAGACAATCTATTTGATCTCTTTTTATTTTAAAAGAACCAAAAGGATAACAAATCATTTATAAGTCTTAATTTAATTGAACCTGAGTTGAAAACAAATGACCCAAAACAATAAAATTATAGCATGACGCACATTTAAATGAATGGAAAATATGCACACCTGTGAATGCACATCATTTGAATTCTATATTAATGCATTAAGTTGTGATGTTGCTTGGCAAACTTAAACAAATAAACTCCACTTTACGTTACACCCCTTAAAAATAGTTCTTAAATAGACTTGTTCGGGACATGTCCTGCTCAGAATTTTCACGTTACTTTTTTCCGCTGCCTTTAATTGTAGCTGATACCGTCTAAGGGTTGACGACTGCTGTCCAGTTTTAACTGTCATACACCCTGCTCTCAACTGTTTCCTATCCAGTAAAAAAATATAAATATGAATGAATGCAACTTTAAAAGTGACTGTCTAGTTATTATAACAAAAGTATTTTATGCTATTGAAATTTGAGAGGCAGTTCTGACATTTTAGCCTTGGCCCTATCCATCATAAACTTGTGAAAGTTCTCTCAAATAGAATACTCTCCAAAAACTTTTTCAATAATTTCACAAATATTTCAAATTTATATAACTTGTATTAATCCGTTTCCTTATAAATGTCATTTAGACTAACAAATGCCTGGTGTGCTGTCAGATTTTCTCCCATAAGAAATGAATAAAATATTTTGGGCTAGTTTATTTTGACATGCAACTTTGATTTATGCTTTAAAACACTTGATCATACTAAAGTTTTAATGAAGTCTGTGTTTTCTTTTCCATGCACCAGTTAGATGGCACATGAGACCTCTCTCGCTGAATAAATGGATAATGGCTCACAGCCAAATGGCCAAAAGTAATCTGATTTCTTCAGAATGTGGATGAATACTTTTTTTATATCCATGAAAATGAGAGGCAGTATCTACTTCCATCATTCTGATTGAAAGCAAGAATTGGACAGGGTGATTTGTCGGGAAATGTTTTGAATTTTTCAAATCTTTAGAGTTATTACACAGTGTTCTCTGGACTTTTATGTTAGCTATTGATCTAACATAAAAAACGTAGCTATTGTTTATAGTGAGATATTTGAATCCTGCATGGGCAATCTGCTGGACAGCTTCCAGATTGTTCTTGGATATTTATGTTTTCAAAGGATTTAGCAGTGATACAATATCCTAATGGCATAGGTAGGCAGGCTTGTTAGTATTCCAGGCACTATTAGACCCACAAGTTTTCTCTAATGTTGTGTACATAAATGACTGTACAGAAGTAGTGCATACACAGCCCTGCTCTTTACATCTGAATGTCATGACAACAGCTGTGGAAAAAAAGATTGAGCTTAAAGTATTGCTTGGTAAAGTTAAAAAACAGTCTAGTTTCCCATGTTTTGGGAAAAGAGCAGAATAGATCAGAACATGGGTACCTGTATATAAAATATATATCATCATATACTCTACAATGGAGGCTTTCAGGAAGGTTTAAAGGCAGAAAAGTGAAGCATGTCAATTCTTGTGTTTATGTGTTACCGAGTAGTTGATGTGTGTGCATGTTTCTGCTTGTATAGAACCTGTTTCTGGTAAATTTGCATTTAAGGGCTCATCCACTTTACATGGCCATGACATGAGTTTGAAAGAGTTCATATAACTTTGCAGACACAACTAGTAAGTGATATTAGTAAACTAATTTTATGTTAACACATTGTATCTGAGCTTTTGAAACAGTATGTATTTTAGTGTTTATTCTGGTGCAATGACTTCCCCATAAACGTCCAAAGTGCATTACTGTTAAAACTTTTTTTGACTTGTTATAGGAGTCAAAATAATTTACTTGTAACATTGCTGGAAATAGTCAGCTTTTCTGGTGAAAGTAGAGATGATAATGACAAGAGAATAATCATAGAATAATTCATAATGCCCTTCCTAAAAGAAATACAGTTTCCATAATTTAATCAGGTCATATATCAAAAGCAAGTCCATTGGGCTCCTTTTGCATTTCTATGCATGCATTTCCTCTCAGTATTTGTCCTTTTTAGCCAGCAAAACTAACAGATCTTCATATTAATAAAAAAACAAACACTTTTTTTGTCAAGTTTTGTCTTTTGTCTAAATTTTGCTTTATGGACTTAGGTTATTATATAATTGATGTGATTAGATTAGATTGCTGTACCAACTGTGCTAAAGGAGCACAGTTCTAGTGTTGTAATAAATATTGAAGCGTTATTAGAAGCTATTTCCTCTGCCATGTGTTTAGTTGGTGTCTGGCCTCTGTCTCACAAAGAACCTTGGACTTCTTTATGCACATAGACACAAATAGTTTATATTCCTGTACTTGTGGATCCAGAGCGCTCCTCACCTTTGGGTGTGGACTCCCAATAAACACAGCAGACCTACAGAAGTTACAATAGCTCCTTTCAGAAACAGTAGGAGATTTGCCGCTTGTTTAATGACACGATGCACAGAAACAGACTGAATGTGCCAGTCTGAGTCTCGCAGCTTTCAAATGTTTTGCTAATGAATAATTACATTATGCTGTAATGACCAGACAGCCATAAAGGTTTGGAAAAGCAAACATGGCTAGCACCTGTGTATCCATTATATAACATGTTAGAAGATGAGAGGCTAAAACCCATAATGTTCTTGAATGTGCCTCAGTACAAATTATGTGGAAAGGATTTGTCTGTGTTTTGCTTTGAGAATGGCTGTCATATCCATTTTTCATTATAAATGTGACGCCGGTGTGAAATTTTTGTTTTGGGAGTATACTTCTTTCAGGCTGAAGCAAGAAGACTGAATTAAGATACCCTCAGAAACATCAAAGCATTAGTTTCTTGAAAAATAGGTCCGGTTGTCCCACAGTCACAGTGAAGGTGGTGATGAATCATTTGGTGAAAATGTGAGGCTTGGCACTCTCGCCCCCTCATCTTGGCTGATGGTCCTCTGCTTTGGGAAGCGATCATCCCAAACAGATTGTTCTGCTCTCTCTGCCAGAAAGCAATGCACTGAGCAATAAGACAGGAGCAATAACCCTCAAAATGCTCTATGGTCCGATTACCCAGTCAAACCTGTCAAACAGTCTGCCATCATGATTAAATCTAACGGCCTTGTTGAGGAAGCCAATGGCAACATAGAGATTCAACCTTGACAAGGCTGGAGTCATTAGATCAGGCTTTGTGTTTGTCACTTTTGTGTGTATGTGTGCATGTAACATTAGTTTAATAAAGCAGTAGAGCACAGTGCCCGTCCAGTTTTTCAGTCTTTATTCTGGAATTTTATTTTTTTTTCTGTTATTTTTGTTTTATAAAATCCTTCATAAATCCTTCGAAGCCATGAACCAAACCAACCAGCTCCGAGGTGAATCACAACATTACAAACGTAATTTTTCTTGCTTCAAATCTTTTAAAATTGGACTGTGTACTTCATGTGTTTCACAAGGACACAAACTACAATCCCATGAAGCATTGTAAATTAATTGAATTGATATCTATAGAAAAAATATAAAACTAATAATTTAAAGTTGTTGATTATGTAAAAAAGCAATGCATTTGAAGTTTGTCAAATATTCATGTATATACAAATAAATAAATAGTTTGGGAGTGTGGAGATTATTGGCAGCGATTCTCTGATTGGTAGATCTTCTCCATTCATTGTCATGGGTTGTATAGTTATTCACCACAAATTCAGCTATAAAACATGATTTCTTTTTTTATAACATGGATTAATTGTGTCAACAGAAGTATATAGGCCTTCCATCGATAAACAACCTCGGAGCTCATAGTATGTCTGTTTTGAAAGGTTTATTTTTTATAATGAAACATAAATTCCCTTATGGAAAACTTTATGGGATTCTTATTTCTGAAACCATATTGTTGCTCTCTATAAGCCAAGAGAGGCCCATGCATTGTAGGGATTTTACCCGGATACGGGATGTTCTTGGGCACAGTCCAATAGTTTATTGCTTTTTCTAAAAAAGCTGCATTAGCAATATGATAAAAGATACATCTGTAAACATTTATTATTAATAAAAATATGAATAATAAATTCCTCCAAATTATACAGTAGTTAATTATCCCAGCTGTAGACTGTTTGATGTTGCCAAACAGTGTAACAACTTGGCACATTAATTTAAAATGTGCCATCACAGGTGTGCGTTATAGTAATTTTACGATGGCTTATAACATCTCATCAGAATTTTGATTCAAACTAATCGTTTTATGATAAATCTTAAAATGGAAGTGTTATAATGTTCTGAGGAATGACCAAATTGTCTCTCTTGTTTTTATCTTGTGTTGTCATATTACAGATGATGTCAAAGGAAAACGACAAAGGAAAGTCTTGTATAAAACGCAAAACTACTTAAATCTCTATGCCGCAGATGGTCTGAGAACTCTCTGTATTGCCAAAAAGGTAACAGAAGAACTTTGTCTCTCAGTACCAATGAATGGCATTTTTATTATTACATTTTTGGATGAGAAGAAAAGGTTGTTTTTGCAAAGATTTGCAAGTCTGTGAGCTTTTTCCCGGACTGCTGAACTTTGTGACTTCGCAACAACCTCTCTCTTTCTCTCTCTCTCTCTCTCTCACTGTTTGCCTCCCCACCACTCTATTTTGCTTCATTCCCCATGGACAGAATTCTTTAACTCTATTATCTCCAGCTTCTGGCGGGAGTCTAGTGGCCATATGATGTAACAAGACATGTTTTTCTTTTTTACCAAACTTTCAAATGCTCCTATGGACCTATTGCTGCATCTATGATCATTAACGAGCAGACTTTTAACCAGCAAAACAAGTTTTCTCTTTCTATATCTGTATCTGTGTGTATATATGTATGTATGTGTGTGTGTGTGTGTGTATATATATATATATATATATACACACACACACACACACACACATATATATATATATATATATATATATATATACACACACACACACATACACGTGTGTACAGCAGTGCTGATTTAGGGACATTTAGCACGATTGCGAGTGTGATATTGCTTATATGCAACAGTTCAATGAACAAGTACATTTATACAAATTTGGAAAAACTGATTTCGGTCATTGTTAGAAATAAAAGTCTTCTAAACGATAGCAGTGCCTTTTCTCTCCGTCTTTTATTGAGTCATGAATGAATCAGTACAAAGCATCCAACATTGGGGAGCGGATAAAGAATAGCTCACTCGTCTACAGTGTAACATGCAAGGATATACTGCAATAAGAAAAGGGGGGTTACAGTATTATCCAATAAGAGCACGCATTACCTCATACAGATAACAATTCCATACGGCAAAAGCTCCTCTCTTGCTTGAGAGCCTAAGACTCATATGGAAAAGGCTCCAAGTTCCATGGTAGCCTGTCGGACCAACGTCATACACAATCGTACAAAGTACACAAACAGTCGATGTATGCTCAGACAGAGTGAGGAGGGGGCCTCCACAGCTCCATCTCAATATGAAACAGATGTTTGATAATGCATACAGAAAGGAATGCAGCAACTCAGCATCTCTCTTGGACAGAGCTGAGATGTAGAAATAACATTTCTATTTCTTACAGTCATATAAAACGCATTTGTGCGTGGAACTACTTTCTTATGCGATGGATCAGAATCTACCATTGCTGGTTCAAACCAAATGATGTGTCCAAACATTCGTTAGTAATTCAAAAATGGCACTTCAGAAATAGTATCACGGCTTGTGCTGTTTCAAAGAAGTTATAGGATTAACGTGTGTGTGTGTGTGTTGTGTGGTGTGTGTGTGTGAGTGGAGCGTGTGCGATCACCTGTTGCCACACCCAAGCAGAGATGCTGTCAGCCTTCTCAGTGGAAATAGCATCCAAGCAGGGATATTTCGCGGTAGCCGGTGCACAAGAGTCGATCACTATAGAAGGCGCAATGTCCTCCGCCATTTTAAACGGCACCCATTGTGTTAATCAGTCTGTTGTTGTGTCTCAGAGCTGTGATGAGCCGTAATGCTTTTAAGTTGTTGGTTTAAAGCTATTTCCTAGCTTTATAGTTGTGTGGTGTAGTAAGTTGTCATGAAGAGCTGTTGTATGTAAACTGCTGATGCAGATTCAATTTGCGTCACCTATCTGGCTCATATTACACACAAAAATAATCTTTTGCCACCACCTGCTGGCTAACATATGCAATGTCAAAAAAAAAAAAAGACAAACCATAGCTCTTAACAGAGCTGCACTGCTCTTACACTTTAGTTTAGAATGAGTTGAATCAGAAGTTTACATACACCTTAGCCAAATACATTTAAACTCATTTTTTCACAATTCCTTTATTTTAAGAATGTGGAATGTCAGAATGTTAGAGAGAATAGCAAGCCAATTTATTTCACCTTTTATTCATCACATTCTCAGTGGATCAGAACATACACTTTGTTATTATTTGGTAGCATTGCCTTTAAATTGTTTGTACTTGGGTTAAAACATTTTGGGTAGTGTAAAGAAGTTCAATTAGAAGGAGGAGGCGAGAACCGGCTTCACAATGTAAACAATATTTTAATTATAAACTTAAAAGACAACAACACACATATGACGGACATGTCCGTAAACTATCTCTCTCTCCTACACAATCCTCCGCATTCGGCATTTATCCCTCTCGGAGGCTTGATTAGCCTGAAAAGGGCCCGGGTGTGTAGAATCACGACCCGGCCCCGCCCTCCGCCCTGCCACAGGTAGCCTTCCACAAAATGTTCACAATAAGTTTTTGGAATTGTGGCCCATTCCTCCAGACAGAACTGGACACAACTTTGACACAACTTTGGAAGTATGCTTGGGGGTCATTGTCCATTTGGAAGACCCATTTGCGACTGAAGCTTTAACTTTCTGGCTGATGTCTTGATGTTGCTTCAATATATCCACACAATTGTCCTTCCTCATGATGCCATCTATTTTATAAAGTGCACCAGTCGCTCCTGCAGCAAATCACCCCCACAACATGATGCTGCCACCCCCATGCTTAACGGTTGGGATGGTGTTCTTTGGCTTGTAAGCCTCACCCTTCAGGCGTTTTTGAAATTGCTCCCAAGGATGAACCAGACTTATGGAGGTCCACAATTTGTAAACAGTTGTTGTCCTGCACAAAGTAGATGTCGTAAACTATAGTTTGCTAATATGAAATCTGTGGAGTGGTTAAAAAATTAGTTTTAATGACTTCAACTTAAGTGTATGTAAACCTCTGACTTGTATACAAGTCAGTATGTGTGTGTGTGTGTGTGTGTGTGTGTGTGTGTGTGTGTGTGTGTGTGTGTATATATAGTGCTGTGCAAAACTTTTAGGCACTTAAGATTTGTCTTAAGATGGTTATTTATATCTTCAGCTTTAGTGCGTCAGAAGACAAAATACATTTTAGACTCCCAAACATTACTTTTGCAAATAGAAAAGCTTAGAATAGAAAAACAGGATGCTCTGCAAGAGATGCCATTACCCCCACAGAGCCCCACACTGAATATTGAGTCAGTGGGATTACTTGAAGAGACAGAAGCAATTGAGACAGCCTAAATAGATAGGTGAATTCTCCAAGAAGTGGTGAATTCTCCAAGAAGCACTTGGTACATCCTATCTGCCAACAACCAAGTAAAACTGTCCAGGTGTACCTAGGAGAATTGGGGCTGTTTTAAAGGCAAAATATTGATGGCACCAAATATTGATTTAGCTTTTTTATGTTTACTGGATTTTGTATGATGTTAACTGATAAATGAAAACTAGTTATGGCATTATTTTTGAAGACATCCTCACCATGCAACATTTTTCACTAAGTGCATAAAACGCGTGTGTGTGCGTGCGCATGTGTGTGCGTGCATGTGTGTGTATGAGTGTGTGTGTGTAATATATATATATATATATACACACACACACACACACATTTTTCACAAGCACTTAATAAATAGCCGCCTTAACAGATGGGAAGCTTTGAACAGCTTTTGCAGGATTATTTTTAACATGGTTAAGCGTGAATTCATACATGCATTTACAAGTTTATTGTATTGTTGTTTTGGTATTTTTCCCATTTATCTGAACTTTTGGAAACTCTTATTTCTCAAAGTCACTCTTTTATTAAACATGCTGAGCTGAGTGTGTGGAGTTGTGGTCAGTATCGTGATGTGTGTTTGTGGTGCAGGTCCTCAGTAAGGAGGAGTATGCCAGTTGGCTACAGCGCCACCTGGAGGCAGAGACAGCAATACAGAGAAGGGAGGAGCTGCTTTTTGAGTCTGCTTTACGCCTAGAGACCAACCTTCATCTATTAGGTAACAATTGTCCCAATTGTTGTAAGGGTTCTTATTTCATCAGAGATGCATCTTTCAAAATAATTAGTGGTGCTTGCTGAGTGTCAAGGATTTCTAAAAACCCCTAAGCCTAATACCATGTCCTAAATCATTTTCAATTTTGAGGAGCAGGATTTTGGACCAATAAGATTTATTATTACCGCAGTGGGTGGGGTTACCCAGCATGTTACTGCAGAAATTGAAGCATGCACTTTTGTGTGTAACGGTTCCAGTTGTTTGGGACAAAATTCAGATTTACATGAAAGAGCTTTTATGTTACTTTATCTTGTCGAAATTGTTAGGTGCCCTTAGGTGTATGTATTCAAATGTGGTAACGCGTTCCTCAATCAGCCAGAACACACTAACAGCATAGCACCACATTAAAAACCACTCGGAACTCTCTGTATTCTTCAAAGAAGGCATGTATGCATAAAGTCTTTTATGCATGTTTTTCCAGGAGCAACAGGTATTGAGGACAGACTTCAGGACGGGGTTCCAGAGACCATCGCCTCTCTGAGGAAAGCTGGCCTTCAGATCTGGGTGCTGACAGGAGATAAACAAGAGACGGCCATCAACATCGCCTACGCCTGCAAACTGCTGGACCCAGAGGAAGAGATCATCACTCTCAATGCTGACTCACAGGTACACCCAGCATACACTGCTGTAGACATTTTCATCACTTCCTGCACCCTCTGATTGCTGACTGTGTGTGGCAGGCTCTTGTTTAATAATTGTATAATTATGTTGGGCTTCTGATTTTCAGAGGATTCAATTAGTGTAAAAGGGATGTAAGAGGCCTGCCAAGCTAAAGTGAAATTGTAATTACTGTATTGTCTAGGGTTATTGTAATTTTTACTCCTATTTCTGGTTGTGCTAAGGGGAAGTGTTCTGTTTTAACTGCACCTTTTCAAATCAGATCTCATTTGTAATTTTCAACATTTTCCCTTCAGGGTTTGCATGAAAATGTCACCTTAATGAAGTCATTTTTCAAGGGTTCACATGGAGAACCAGATAATATCAGAATTTTATCATTTATTTTTCCAGGCCTGGAAAATGCATGGAAATGTAATAAAATCCTAAAAGTGTTCGAAATTTCAATAATGAATATATTTTTTTCTAGTTAGGCTCTGCACTAAAATATTAGTGATATATTAGAGTGACGTCTGATATATATTAGATTTTGCCGACACCAATATCTAAAGTGATGGGAAAGTGCGATAACCAATTAATAGGCATATAGTTTTTAAAGTTGTTATGTAGCATGTCAAAAAAAAGTATTGTTTTTTCCCTACTATGACGGGCTCAGACATGGAGTCCTAAATTAAATCCCAGATGCAGTTTATTTTTCTACAAAAATCCAAAAAATAACCAGAAAGAATTAAGATTTGGTGCATAAAGCTGGACTTTTAAGTATAAACGAGCCGAAAACAACTGGGAACCTTATTTAAAATTTACGAAATGATGAAATCAGCAACTATCGCCATAGATGTTTGCCGTTAACGATAGTTCCAAAAAGCAACTATTGGCATAGATTAATCAGTAAAACCGATATATCGGTGTACCTCATATATACATACATATGTACAGTACACATACACGCATTAGCGGCCAAAAGTTTGTAATAATGTACATATTTTGCTCTTATAGAAAGAAATTGGTACTTTTATTCACCAGTGGCATTCAGCTGATCATAATGTATAGTCAGGACATTAATAACTTGAATTGAATTGAAATTACTATTACTATTTGAAAAAAAAATGTAAACTACTTCAAAGAGTTCTCATCAAAAAATCCTCCGTGTGCAGCAATGACAGCTTTGCAGAAATTCAAAAATTTGAATTCAATGAAACGGTCAGCTGAGGACATGTGAGGCATCTGTTTCTCAAACTAGAGTCTCTGATGTAATTATCCTCTTTAGTTTTACATCTGGCCATCCACATCTCTTTCTGTCCTTGTTTGAGCCAGGTGTCCTTTGTCTTTGAAGACTGTAGTGTACACCTTTGTATGAAATCTTCAGTTATCTATATGTCACTCACTCGAAGTTGTGTCGATGTAGTGACACTAGAGGTCGCTTTTGGGAGTCCCAAACACCTCTGAGCTTTGAGAAAAGGCCAATGGGAATTGGCAAGTGGAATTTGCATGCGTAATTTGGAGCTCCACCTGTTGTTTAACCTGGTCGAGATGAAGGATGCTGACAAGGTACACTTCCATGATGCCCCCAACTCCCACCATTGAGGACTTTGTCCAGCAGTTCTCTGTGGTCAAGAAGTAGATGGAGGCTATCCAACACATCCTGCATTCTGTCTGCTCGTTCAAAGGGCGTCTCCCTGCGGTGACGACACTGGCTCTGCCGCAGCCCGGGCCAACTGCCCTGTCCCACCTGACCCAGGGATGAGGAGACCTGCTGTAAACTTGGATGTGGTGGACAGACCACTCCATCCTGGGAGAAGAATCTTTTGTTTCCTTTGAATTTGATTTCGCCGCATGCCAAAGCGGCTGCGGCATCCACATTTTCAAAGAGAGAGAGTGGTTTCCTAATTTCCTGGGTCACACAGCATCGTTATCACAACAGCCAGACACCGAACATTCACTGCAGGCTTAGAGCTACGGAAGCGTGTTCCCCACATTCGCACATCCATCTGCGGCACACACACAACCATGATCAGGCGGTTGTGACGAGTCAAGAGGATGTTCACCCTCCACCCCAGTTGCTGACTGGTCCTATGGTGGGCATGCGGAGGGAGGTAAGTGCTTTGACCTTTCTCTCAGCACAGCCTTGAGCTCAGGACGCAAGGCTCCTCGACATGGAAACTCCTGCCCCACCGCGAGGCCCCAACCGCAGGTATATCAGACACGATTGCTCGCTTGGCTGGGCATGGCTAGCGCTCTCCAATCAGTCACGCTGGCTGGCCAGGATGATCCGACTTAGCTATGCAATTCAGTTCGAGAGGCAACCACCCTTGTTCAGCAGTGTCCGTTTCACCTTGTGAGGGGCAAAAACTCCACTGCCCTGCGTGCGGAAATCGCGATCCTTCTGCAGAGTGGCGGGGCCAAAAATTTTCAACTCAAAAACAAACACAAAGACAATTTTAAGATTCATTTAACGAACCAAATAGCTTTGAACTATGTTTGATATAATTCTAGTTATTTTCTAGTAGCAATTTAGCATGATTACTCATGTGGCCTGTCTAGATTTGATCCAAAAAAAGATTTTTTTTTTACATCAGTAATGTCATGACTATACTTTGTGATCAGTTGAATGCCACTTTGGTGAATTAAAGTACCAGTTTCCTTCCGAAACAGCAAATCTGTACATTATTCAAGTATGTATGTATGTATGTATGTATGTATGTATGTATGTATATATATACATATATAGATATACATACAGTGCAGTTTAAAGGTTTGGGTATCGCTTGCGTGAAAGGTTTTTCAGGATCTTAAAAATATTTTCATCTGAAGGTGTTTGCTTAATTAGTTTTGTAGACAAAAATATAATTGTGCCAACATGTTAATTTAATTACAAAAGTAAAATATATTTTTTTTAAATTACATTTTTGAAATGATGTCTTGGACCGAATAATTAAGAAAAGCAGCAACTTAGTGCCCAGCATAGATGGTAACTCCTTCGGTTCGGCTTAAAAAGCATCCCAGGGTGATACCTCAAAAAATTGGTTGAGAAAATGCCAAGAGTACATTTCTGCAAATTCTAGGCAAAGTGTGGTCATTTTGAATATGCTAAAATATAAACATTTTGATTTATTTTTGATTTTTTTTTAGTCACAACATAATTCCCATATTTCCATTTCTATTATTCCATAGTTTTGATGACTTTACTATTATTTAAAATATTTTTTATAAAAATAATGACTTATTAAAAAAAGAATGAGTAAGTGACCCTAGACTTTTGAACGGTAGTGTGTATATATATATATATATATATATACACTCACTTTAGGTGAGTGTATATATATATATATATATATATATACTCACCTAAAGAATTATTAGGAATACCTGTTAAATTTCTCATTAATGCAATTATCTAATCAACCAATCACATGGCAGTTGCTTCAATGCATTTAGGGGTGTGGTCCTGGTCAAGACAATCTCCTGAACTCCAAACTGAATGTCAGAATGGGAAAGAAAGGTGATTTAAGCAATTTTGAGCGTCGCATGGTTGTTGTTGCCAGACGGGCCGGTCTGAGTATTTCACAATCTGCTCAGTTACTGGGATTTTCACGCACAACCATTTTTAGGGTTTACAAAGAATGTTGTGAAAAGGTAAAAACATCCAGTATGCGGCAGTCCTGTGGGCGAAAATGCCTTGTTGATGCTAGAGGTCAGAGGAGAATGGGCCGACTGATTCAAGCTGATAGAAGAGCAACTTTGCCTGAAATAACCACTAGTTACAACCGAGGTATGCAGCAAAGCATTTGTGAAGCCACAACACGCACAACCTTGAGGCGGATGGGCTACAACAGCAGAAGACCCCACCGGGTACCACTCATCTCCACTACAAATAGGAAAAAGAGGCTACAATTTGCAAGAGCTCACCAAAATTGGACAGTTGAAGACTGGAAAAATGTTGCCTGGTCTGATGAGTCTCGATTTCTGTTGAGACATTCAGATGGTAGAGTCAGAATTTGGCGTAAACAGAATGAGAACATGGATCCATCATGCCTTGTTACCACTGTGCAGGCTGGTGGTGGTGGTGTAATGGTGTGAGGGATGTTTTCTTGGCACACTTTAGGCCCCTTAGTGCCAATTGGGCATCGTTTAAATGCCACGGCCTACCTGAGCATTGTTTCTGACCATGTCCATCCCTTTATGGCCACCATGTACCCATCCTCTGATGGCTACTTCCAGCAGGATAATGCACCATGTCACAAAGCTCGAATCATTTCAAATTGGTTTCTTGAACATGACAATGAGTTCACTGTACTAAAATGGCCCCCACAGTCACCAGATCTCAACCCAATAGAGCATCTTTGGGATGTGGTGGAACGGGAGCTTCGTGCCCTGGATGTGCATCCCACAAATCTCCATCAACTGCAAGATGCTATCCTATCAATATGGGCCAACATTTCTAAAGAATACTTTCAGCACCTTGTTGAATCAATGCCACGTAGAATTAAGGCAGTTCTGAAGGCGAAAGGGGGTCAAACACAGTATTAGTATGGTGTTCCTAATAATCCTTTAGGTGAGTGTATATTAGAGAGGGAGAGAGAGAGATTAATTTTTGTTTATATAATGTTTATTAAATTACCCATAACAGTGTGGATCACTCACAAACAAACATTTTCGTGTACTGTGGCTATTGTACAAATACCTTATTCACAAACATATTTTTTACCCTTAATTTTTTTGTATTTGTAAACAAAAGTGTTTAATAATTGGGGGTTACTGGGTCATGTGATCTCAACATGTCAACTCCACAAATAAAATAATAGAGAATAAGGTGTTGTTTGTGCCACTGATATCACTGTCTGTGACTGTCTTTATGCAAGTATACAGTATGTCATTTAAATATACTTTTCAAAAGTAATCTCTTTCTTTTTTTACAGTGAAAAAAGTGACTTTGTTCACATTCAAAGTGTTTATATAACTCGTATGGTGTTTTACAGCGTTATGAAAAATGTTCAGAGCAGTGCTCTTAAGTAAAGAAAACCAGTTTAGAATTCTGCATTTGTCTATCTTGTGAGTCGTTTATATAGTTGTTCTTGTATTTATTTATTCATTAAATATTTTTTTTTCCTCTGTGTTTTGCTACTAGGAATAAAAGAAATGTCTGAAGGTACTGCCCATAATCATTGTCCCAGCTGAAAATACAAACCATAGTTCCATTTCCCCATTGAGCTATTGAATTAATTTCTCAGTCACTTGTAGCTCTTAAATGCCAAACTGTATGCTGTGCATGAAATTGTCTGGATTGTAGATATTTCCCCCACTGAAGAGCTGAATTGATTTGAATGAGTTCTGGTGTGATGTTTCACTTTTCCTTCCTCTAAAGACATTAGAAGGGGAGGAGAGGGACCAATCCTATATATAATGTATGAATGGGAGATATCATTAAGAAAGAATAAATACAACATCCCACCTTACAATTAAAATATGATAGAGGCACCAAAGCACTCCAAAGGCAGCTATGGGAATGGAAGTTCTGCCAATTGCCTGTTTGTTTACTCTAGAATATACATGAGCATTAGCCAGCCTTGAGCTATAGAAGCATGATGTGAGCTTAAGAAGCACAGTTTATACCCTTTTTTTATTTTTTTATTTTACCCATTATTTGAAAAAAGTTAATGGAACTTAATTTTGACCAGCAGTTTTGATTCAGTTGCTGGTTTTGGTTCCCCATTTAAGTAGATAGGTGCTGTACTTAGGGTTGCCAGCCATCTCATATAATACAGAATTGTCCGCTATAATACAGAATCATTCCGTATTTAGGGGAATAAAATTGTGTTCCGTATTAAATCCAAACAGGACTCTATTTGTCCCATGTCTTTGCATATCACACCCAAACTGCTGAGGATGTTTCACAAACCAAAAGAAATGGACCTGAAACACACCCCTTTTGCTTGAGTTGTGTGAGATAATGGTTGTTAAATGTTACAATTAATGCATGTTTTCTGTCGTGTTTTCTATCAGAAGCAGGATAATTTTGTCAAACATATAGCATTCGGGGGCATGATAATTGTTTCTCAGCATTGTGATTACAAAACACTAGTAATCGCATCTTTTCATGATATTACATTGCACATGTCAGTACTCGTTCTGGAGGACAGACTCAATAAAGGTGAGAAAAAAATCTATTATTTTAAGATCAAAAGTACAAATAGAGGTTTATTTAAAATGCTTAACCTGATTTTCTTGCATTTCCCTTGTGATAAACAATTAATGCCAAAACAACGATACTGTAGTCCAAGAAGAAATACACAATTTTCTTGTTAAGTGTTTTCTCACCCATAAAAATCACACATTAAGACCTGAACTAAGACAGCGGCCTTGATTATATAGGCCTACTATTTCTAACACAATAGTCATATACTGTCTACAAACTGATTTCAAATGGAAAGCCAGTTTATTGAGCTTTAAAAATCAAAAAGGCTCTAATCTTAATTATGGTGAAGAAAACGCTTGACTGTATTTGGCTGATAGAAAATTAGCAACCCTAGTTGTACTGGTATGACTGATAATAGCTGCTCAGTGACATTACCAATAGGGCTGCTGAGTGAACTTGCTTTCCTTAAAGGGACTTTGCTTCTTTTTTTAAAGAACATGTGAAACATCAACATATATATAAGATTGTCTTAATCAGTGACTAGCTGTAGTAGTCAGAAGAGATGTCTAGTGATTTAGTACACAATAAACCAGTTACATTATGTGAATTTGCTGTAAGTGTGATCCACGTTCAAAAAGGATTTAGTTGCATTTCTGAATGAGTCATGCCTTGTAAAGTCACTGGTATCTGTTTGCCAGATGTTGGCCATTCCATGTGAGATCTTCATTGTGACTTTTGTGACCTTCCTACTGTTTTGTTTTTTTGTGTGCGGACTTATCAGGAGGCCTGTGCCGTATTACTTGAGAACAGTTTGCACTATATCCAAGCCAAGTTCCTTTGCAACTCACCACCAGATCCTGCTAGAGACTATACTGGTGTCCACTTCTCTCTAGCTTGTTCCCCGGCTTCCTCTACACACTCCAGCACCTTCCTTGTGCACCGACTTGGACTGGTGATCGACGGCCGCACCCTGGCTTACGCACTGGACAACAATTTGGAGGACAAGTTCCTGGCCGTGGCTAGAAGCTGCAGGTCTGTGCTGTGTTGTCGCTCAACACCCCTGCAGAAGAGCATGGTGGTGAAATTAGTGCGTAACAAGCTCAAGGTCATGACCTTGGCGATAGGTAAGTTCAGGATTTAAAATGTTAATACACTTATCCAGTATTTGTCGTAAATGCTTAATCTTAAATTCAGCATGAAACGGAGGTTGCGACCGACTTTATTCTGTAATGCGACGTATTTCCGAGTGAAACTGCTTATCCAAAAAAAAAAATGTAGGTTGTGGACTTTATCCATCGGTTGTTGATTGAATTGTGAAAAGTGGGCGTTGCATAGAGGAATGGAGGCAGATCTGAATGCAAGTTTCAGTCGACACAAACACGCACCCCTTCCACCGTACTGCTCGAGCCAGAGCCGGTTATCATTCAATTTTGTACATTTTTATTTCATGCTGACTTTAAAGGGAAAGTTCACACAAAAATGAAAATTCTATGGTTTATTCACCCTCATGTTGTTCCAAACCTGTATGACACAAGCAGAATCTCAATTCACTTTCATTGTATGGAAGATGCAATCAAAGTGAATGGTAACTGAGGCTTACATTCATCCTATCTCCTTTTGTGTTTCACGTTTGTGTTCATATGGATTTAGAACAACATGAAATTAAAGGACAATGCTAATATTGAAAATGTAATGCATTTATTCTTCACACCTGCATACCTTGAGAATGTACTTCACAACCAATCTCCTTAGATTCATATTTTCAGTAGATTTCAGATGTCTAAGAAAAAAATCCATACAGCCATGTTTCAACATCTATTGAAAAAGCCTTCCCAGACGAATGAAAGCTTTTATGACAACAAAAGGATGCCCATAGTTTTGAAATTTGGGATATCTTCATACTTTTGGCCATGTATTGAAAGTAGCATATTTTGTTCTTGTCTTTTTCCAAAAACGGAGAAGAAAAAGTCTTCAAGGTCCACTCTTTATCTAATGGGCCCTTAATGGCTGTAAACCTCACATAACTGCAAACTTAAGACAATACACATAAATAAACATCAGTGTGTTCCACAGTAATTATGCTAGTGGCTTGAGCAATGAATGTTTTTGCCTTTTAAAAAAAAAAGGACAAAATAGGTTGCATAGATGTTTTTTTTTTTTTTGTCTCATACTTTTTTGCTTGGCAAGTCGAATTTAGAGATTAATTGTCCCCAGAGTTGCCAAGTAAACATTTCAGTAGTGACTGGACAGCACGTGTCTGTCCTTTACCCAACGCAGAATGCCACATTTACAAGCCTACAAGCCTACGCAGCACTCTTACTAATTATCCAGATGGCTTTAGGGAGGGAGAGAGAGAGATGCAAGGTGCATCAAGACTAAGCCACCTGCCTTTTGGAAAGAGCAAATTGGAAGAGTAGGTTACCTCAGATCACCCCCTCCACTTTTTTCCCTTCATATTTTGTAATTAATTTCAAAACATTTAAAACATTAAATGCAGATCTTTTTTTAATGTTTAAAACTAATTTTGTCATTTTGGAAGGAACGGGAGGAGGGAATGCTCAGTACGAGCCTCTGAGGTGCTGTAAAAATTGTCTTCCTCAACGCATGGCTTTAATGAATGGACATTTAGGGTGTACGTGGGAGAGAAACATTCACAGCAGATGTTACCAGTTCTCATGCAAAGCATATTTGCTTTGTTGTTGTACTTCAAAACAAAGTGGTCTTGTTGAATTTGGCTGCCATGTTTGTTTGGACAAAGGCAGCCTCAGCTGGTTATTCATTTTCAGTATACTTCAAAGCATACTAGATTATTAGCTCAAAAGTCGGGCTTTGATAATCGCTAGGGTTAAGTTAGCATTGTGCTCTATGCCTCAGGCAACAGACAACGATTTTAAAAACAACCTCAAGGCAGTTTTAAAGGTCCAAGCCAAACATCTTTAAACAATGATTGTGTGTTAACTGAGGAACAGTCTGCCTCTCCCTATGCAGAAATGTGACTTACACTCAAAAAAAGAACTCTGACCAAACTTGGTACACGTGATTGAAAGGAGATTTCTTAAATTACCATATTATTTTAATTAAATACTTAAAGTAGAGGGAACCCAACACAAGCCAACACAATTTTACATTTCAACATAAAACTATTTTAATGAAATGTTGCTAGTGTCAGTAATACATCTGATGGGAAGCACTACGTAAGTTGCTCAATGTATAAAGCAATATCTAGAGTACTCAAAAGGTATTGGTCCTCAACCTGGGCTCAAACTCAACTCTTCCCCATGACGGTAACCCCCAAAACTACAACGTTCTTCTAAATCTCAGCATAAAAAATGTAAACACTAACAAGTCTTCCCTTTTATATTCATCTTGCACAAAGAGACATAAAATAACACTTCATTTTAACATTTACTTTCCCTGTTGAGTCCCATGCAAATCATCCTGGGAACTAGAAATCCTCTGGCCTGTTTCAGTTAATCAAACAACAAATATACATTTTGTCACAACACAAATGGATTAAGTAAAGCTGATAAGATGCTGTTTTTAGTTAATGTAAGTTCCCTTTGTTACATGGCTTTTTTGAGTAACATGAACATGGGAGGGTTAAGTAAAACTGGCAGTAGTGAATGTTTTTTTTATTTTTATTTTTTTAAGTGTACAACAAATGTAAAATTCGTAATCAATTAATTATATGTTAATACAATGGCTGTCACAATATATTGTAATTATGCAAAATTGCATCAGACTTCCATGCAGCTTTAATTTAATTTAATTCTTGTTGAATGTCAACCCTTACGACAAGTGTTAATAATAATAATATAAGATGACGAAATTGCACGTATTTGATCACACAAAAACATACAGCTTTTACACACACATAGTGTAACATAAACAAATCAATAAACAATGCTATGATGATTTTTAACCCCTAACCCACACCTAATCCTAACCATATAGTCAAAACCCCTACCAAGAACCTGAACCTACCCGTGATTTTAAATGGAAAATAAATGTTATACTGCGGAAGATAGAAAACATCGGGATCTAAAGGAGATAATGGAAGCGTATTACAGGTTATTGACATACGTCAGTCATTTGTATAGCATAAATATGGAATGAGTTACCAAATTTGTTCACAAATGTTTACGTTCTTAAAATAAAAATGTTGAACAGGAGGCTAGCAAAACCTTTATGCCTGTATTGTATTAATTAGAAATTCTGTTGGTTGGTCTCTATGGGAATAAAAGTTGTACCTTTTTGTATGTTATCTTTTGATTTTGCCATCTCGTACGAATCATTTCCAATGTGGTCATCAGACTATTTTGGGATTGTGCTTCATTTAGTTTAAGTAGTTTTCAGTTCAAGGTTGTGTTCTTTTAAACTTAAATTAGATAGAACAGGATCATGCAAACAATAGAGTTTCATCGTTTTAATCTTTAGCCAAGAGGTCAATATGTGACATTTAGGCCTCTTTTGGTCCAATGTCTTTTCGCTATTCATATTCATAGGTCAGAGTTCACCAAACTTAAATTTGAGGATGAAACAAAAGACAAACTTTCTACCCATTCTTGCGGACCCATTCCCCAACATCATATGTGAAGTGAATGGAACACAAGTTTGAAATCCAAATTGACCCCATTGAGTTTTCTTAATACATTTACATTTACATTTATGCATTTGGAAGACGCTTTTATCCAAAGCGACTTACAGAGCCCTTATTACAGGGACAATCCCCCCAGAGCATGTACTTTAGACCACTACACCACCACCACTCCATAATACATGTTCCTGGTCTTATTGTAAATGATTAATTGGTGCACATTATTGCTGAAGAAAACAAAATAGTTTGTCTTCCCCATGCACCCCCTTTAAAAACAACTTTTCTTTTCAGCTGATGTCACCAATCCCTCTTATTTTTGAACCCCTCCAACAAACTGTACAGGCTGCTTTTCACAATTTCACAAACACAATTTCATATTGACTTTAATACTTGAATTTGACTCTGTAGTAAGCATTTTTTAAACTATAATTTATCTTGCATGGAATGTAGGCTTGGTGTTCTAGGTAATGTCACCCTGTTAATGCACTGTCCTCTTCCAGTTGATTTCAGAGACCAGTTAGATTCTAGTCTACTTTTTAACATTTAATTTATGTTGTTTATTTCTGCCTGCAGTACACAATGCTGATGCATTGTTTGCATTAATGTGGGCTGACATTGTGCGATATGAATGGGAAGTGATAACTCCGCCTCTTCTATCTCTGTCTTTGTCTCTGTCCTTCTCTCCTGCTTTTCTCATTTATTTTAGGTGATGGGGCTAATGATGTCAGTATGATCCAAGTGGCTGATGTAGGGGTTGGGATCTCTGGACAGGAGGGCATGCAGGTAAGAACTGGAAAAGATCAGAGGAAGTAATGCCGAAGGAGATGTTTGAAAAAGGCCATGGTACAGTGAAAAAGTAAAATATAATTTATATAAAAACACTCAAATGTGTAACTTTGAACAACCAGTCAGTTATAATGAATAAAAGTTTATGAGCTTTTAAATACATTTTCCAGGTTCAATACAAGTTAAGCTGAATCAACCGCTTTTGTGGCATAATGTTGGTTACCACAAAAAAATATTTTGACTTTTTCTTTTCATAAAAAAAAAAAAAAGCTTATACATTTATAAAAGCACTTACATTAATTCTTCTATTGAAACCAGTGTATTATTTGAGCCATAAAGTTGTTAGATTGTCATCTTTTAAGTCATTTTAGGGTTTACAGCAGTACAGTAACACAGTTGTAAAAATGTATATAATTTTTCACAGAAAAGGTTCGTATATGTTAACATATAGGGTACAATGAGAGCACTTTCCTAAACACTTTTGCACAGCAACATTTTCTTGATCCATGAGATATATGTGTGTACATACAGGTTGATTTTGGGGCAATTTGATAAAAAAAAATATTTTGCACATTTATGAAGCTAATTAAAATCACTGAAATTGACATTTCTTTTGAGACAAAAACATTTATTTATCATTTTTAGTTTTGTTTAAGATCATTAAATCAAAAATGTTTCAATAAATGTCCAATAAGTGAAAGGATAGCATTTTGGTTAAAAAAAAAAAGCCCCCCTGCTAAAGTGGTGATTTTAAATAAACATCATAATTACACAAAAAAAAGCATATTGGTGTCCCAAAATGAATTGCATTAGATGACAAATTTTGCACTGTAACTATCGCCCCTTTATCCACACAATATCTTTTTAAACCCCCTAGGGGCCTTTTACCCCAAATGAGGGGTAAAATTCTCCCTCACCACCTTTTTAACTTTAAAATGTAGTTGTTGTTTTTTTTTTTTTTATAGATGGATAGATGGATAGATGTATGTTTTGGATGCATTGTAGATTCAGCAAATAAATAGCAGTACTGGAAAACACTGCCATATAATTACACTCTCATTAATTCCCAGTGCATGAACAATATTGCAATGTGGGCACTCTATAAACCAGGGTATCTGCAGGTCCTTAAAAAGTCTTAAATCTACTTTTTAAAATGTAAGGCCATAAAAAGTTTTAAATTATCTTAAATTACAAGAAGTCTTAAATTTCGTTTGCTGAGGTATTATATTGCGGGGCGTGAATAGAGGAGACGCATAAAACAGCAAAATCAGCGGGAGTCAAAATCATCTCTCTCTCGTAAACCTGTCATTTAGCAGCTGACGTTTGAGTTTAGTGTGAGTGTGTGCAGGGAAGCGCATTTATACTGAATGTATGATGTTACACATGTATAAACCTTCATAAACCCATTAATCCGAAATGCAAATGGCATTATTTTGCGTCTCTAACACTCAGGGACGGATTATGACTTGCAAAGGACCCGTGGCCAATTATCTCCAAGGGCCCCCCTCCAAAAGTTGTTGACCAATCCTCTTATTTACAAAAACATCAGCGCATGCGCAGTAAGTGGTGGAAGAAAGCCCGCTGATTGTTGTGTTAGATTTGACAGATTAGAGGATTAAACTAAAGTATGACACAAAACCATCATAAATACAAACATATTCTTAGCGATACAATTACTATAATGATATGTTAATAAAAAAATATGTAATCATGTTAGAAATTTATGCTATAAATAGACCAATGCATTGACGTTGCCAAAGCATTGGTCTAATGCGTCATGTCTTGCTAGAAACAAGTGACTAAAGAGAAGTCACAATATAGACTATATATTTTAAATAAAATCATTAAGAATGCATGTAGCCTAGAGTTCCATCCATCCAACTTCAACCGCTTATCCGAAGTCGGGTCGTGGGGGCAGCTGCTCCAGCAGGGGGCCCCAAACTTCCCTATCCCGAGCCACATTAACCAGCTCTGACTGGGGGACCCCGAGGTGTTCCCAGGCCAGTGTGGAGATGTAATCTCTCCACCTAGTCCTGGGTCTTCCCCGAGGCCTCCTCCCAGCTGGACGTGCCGGGCATCCTTACCAGATGCCCAAACCACCTCAACTGACTCCTTTCGACGCAAAGGAGCAGCGGCTCTACTCCGAGCTCCTCACGGATGACTGAGCTCCTCACCCTATCTCTAAGGGAGAAGCCCGCCACCCTTCTGAGGAAGCCCATTTCGGCCGCTTGTATTCGCGACCTAGTTCTTTCGGTCATGACCCAACCTTCATGACCATAGGTGAGGGTAGGAACAAAAATTGACCGGTAGATCGAGAGCTTTGCCTTTCGGCTCAGCTCTCTTTTCGTGACAACGGTGCGATAGAGCGAATGCAATACCGCCCCCGCTGCCCCGATTCTCCGGCCAACCTCCCGCTCCATTGTCCCCTCACTCGTGAACAAGACCCCGAGGTACTTGAACTCCTTCACTTGGGGCAAAACCTCCTTCCCTACCTGGAGTATGCACTCCATCGGTTTCCTAGAGCCTAGCCTAGAGTTTTAATGTTGTATTACCTTTTAAACACATAAATGCACAATAAAATAAAAAAAAAACCTTGTCCAGAGACATTCAATTAGCATCAGTGGTTTTGTATTTACCAGCTAATGAATAAATGTGTTTGTTTTTTATTGTGAAAGTGATCTTACATTTTTCTTTTATTTGGCCTTAAGTCTAACATTTAATTCCTTCAAACCTGCAGATACCCTGTAAACTCCCTGCTTTAATCCCAAGTAAAAGAGGAATGAACATTTGAAAGCAGGAATGCACATTTAATGTGCCAAGAAACTGGATATGCATAATTCATGTTTTATGAAGTTTGTTGGCCAAGATCCTGAGTTGCTCCGTACTCCGTTGATAAATGGTACCTTACACAACCTCAACATTAAATTGACCCATGCCTTTCTTAATGGCAGTTAACCTTGATGCACTCTATGCAATGAAAGCAGCTGGGCTGTGTCTGGGTAATACTCAGCAGATGCCTGCTTCAATGGTTAATTTATGAAGTGCCTTCCACTTGTTCGTCTCTCGGAACAGCCTCTAGAAATGGTCAATGTCCCATTTTGGATTCTCCAAAATGTTACTCTCTGCCCCCAAAACACTCTTCCAACCCGCTTCTCCCTGTTCGCATTGGCAAGCCAACTGAACATGAATCCTGATGTGGTAAGAAGAATGACAGGAACTGCCATGAGCTCATCTGTTTGATGCTCTGTCTCATGCGTCATGCGAATAAATTAATTCAGTAAAAGATCTGGACATAATGAGACTCCACTCTTTGCTGAGGTGCTCCTCCTTATCTAAGATCTCTTTAAGGTCAACAGTCAGAATTAAAGGAATAGTTCACCCAAAATTACAAATCTGTCATCATTTACTCACCCTCACAGATGACTTAATTCAGTGGGAAACAAAAGGAGATATTAAGCAAAAAGACAGCCAGCCTCAGTCATCATTCACTTTCATTTTATGGGAAAAAAAGATGCAATCAAAGTGAAAGGTGACTGAGGCTAACATTCTGTTAAACATCTCCTTTTGTGTTCCATGGAAGAAAGTAAGTTATATGGGTTTGGAACAATATGACTGTTTACTTTTTTACTCACATCTGACACAGATCGGATTGGGTTGCACACGTCTAAATGGAAAAATCAACACTAGATCGGATTTTTTTGTATCCGATCTGAGCCACTTCCAAATGTGGTTTTAAATCTGATACATATCTGATATCTGGACATCTGACCTACGTCTAACACACTTTTCTGATTCCCATTGGCTTTTCTTAACTGCAAGTTCTTTTGAAGCAGACTTGCCTGTAATTGTCAGTCATGTCAGTAATTTTCCAGGATGTTTTCTCGACTTCGTGTTCCCGTGCTGGTTAGAATTACAGCATGATTATTACCTACTATAAAACGGCCTGTAAAAATCACTATTCGTAATATGAATCCAGTGTGAATTGGCATGTTAATTAAAAGTACATAGATGCACTTTCCAGCACTTGAGCCCTTTTAAATATTAAATATTTACCGAGCAGTTTTTAATTATGATTTGAGCAGAGTGAGTGCGGGAATTTGTGTTGAGCTCCGCATTTCGGAACATAATATTACATAATGCAAAGGGATTGTCCATATTTTTCATTCAAGAGTATAATACTAGATTACAGGCTTGTTAATGTTACCAATTCAGTTGTATTTAACCAGATATTCCAATCATTTTCTTCTTATAATCACATATACAGTCTATGTTTATGGTCATGTTTATGTCCTGCATATATAATTAGCACAGTATACATTTACTAGTAGGCTGTACCATGCTCCCTATATGCTCCCTATAGGTTAGTTACACTTGACAGAAGTATGTAAATGTTGTAGACACACCCTTCTATGTGATTTTTATAGAAATCACTTATCCCTTGCAAATTGACGGTAAATATTACAGATGTCCGCAGTAATAATTACTTTATGGACAGATGTCCGGAAAACTAATTCTGTCCGTCTGACTGATGTTGCAATCATTAAAGCCGTGCTTCCCTTGGCAGTGAGAAATCTGTGTCGCTCATAAATGAAAGCGATCAGCAATGGAATAATAAAATTGAGCGAGAGATATTAAACACAGTAAACACATATGTAAACACAGATATTAGAAATGAGTCAGTCTTCAGTGAATGTAAACAATAAATCAGGATACAGTCAAATGATTGGATCTGTGCATTAAACCTTGCGGTGTAAACACAGCCTATTAGGGGAAGTAAAGGATTGAACTTGGCCTATACCTTTAACAACCCATGACTAATAGGAATCTGTTTAAGGCTCAAAAACAAAAAACTCCTCTCCCCAAATTGGAATACCCATTTCCCAATGCACATTCACAGTCCTCGTGTTGGTGTAGCGGCGACTCAATCCGGGTGGCGGAGTACTAATCTCTTTTGCCCTGCGTCTGAGACAGTCAATCTGCACATCTTATCACGTGGCTTGTTAAGTGCATTACCAGAGATGTAGCTCGTGTGGAGGCCCACGCTTTTCTCCACAGCATCCACGCACAGCACACCACGCACCCCACCGAGAGCGATAACCACATTATAGCAACCACGAGGAGGTTAACCCAACGTGACTTTACCCACCCTAGCTACCGGGCCAATTGGTTGCTATGAAGTCACTCAGCACACCCTGGATTTGAACTTGCGACTCCAGGTGAGGTAGTCAGCGTCTTTACTTGCTGAGCTACCCAGGAAAGTATTTGTGGCATAATATTGATTACCAAACAAATTTATTTAGACTTGCCCTTCCTTTTCTTTTAAAAAAGAAAGAATTGGGGTTACAGTGAGCCACTTTTCAATGGATGTTTTAAATATTAAAGGTGCACTTAGTAATTTTTTTCAAAAAAGTTTTACTCCTAAACAAATGAATTGTAATTTTGAAATATATTTGTAAAATCATGACAGTTCACATGAGATGAGGACTCTAGTCATATTAATAACCTTATAAAAGCTGTTTTATTCAACATGGGACAGGAGCGCCCTCATTGCCATTTTAGAATCACATGACAAGCTGAATACTACTCGCATAATCTCAGTAACCATTTTGTCATTGGACACTTTCACGCTTGGATTAAATTAATTATGGCTGATTGTGAATAGTACATTTCTAAAATGTATTGATTTTGAATGATGCTGCATCCACACCACTAGGTTTCACTGTAAATCCAAGATGACACAAACAAAAAGATACGAAGTGCACCTTTAAAATACTCACATTTTCAAAAGTATAGCCACAAGACATAAATGATATGCATGTTAGCATAATTTTGGTGTGATACAATTGCTTAACATATTCTGTGCAAAGCTATAGCCAATTTTACAACTTTGTTCCCATGACAATATTATACCAACCAACCCTAAAATGACTAACTTTACAGATCAAATAATATACAAGGTTTAACAGAAGAATTAATGTAATTGATTTTATGAAATTCTACATTTTCAAATTTCTACCTTTACACTCCAGAAATTTGCCCCATTCACTTCCATTGTAAGTGCCTCACTGTAACCTTGATTTTAGCTTTTTAAAGAAAAGGAGGGAGAGTTCCAAATTATTTTTGTGGTAATCAACATTAAAAGCCACAGATGCTGCCAGTTGAGCATAACTTGTATTGAAGCAGGAATATTCCTTGAAATACTGATACTTTTTACATCCCTGGTATGTTCTGAACATGGTAGTGTATTACCTGATCGCACCTGCCTGGAAAAACCATTATTCATTCATTTATTTATTCTTAATGTCTTATTTTGGCATGCTTTTTTAATCCTAGAATTTGAGAGAATGGCAGCACGGGCGGAGAACATGGCTGGTGATAGTGTCATGCCAAATGTAACTGATTAAAACCCCAACCACCATTAGAGGTGACAAAACCTTATCTGCCTCATTGATAAATGACATGTTAACTGCCTGACGCATGCAGCTGTCACAGGCGTATCATAAAGAATAGATTGGTGATGGACGGTGGGGGGATCTTTTTCACCAGAATCCCTAGCTAGGGAGGTTTCATAATTCTTTTATGCAAAAATGTCCTCACTTTTTTTTTTTTAAACATGTGTTTTGTCACAAGGATGATGTTCATCTTTTGTCTTATGAATGAATGGGGATGCCATGCCACTGTGTTTGTGTGTCTCTTATGATGGATCTTGGGCTTCAAAGCAGAAGTGATCAAAATTCTCTTTAAGACTTTTACCAGTAGCGTTTTACCTCAATGTGCCAACATGTCACTGTATTGGGGAGTGTTTGTACCAACAAACAGTTTATTAATGTGTTATTGTCTTAGGCCACATCCACACTAATCCATTTCAGTTTAAAAAACGCATAGATTTTTCTCATTTTCGCCTTTCTCAAATACTTTGTAAAACGCTACATGATTTGGAAAACTATGACGTTTGGAAACCGAAAATGGAGGAAAAAGGGTGAATGTCACTTTAAACTGATTTTTCTCTTTGATTTCATAGGCAGTCATGGCCAGTGACTTTGCCCTTCCACGGTTTCGATACCTGCAGAAGCTGCTCTTGGTTCACGGCCATTGGTGTTACTCTCGTTTAGCCAACATGATCCTCTACTTCTTCTACAAAAATGCTGTGAGATCCTGAAGTTTCCTCATTTCCTGTCTGTAATTAGCATTATTATATAGGATGAAATGCATTTTAAAGGGTCTTATTACTGAAGGACTATATTACAGAGCCAATAACAGATTTGTTACAAGATGTGTTTTTTTTTTTCTTCTCTCTCTCTCTCTCTCATCCTAGATGTTTGTCGCCCTCATCTTCTGGTATCAGTTCTACTGCGGGTTCTCCGGGTCAGCCATGGTTGATCAGTGGTATCTGATCTTCTTCAACCTGATGTTCTCTGCATTCCCTCAGCTCATCACTGGCACCTTGGATAAAGATGTGTCAGCAGAAACCTTGCAGGAGCTCCCTCAGCTTTACATGAATGGACAAAACTCAGAGGTGCATTTCTCATCCACTGATTGGACAGAAACACAATTACACCCTTAATGAAGAGCATAAACAGAATTATAATAGAGATAGATAGGATTGTTGCAAGCATAATGTAAATGGTAAATAAGAACTCATGAACAGTATTTTGTCACATGTATTCACATATGATTTACCTCCAGGGTGCAGTGTCAGCCATTCCTCTATAAGCAGATGAAATATATTACCCGTGCCACGGTCACCACAGTTATTGCTTTGATTGTTTTTTGCTGACCCGTTTCGAAATGGGTCTTTCATTCTGTGCCAAGTTTCATGAGGGGGAAAACAGCAAGAGCAAACATTTTATAAAAAACACTAATCATCCACAGAGTGCTGAAATTGTGCAACCTGGGATAATTAAACTGCAGCAGTTGCTTTTGTTTTGTTAACAGTATGCCTCATCAGAGGTGGTCATCCTTTTATTTTTTGTTATTTTGTGTCTCCATTAGCTGAACATCTAATGACATTCTTATAAAACAAGCACTGATTTCAGTTCCCTGAATTCCTTTTACAGGAATATAAACCCTACATGTTCTGGATGAACATGATTGATGCCTTCTACCAAAGCCTCATCTGTTTCTTCATCCCATACTTTGTAAGTTCAATTTGATTATTGTGTGTTTGCTGAAAGTTGCATGCAAAATCCATTCAAGACATGCATGTCAGAATAGCATAAAAATGTCTCGCTTCAGATGAAGGCCATTAAAGGGATAGTTCACCCAAAAATGCCATATCCCAGATGTGTATGACTTTAGTTCTTCACAGAACACATCTCCACTTTCACTTTCATATTTGAAATTTAATCTAAACGGGTACCACATGTTATTTTCAGATTTGAAAGTGAAAGTGGAGATTTAGTGTAAAAAAATTACTTCTCGCCCACACTTATTATATCGCTTCTGAAGACACTGATTTAAACACTGGTGTCATATGGATCACTTCTATGTTTCCTTTATGTCATTTTTGTTTTTTGGAGCTACAAAGATCTGATCATTATTCACTTCCATTGTATGGACCTACAGAGCTGAGATATTCTTCTAAAATCTTTGTTTATGTTCTGCTGAAGAAAGAAACTTATACACATCTGGGATGGCATGGGGGTGAATAAATGATGAGAGAATTTTCATTTTGGGTGATCTATCCTTTTAAGCCTAATTGGCAATTTAAGAGATAGGTCCAACACTGTATTCTCTTTTCATGCATTCTCAGGCTTACGCTGATTCTGATGTGGATTTTTTCACTTGGGGCACTCCAGTCACCACTTTGGCCCTTTTCACCATTTTGCTCCACTTGGGCATCGAAACCAAAACCTGGGTGAGTATTGCTTCAGTCTTGCTTTGTAAAATATAAAATGTAATTGGTAGGACTGGGTAACACCAACTACCTCATAATATGATTCACATCATAATACAAACATTACGATTCAATATATTGGTGATTCACATTATTATTAATTGGATTGTGTTTGTTAAGCCCAAAGCATTTTTTTGTTGAACAGTTGAACTCTCACCTCTCAAAGTGTACTTAATTTGACTATGCGGACATACACAGGCAGTTGGCGCTTGCACGCTATGACTGTATGAAATACTGGACTCTTTCACTTCAGGATTTAGATCCATAAAGATGTCTTTATAGTCCTTCAGACTCAAGTTATACATATGGAGGTATCTCCAGACCTTATCTCACATGCGCTCTTAACGTGCACATCCACTGTTGTTTCCACTTTCATCTCCTGATATTTAGCAGGAATTAAGACTTGTTCAAGTTAGTGATGGCAACGGCTCAACAGTGAGTGTTGCTACCTTGTAGACACACTAATCAGTGCAAATAATTCCAGGAACATGTGCATACACATACTGGGAGTTCAGAGTAAACACGGTTAGAAAAAATTGTACCGCACGTGTTCAGTTAGAGCCTGACTTTAGTATACTTTGGACTTTACTGCTCAACTCTCACCCCACTGTTATTCATTATAAAGCATAATTGTACTGTACAGTATATTTTAGTGTTGTGATCTGTGCAAATTAATATTGAAACTGCAGAGGAAACTTGTGGAATCAGTTTGCATCTCATTTTGTCCAGAACCATTTCTCATAAAGGCTAAAGTATACTTGGGTGTTCCACATGCCACTACACCTCACAGTAGCTTAAATGTCCTCTCAATCAATCTCACAATATGTCTCAGGGACCCTACGGATCATTAAAAAGTCTTAAAATGTCTTCTATTTTGTTTTCCAAAAGTTCAGAAAAAGTGTTAAATATCTTAAATGATATAACAAAAGTTTAAAATTGTATTTAAAGAGGTCTTATTTTGGGGGGCGGAAAGATAGGAATCGTGATATGACCTAATTTCATTATCAAACTTCAAAAGAATATGATTTAATTAAATACATTTATGCGCTGTGTCATTCAAAGTGAAAACACCGTTGCATTTTCTCCAAGTACGCGGGGGCTTGTGAGTGTTTTCAGCTGTTGCAGAGCAGTTCACAATTATTAAGTCATATCGGAAATTTAAAGATTGACTGTTGATATTGATGATATTGTGTTGATGAAATATGACAGTGTTTCCTTTTTTTGTTTATATAGTAATGCGTTGTAAATTAAACCTGCTTAAGTGTCTCCTAAAAATGAATGCTAAAGTTGAAGTGAACTTAAAAGTTCCATGCTATTAATCAAATCTCCCAACCAAAGTGCATATTGAATTACATTTGGACTCTTGTAGATTCTGTCTGGCCCTCCCCATCACAAGAAGAAAATACTAAGAACATTTACCAATGGGGGCCTGGGTAGCTCAGAGAGTTTTGACACTGACTACCACCCTTGGATTTGTGAGTTTGAATCCAGGGTGTGCTGAGTGAGTCCAGCCAGGTCTCCTAAGCAACCAAATTGGCCCGGTTGCTAGGTAGGATAGAGTCACATGGGGTAACCTCCTCATGGTCGCTATAATTTGGTTCTCGCTCTGAGTGGGCCGTGTGATGAGTTGTGAGTGGATGCTGCGGAGAACATCTCTGCGGTAACGCGCTCAACAAGCCACGTGATAAAATGCGGGAATTGACGGTCTCAGACGTGGAGGCAACTGAGATTCGTCCTCCACCAAATTAGGAATAAAAATGGGAGAGAAAAAAATATATAGATTACCAATTTAAAAAAATAAAAACTATTGTCAAATTAACTGGCTTTCTTTCAACACATTAATGAATCAGCACAATCCAATATCGGTCGATCTCTACCTATGTAATGGTACGTAAACCAATTTTAATGTGATACAGTTGAAATCAAATGCTTACATTCACCTTAGCCAAATACATTTAAACTCAGTTTTTCACAATTTCTGACATTTAATCGTAGAAAACATTCCCTGTCTTAGATCTGTTAGGATCACTACTTTATTTTAAGAATGTGAAATGTCAGAATAATAGTGGAGAGAATGATTTATTTCAGCTTTCGTTTCTTTCATCACATTCCCAGTGTGTCAACAGTTTACATATACTTTCTTAGTGTTTGGTATTATTGCCTTTAAATTGTTGAAATCAGGTCAAACATTTTGGGTAGCCTTCCACAAGCTTCTCGCAATAAGTTGCTGGAATTTTGGCCCATTCCTAAAGACAGAAATGTGTAACTGAGTCAGGTTTGTAGGCCTCCAGGGTTTTGTGATGGCCACTCCAATACCTTGACTTTGTTGTTACTTAAGCCATTTTGAGATATACTTGTGGTCATTGTCCATTTAGAAGACCCATGTGCAACCGAGTTTTAACTTCCTGGCTGATGTCTTGAGATTTTGCTTCAATAAATCCACATAAGTTTCCTTCCTCATGATGCCATCTATTTTGTAAAGTGCACCAGTCCATCCTGCAGCAAAGCATCCCCACAACATGATGCTATACCCCATGCTTTACGGTTGAGATGGCGTTCTTCGGCTTGCAAGCCTCACCCTTTTTCCTCCAAACATAACGATGGTCATTATGGCCAAACAGTTCAATTTTAGTTTCATTAGACCAGAGGACATTTCTCAAAAAGTAAGATCTTTGTACCCATGTGCACTTGCAAACTGTAGTCTGGCTTTTTGATGGTGTTTTTGGGGCAGTGGCTTCTTCCTTGCTTGGCAGCCTTTCAGGTTATGCAAATAAATGACTCCTTTTACTGTGGATGTAGATACTTGTCTACCTTTTTCCTCCAGCATCTTCACAAGGTCCATTGCTGTTGTTCTGGGATTGATTTGTACTTTTCACACCAACTATGTTCATCGCTAGGAGACAGAATGCACCTCCTTCCAGAGCGGTATGATGGCTGCATGGTCCCATGGTGTTTATACTTGCATACTGTTGTTTGTTCAGATGAACATGGTACCTTCAGGCATTTGGAAATTGCCCCCAAGAATGAACCAGACTTTTGGAGGTCCACAATTTTTTTTTTCTGAGGTCTTTGCTGATATCCTTTGATTTTCCCATGATGTCAAGCAAAGGTAGTTTGAAGGTAGGCCTTAAAATACATCCACTGGTACACCTCCAATTCAGTACACCTATCCAAAGCTAATTGACTAAATGGCTTGACATCATTTTCTGGAATTTTCCAAGCTGCTTAAAGGCACCGTTAACTTAATGTATGTAAACTTATGACCCACTGAAATTTTTATTTAGTTAATTTAAAGTGAAACAATCTGTCTTGTAAACAGTTGTTGGAAAAATTACTTGTGTCATGTAGATGTCCTAAACGACTTTCGCCAAAACTATTGTTTGCTAATATTAAATCTGTAGAGTGATTAAAAAGTGTATGTAAACATCTGTCTTCAACTCTATATACATATGTGGAAAACATGTGTTGGGTGCCGCCCCTTTAAGGACGTTGATTTGTGGGCTCATGTGATCGCCTAAAAAAAAAAAACTGAGGAAGAAAGCCATGTTGTTCTTGTGTTGCTAGCTGAAATTCATGCATATAAATTAAAACTATCTATTCCCAGCGTGGTGAGTAATAGTTTGGTTGTTATACGTATATTGATGGTTCTTGATGTATTGATATATATATATAAGACTTTGATCGCAAATACATATATATATATATATATATATATATATATATATATCGGTATTTGCGATCAAAGTCTTAATTAGCGCCTAAACGCCTAATGTTATTTACTTGTGTTTTTAATGTTTGTGTAGACATCTACTGTTTTATATTACCTGTTGAAATATTCTTTCAATATATGTTGCATTTGGTTGGTAAACAAAGTTTAAATAAGTTTTTTGTAATGCAGAGACTTTCTCTGTATTGATGGTTGTATCACATTTGTGATCATTTTTATGCAAAATGTGATATTTTTGATTTATAAGCAAATATTTTTGTGTTTACCATCTAAAAGCTGATGTTATCATTTGTATACATTTATTTGGTACAATACTTCATATTAATTGTGAATTGTTTTGTTTTACAGTTTGACCACATAAATGTGCACATAAACACTCAAACCTACTCTTAAACTACAACAACAGCAGCTAAATGTGTACATCGTGAGTTCTGCGCAAGAGGAATAAAATACAAAATCAAAATCCAAGTTAATGTTATCATTTCATGTGTAACAACATGTCTTGAGTATTTTAAACTTGCATATAGCCAACCCTGTTTTACTGATAAGCAAAATTAAGGCCATGTTGAATGTGTGCCCCTGCCAGTTTAAGTAAGAGTCTGTGATACATGATTTATTTTGAGATTGTGTTGATTTATTTTGGTATGGGGATACAGTATTAATTGTATTTGCTCAGGTCTTAAAAAAGATCTTTAAAAGACTTAAATTTGATTTTAAGCAACCCTTTGTGTACAATCCATCTGACAAAGTTTAGGATTCATAAATGATGTAGTGCAGGTGCTTTGTGGAAATCAGAAACCCGTCCCTCACACATTTTTGTATGTGAGAAGAGAAAGCAAGCTTTTCCTTACTCTCTCCAGCTATGAAAGGACTGTGCGAGGAAGACCAGGATGATGCTGACACCGAAATCAATTTATGCAGGGAGTCTCAATGATTGGTTTGAACCAGGACACACTGCGGCATCAGGGGTCATGCATCAGCCTGACAGCCCATGCAGGCAACCTCAGTCCAACCCACTGTGCACGTCTCCCTCGGTCACTAAGGTGGCAGCTACACTGCCAGCACGCACCAAGCTAATAGTTGAATGTGTTGATGCATGTCCTGTGCAGTAGTGGCATACTGCGGACTGCTCTGTTGTATGTGTGGGTCATTCCTGTTGTGCAATACCTTTTGAACTCTTTAACTTTAAAAAAATAAATATGCTTGAAATGTAATTCAAGGAAGTACGTTTATACAAAGAGTCTTTCATAAATATTCTTTGGTCAGTGTACTTTATTGGTTATAACTTAATAATTTACACAATGGCAAGAAAACTGCATAACAGGAATAATCCAGTTCATACCTGCTCCTCCTCTCTTTCTCTCCTCTTTCTTGTGAGATGCTGTTTTAGATTTATGAGGGCGAATTGGATTAGAGCTTTTTCCATTACACTGGTGCTGTAAATTTTCAGCTGACAAGTTTGGGTGTGTGAAAAATGTCCTCCGTAGCCTCACTGTGTTTCCTGACGTGATGATGGCTTCTGGTGTAGGAGAGGCTGTTCTTCATAGTAAATGGCTCAAGTAGAGAGTAAACGTTTCCAATAGTTGGGCTGGCAGGTCCATCGTTCCACATGCTCCCCGGGAAAATTAACACATGCACTTGAGAGAGGGAGGAAAACTTGTGTTTGGCCATTCGAGGTGAGGGTAGCGTGGAGACCCACTGGTCTGCCAGCACATTCAACCATGTAAATTCTTCCCTACTACCCTAACCAAATGGAAATACTAAAAATAATGACTGTTTTCAAACAAGGTTCCTGAAACGGTCAGATAGTCATGCCTAAAACTCATACCATTGGTTCAGCCAATGTTACTATGTCGGGCAAGTCAGGATTCTCAAACAAAAAGCAACTTTTGGTTTTTTTCACTTTTCACGTAAATCATCCTAAGGCTTTCCTAAAGTTGTCTCTGCATTGTATCAAGAGTATATTAACATTTAAAAATTACACACTTCTTCAGCTGTAAGTTTTCCATATTCTGCTTGGTTCATATCTTCGAGATTGCGTCGTCTAATTAAAATCTCAATCATATTTTATCAGTGTTCTTGCGTTTGTGCTCACTAATGAATTCTGAAATATATTAAACAAAAGTTCTCAGTTTGATTCATGGTAAAAAAAAAATCTATATCAAATCATCTTATTCATGCAATTTAGCAACTTTTGGTCCAACTTTTGCCAATACTCTCTACTTTTACATTATTTCACAGACTTGGATGAACTGGGTATCGATTGGCTTCAGTATAGCTCTATTCTTCGCTGTGGCTCTGTGCTACAATTCTTCCTGCCCAACCTGCTTCTCTCCCTCTAACACTTACTGGACCATGCAGAGGCTGTTGGGAGAATCCATATTTTACCTGCTGTGTATAGTCACACCTGTAGCCGCACTTCTTCCCAGGTATCCAACCATTATAAGGTCTTGTCACAATTATTTCATCTTATTCTGATTATCTGAGCTAGCATCCATAGTTGTGTTGTTTAATACCTGATGCTCGGGTCGGTGTTCGATGCCAGAATTTTTTCATATTTTTCAAGTAAATACAGTACTCATATGGGAGCAGTTTCTGCCTCACATTTTTGCTGTCTCCTCAATTACTTCCCATGTATTTATTTCTCAGATACTTTTATCGAGCCTGTCAGGGATCTCTGTTCCCAAACCCTGTCCACGTGGGACGACAGTTGGACAAACTGCCAGTGGACATGTGTAGGCTCTTTTTAAACCAGAGCCAGATGAAGCTAGGCTCACTGGGGTCGCTGTTTGCCCCTCGCACCCCACATTTACCCTTCTGCAGGCCTTTCCAGAAAGACTATGGGCCCTTAGTGAAGCAAGCCCAAATGAGTGGCATCAAACAGAAGGAAAAAGCTATAGCCATCCCCGTCCCATCCAAGAGCATGGAGATTAGGGACACACATTTAAGCTCTGAGAACCATATCAAACTCAACTTCAAAATTAAGGAAAAAGGGCACTCCGGCAGACAGGGCCCAGGAAGCCCCCTCTTGAGTCCCATTACAGTCTCCAGCACGCTGCCGTACACCAAAGATACTCCTGGCTCCAGGATTGTTTTGGATACCACAGGCCTGGAGGCCACATTAAACCCAGCAGACCTCTGTCAGGTCGGTTTGCACACCTCCACTCCACTTCTTCCTCAAACTGAAACTATACAGCTCATGTCACCACCAAGTAGTCTTTTACAACCAAAGCTAGAAGACAAGGACAATTCAAAGAAAAGACCACTCCTACTGAAAGGGGGTGGAGACATTGACCACACCCTGTCATCTAGCTACTCACAAGAACATTCACTCAAAACAACGTTTCTGTGATGCTTTCTTCCTGTTACGCTGATTCCAATTTGCATATTAGCTTTAGTCTTATGTTTTATTTTGATTGACTGTTTTGTGATACTTTAGTTTTTTTCTTTTCTAAACCATCTCAAAAGTTAAGGAGGTTTGTTCCTCAAGGCAAAAGCAGTCAAGAGTCTTTCCTTTATCTGTTTATTTGGATCTGGATGTTCTGGCGCACTTTAAAGAACCTTCCCCTCCTACCATCACACTCTCATGATAGCACTACATTCGGCCAGTGTTTTTATATTTTCCCCACCCCTAAAATGTCAGGAGCTACAGAGATTTCTTAAATATGCCTTAAGATGTTTTCTGTTAGGCTTGAGTTGGTGCCTAGCAATTTTTTGGGAGGCAAATGACAAGTTGCACTCTACACTATTCACTTGTTTGGATTTGATGTTTTGCTGTTAGGACTATGTTGCGCTCCAGTACAGGATTATGTTGAAGCTCTTAGAAATGTACCAGATATTGATAATCAGTATAAACTTGAGACAAACCTTGTTAAATCTGCATGTTAAAATGTAATTGTCCACTAGCGCAGTTGAACATAGTAGTACCTTTCCATGCATATATGCTGATATGGGGCTTGCAGCATTTTCCAGCTATTGTTTGAATGTCTTTTTTATTTTATCAATTTTTGCTGCTGCTTTGCTTTTCTTGGACAGAAACCTGCAGGATAGGATTTAATTTTTGCCTTTTTTTTTTAAGTTATATCAAAGACTGTTGCTTAAATTGGCAACACCCCAGTTCCAAATAGTAGACTGTACTCTCAGGGCTATTTAACTCTACTCCTGAAGGGATACTCTCCTAGGGATACATGGTTGCTACCCATGTGGTCCATGCATCAAGCTACTTAGTTTTTTGACAGTGGGGGATCCTGGTTGATGGAAGTACAGGATTTTACTAAGTGCATGTGTGAACAGAAGGATATGTGCCGATAATGCCATTTGACCCAGCATAGAAAAGAGCGGCTTTAAGTCTATTTTAGTACAGTTGATATAGTTTTAAATAAACTTGTATTTCTCTGCTCCGTTTACTATAGCTGGATCCTTCACCAAAGATGTAAAAAGCACATGACTTCTGGATCTTGGCTGGAGTGTTTGTAATGTAATCAGTAGTTTGGGCTGATTGTTTGATAAGTTAATTGGCTCAGGGCTGTGACTCCATTATTAAGTGTCTTTGTCCATTACCACCACCACATATTACTCTACCCAAATCAGTCCTTTTTTAATTACAGGAAGCACTATTTATTGTATGTTTATGACTAGCTCTCTGGAAACGGCAGCATACTTTCACAAAAACATTCCATTTTGATCACTGTCAATTAATGAATGGGCATGTGCATGACGATGTGATTTCTTTTTTTACATGTAATGTTGAAATGCAATGTTCAGACAAGCACATGGGTGGTTAGCTTTATTTCAACAAGAGAAAATTCCACAATGCTGCAAATGCCAGGGGTGTGGTGTGTTATAATCCCCTAGAGAGGTGCTAAAATAGTTTTTATTGAAAGATTAGTCATCTTCTGCTCGCAAAACCTCAAGGCCTTGCCAATCTGTTCATTTGGGATCTCATTTGGGCAGTCACTATCAAAATTGTTGATTTTATCAACAGCCTATCAGGGGGATTATGAGAACCAGTGTACTCATTACTTAATATGTGATGTGAACAGAACTTGTTCTGACCAAAAACTAAATCTTAACTTTCCTTTCTTCCTCAGCTTGACATTTATAAATAAACACAAACAACTCAAGTGTTACCAGGAGGCCAATACAGTGTCAAAGAGCACACAAGTACTTTGTCTCTCAGTTCCCTCTGTTCCTACAAGTGCTTTCTTGATCTTCTGCACAGCTCAGGTTCAGCAATAGGAGGGAGCAATATTTTTTTTTTTACATTTTAATGTTCATATCCTGGAAGTTATGCTGAAATAATTGATAATTTTAACTTCAGAGTCCGATAATTGGCAACGGTTGTATGTACAGAAGTGCCTTTTGCTTTAGCATACACCAGAAGATCAGTTTTTACATTGTGGAATATATGTTATATGCCTTAACACTGGACAACACATATGTAGACGGCAAGACATACAGGGAATTTAAATACATGAAGTATATGTTAATTTATTTTGAAAATTCTATTAAGGAATCAGGTTTAATGAAAACACTTGTTTTTAAAGAATTTAAGAGATTATGCCATGTTTGTGCCAGTAATTGGATGCCAGGGTTCGTGTCTGTCAAGTTCCTGGCAAAGCATCACATGCTGTAATAGAAGCCATTCACAGCTGCATTCCAAAACCTTTCCTGACCTGCAGGGCAGATCACAAGAAAGGAATGCCATCCTTTCTAGCTTGTCATAGCACATGCATGTAACCATTGGGTAAACTTTGATATACTTTAATGGCTTTTATCACTGTCATTACTAAGACAGTTCATTCTGGCTCATTGTACTATCATTATTTTTTGTCACAGTCACTCTTCTGTAGATTCACTACATTTTCAGCTCTGTATTAAAAGCACCTGTTTCAAGCGGTTCGGAGACATTTTTGGGGTTTGTAAAATTGTGCTCACTCATGCTGTGTTTCTTCATGTCATAAAACTGAAATAAATGGTAAAAGAATGTTTATGGATCTCCTCTGCTCTCTCTCTTTTATTTCTGTCACCATAAAGATTTCTTATTCAAACGATAGCTTTGTGACTTCCCCAACGCCATAGATCTCAAATTGTAAAAAAATGTATGTGAGGTGCCGATTACATAATCAAATTAATTGTGTATATCAATATCGGCTAAAAGCTCAACCAAAGTAAAGATAATTATATAATTATCAAAAGAAATCGTATAAAAAAAATTTTTAGACCTTAGATGTAAAGATAAGATAATACAAAATGCCTTTAGGAGTAAATATTTTCTTTGCTTTATTTTGATATCATTGAACATAAACCTTTTTCGTTCCTACAGTCCTCTACAATCGATTTCGCTATAGACAGTGCTGAGTAGATTATTTCAGAATCGCAATCCGGTAATGATTACAAATAACATGACTAAAACTGCAATCTGTAACGTAAAGTCTTTGATTATTTTTTTAGGTATTCTAATCTGATTACTTTTGGATTACTTCTGACCTAACTTGTTTATTTGATTTCATGCATTTGAGTAGGATAATCTATACTATTTTGAAAATGTTACTTATTAATGCATTTATGAAAACTTGCATAATGAATCAAAATATATGAATTGCTATCATTTTATTGTGTTTTACTTGCTATTTTTGGCCAAGATATATAGATATATATATTTATTTTTTTTTTAAACCATTGTCTGCTTGATTTTTTTGGGGTTTTTTTGGTACAGACTTTTGAAGGTGTTGGTGGGGGGGAGTGTTGTCCAACTTGGGGGATAGTTTAATGTTGTGGCTGATCAGTATACATCAGCAGTGTTTAGTAAATTGCATAATTATTCATCATTAGAAGACATGGTCTAACGTATTTCGACGGGCTGATTAAGAATTAAGTGTATTGGGGAAATCAAATGAGTAATGTTAAAGATTTTTAAATAGAATAATTAAGGAAACTAATAAACGAACAATATACTGCCATTGCTTATTTAAAATGTGATCATGATCCATAAAAAGTAAAAGTAATCTGATTACAATTTTTTTTTTTTAATAAAATGTTATCTAATAACAAGTACTTATATTTTTTGTAATCTGATTATGTAATCCATATTGCATGTAATCAGTTACTTCCCAGCACTGCAATCGAGTAAGTCAATCCGAGGTGGACCAGGACTTTTCTTACCAGACGTGTTCTTGATCTACCCATAAAAATTTATTTCACATTTGTAAATTATTTTGTCAGGTAAATTTTTTCAGACTAAAAACATTTTTTAATCAAATAAAACAAGCTAATTTAAATGTTACCATGTGAATTATTTTTAGGTTATCTGCCAAAAAATGTGTTTACAGTGAGCTGAAAGTCAACTTGAAAGCCAAATTGTTGCTATTTAATTTATGTTCCTGGTCTTTTTCTGCACAATAATAATTCCAATTAAAATAAATTTTGTAAATAATAAACTTTTATCAAAATCATTGAATATATTTGATATATATTTAGGGGGCCTGGGTAGCTCAGCAGGTAAAGATGCTGACTACCACCCCTGGAGTCTTAAGTTCGAATCCAGGGCATGCTAAGTGACTCCAGCCAGGTCTCCTAAGCAACCAAATTGGCCCGGTTGCTAGGGATGGTAGAGTCACATGGGGTAACCTCCTCGTGGTTGCAATAATTTGGTTCGCTCTCAGTGGGGCGCATGGTGAGTTGTGCATAGATGCCTTGGAGAATAGTGTGAAGCCTCCACACGCGCTATCTCCGCGTGAACGCACTCAACAAGCCATGTGATAAGATGCACAGGTTGATGGTCTCAGACGTGGAGGCAACTGAGATTCGTCCTCTGCCTCCCGGATTGAGGCAAGTCACAAAAGCTACAATGAGGACTTTGAGCGCATTGGGAATTGGACATTCCAAATTTTGGAGAAAAAGGAGAGGAAATTATTTTTTTTATTAATTTAGATGTTACTACATGAAGCACATTTTTTAGGTTATCTTACAAATAGATTTTACAGTGCATGTTTTTTCATCAAAAATACCAGTTACTGAGTTATTACATTACAATGTACCAATAATTTGGTATTTGCCATCCACTGTCAATTATTTTTATCAATATTTTTTTTAGATAACAATTATAGAAACCTATTCAAAGCTTCTTACACTATATGAGGTAGATCCTCATATAGAATGGATAGTTCTGATTGGATGAGCAAAGTTCAAATTTGCTTTTCATGTTCATGACTTTCCAAGTTGGTGATTTTGATTTCATTGAGAGAATCATTCAGTGACCATTTCTGCAAATTACATATTTGCACCAGTAGGTGGCGACAAATTAGCGTCTTATTTGTTTTGAATCAGACATTTAATCATTAGCTCAACTGATTTGTTTAAAGGTGCAATATGTAATATATTTACTGTACTAAAGCATACAATTATCATAATATGTTATCGGAGATTAGGAAACATGCTACAGACAGTATACTCTACTTTGAAATGTCTGTTCCGGGCTGGAATTTCTGTTTGCGTTTTGACCTGTGTGATCCCACACACTGCCCATTTCCCAATAGTATTTAAACACCCCGGGTTGCCAAATTAGAAACAAGTTAGCGGGCAAAAATTTACCACAGTATAAAAAAATCCACATGAGCTGGTTTATAATTAGCAAACAATAAAAAACATTGCAAACGTATACATTAGCAGATACAGTGTAAGTATCGTCATTTGCCATTGTCAGTTTGCTCATTCCTGTTGCTTGACTTCAACCTGGCAAACTGCGTGAGCTTTGAGTCTGTGGAGGAGTGGGGAGGGGAGACAACTCTCTCCAATATTTTTAATTTGGACTGCAGTACCCATTTAAAAGGCTTGATATCAATGTTACATATTGCTCCTTTAATACTGATTATTTTATAAACAAAACTGAGAGCAAACTTTTGCTTGATGCTTTGACTTCTTTTGGAACTATTCGCTGGTGGAGGAGAAATGCACAAACGAAATGGTCAATTTCTGTCTGAAATGTAAGTCATTTAATAATATTGACTTGTTTGATCACCTGCTGCACGACGTGCCTACAGCCAAATCACAGTTATGCTGATATGTGGAACAACAGTTCTCTTACTCATGTGATATTGCTTACATTTTATTTGGAGGAAGAATTGTTTATTCCCATAATTCTTAATAAATATTCCACTGATCATTAAATATTTGTAACTTTTATCATAGAGCTGTTGCTACCGTTATAAATCAGCAAAAATCCACAAAAACATTTCTGCCTTGCCTTATTGTTTTTATTTAAAAAAATATATATATATATTTATATATTATGACTTGACAGTAGAAACAACTGTAGGAACTCTGTTTACTATAGTACATTTTTATAAAGGCCTAGACATTAGTCTCTGCTGTCTAAAGCAACTTTGAAATCTTAACCTTATTCTCTTCTCTCTGAACAACTTTTTCCTCTTATGTTGTATATTTTCTCAGCAAAAAATACTGCTCCTAAATTTTATCCTAAGCAGGGGTTGGCAAGGCCTTTAGAAGTGAACATGGAAGATGGATAATATCTGGCTCAGAGTTTGTCTTGCTGGTCATTGGGCGGTAAGTTTAGAATGTGGTCCCTTTTCAGGAGAGAGGACAGATGATATTAATGAATTTCCTATGCAGGTGAGAAAGGGGAGGGGAGGGGTTGTGCTGATGCTGCTGTACAGAGCTTCCCTCAGGTCCCTGCCACCGGCAAATTACTGACCTCCGTCTTTTCAACCACACTTTTCAAAATTAACTTCCGTCATCCTGACAAGGAGATAATGATCTCCATTTACTTGCTAGCGTTGTCTCTTTTCTGAGGTAGCACAGCACACTAGAGAATTTAGCTCACTCTCCTTTTCTGTTTTCTCTTTGTCTGTTCATCTGTGATGGTCTTTTTGTGGGTATGATTTTACTTTTAAAACTGAACCATGTGATTTTATTTGTCCCTGAGAGACATTTTAAGAACACATAGTACACACAGAAGAGGTTTTAAGGGATAGATCACCCCAAAATGAAAATTCTCTCATCATTTACTCACCCTCGTGCCATCCCAGATGTGTATGACTTTCTTTCTTCAGCAGAACACAAATTCATTGTTAGATCTCAGGTCAGTAGGTCCATAGAATGCAAGTGAATGGTGACAGACCTTTGAAGCTAAAAGAAAACACATAAAGGCAGCATAAAGGTAATCCATAAGACTCCAGTTGTTAAATCCATGTCATCAGAAGTGATATGATAGATGTGGGTGAGAAACAGATCAATAATTAAGTCCTTTTTTTACTATAAATCCCCACTTTCACTTTTAGAAGTGTAGATTTACAGTAAAAAAAAAAAAAAAAAACTTAAATATTGATCTGTTTCTCATTAGTAGGCGGTGCAATAACTGGAGAAGAACCTCAGGATTAAATTCCCACTTGCGCCTAGATTTAGCACGTGCTTGCACGAAAATAACAAAACTTCATGGCCATGCCCATTGATTTTGCACTATGACTTATTACATATCGTTGCGCTTAGCACTAGCGCTCAGTAGTGCCCTCGATATTATTGATGTTGCTGACATATTTTATTTACAGGCTGTATTTGAGTTTCTTTGTGTGTTCTGGGGAAGAGAGAAAGTCATATAGGGTTGGAGTAACATTAAGTTGAGTGTATAATGACAGAATAATGACAGAACTTAAATTTTTGGATGGACTATCCCTTTAATCTTCATGATGTTGTTACTTAAGGTTGTGAGAATTCTGTGCTCTTATTAACTTATAGAATGGCCAAAGAATGTGACAATGAGTCTGTTATCAAGCTTGGCTTGTGATTGCAATTAGATTACAAATGAGACAGGAGACCTGCTGTCTGACAGCCTGCTGCAGGTATGTGGATGGCAAGGTCTCATTAAGGATCATGACCCACACTGATGCTCACCTAATTGCCTCTCTGTCCCTCACACACACATACACACACTTATTTCTTCTTTCACTATAATTGTGGTGCATTTCCAAAACTTTTTAAATGGAGAGCAGCTGTTAATATTCTTAAAGCCTGTTCAACAACCTTCATTAACACTCACCTACAGCACCCCACCCCTGGGGGTGGGGCATGCTGGGCATTCATATTCATGAGGACCATGCAGGGAGATATGTTATTTATTGTTTCATGTGCATCCTGCTTGTGATAGGTCAGTGCATCAGGTTGTGTGATGGGTGTTGGACATTCTCTGTAAATAATACATGAAAGCAGTTTTCTGACAGGTGAGGTTTGTGCTAGCCTTACTGTAATATTGAATGTTAGCTACCTTAGTAAATCAAGCAAGTTACAAATCAGTGTTTTGCCTTTATGATCATCCATTAAAACCTCTGAAATCTTCCAAGTTACGCTTGTAATTGTAGTTTGCAGTAGTATAGAGTCAAGCTACACTTTTGAAAATGAGTTAGTCAACAAAATATTTTTAAAGAACCATTTACTGTCACGCAACTGAAAATGTAGTAACATAAGTATTGTACTACTTTAAGTTAGTTTCTCCCCAACACTGGTATACAACACTATCTGTGCAGTAAGTAAGGGATAATCTACTGTCAGCTGGTTGTTATCGCACAATAAACCCAGACAGGGTGATCAGGACTGTAGGTGTTTACTTTGTAAAAATCCTCAGTATTCAGCCTACAAGGCTACTTGCCAAATAAATAAATGAACATGAAAACATTAATTTCAGTTGAAATAATTTTATCAGCTTGTAGAGATCGCACCGTGAGCTGAGAAGCAGCAAAGTTGGCTTGCAGAACGAGTGCAAATGAGCGGTTTGATACGTCTTAATCCACGGATATGCGGTTGTTACAGAGCAATATCTGACAGCTGGATGGTGCACTGACCAATCAAAATTGAGTATTCCAGAGAGCCGTGTAATAAGGTAATGTAACAACCATAAACATTGAAGGGTATTTAACCAGTGTTGGGGAGTAACGGTATACATGTAACGGGATAATGTATTTAAATTACAAAATATAAGTAACTGTATTCCACTACAAACGTTTCAAATGACATTTTACAGCATGTATTCTGTAATCTGAAGTGGAATACATTTCAAAAGTAAATCTCCCAACCTTGTATATAACAATTAGTGTTCGACCAATGTTATGTTGATTCCTACATTTTTAAATCTGGTTCCCCCCTAATCCTGAATTTGTGGTTAGAACCATGAGTAAGATGTTATGCAAAAGAATGGTTCTGTGTTTAATATAACTTAGATTTGTTTAATAATTAATAAAGAGATAATTTTTTTATTACCTCCTCTTCCACCATGTGCACCTCCTGCATCATTCGCAGTGCTTATCCATAGCAGTTCATGCAATTGGCTCTGTGCTACTATAAAAGAGCCGATTTTCCATTTGTTGAATGTGCTGTAATTAGCGAATCAGCATACATGAGTGTGGCTCCTAGCTTGTTTGTTTGTTGAGTGATATTCAAGGGCCTGAACACAGGGGACAAAGGTTGAGAGAGGGTTCAGTAGTGAATGAGTTCCTCTAAATAACACTTCTAGTCCTGATGGATAGAGCCACGGTCTCTCTGTTGATCACCAGGAGCCTTGAACAAGAGGGCAATAGTGGCCATAATCCATCCACTAGTACTACTGAATGTGCAGTATCCATTGTGTTGGATTCAGTTTTGCTGCAATGCAGAGAACACAGAATGTTGTTTCTCTTCTTCTGCCCTAGAGAATTCTGGGTGAGTTAATTCAAGTAATTTTATATTTGTAGTGAATAGAGCTTTTCACAATAATCATTGTTTCCAAGCAGCTTTAACGTAAATCATGCCTTATTGTTTGACAAGTCTGAAAGGTCCCCAGTGAACAACTGTATAGAAAATCAACCCTTAATATCTTTAAGCCTCCAGCCGGAAAGCAAAATATGACTGTAGCAAGGGGAAAAAAAAACCTCTATAATAAGTTTAGTTGGTGGAAAGAAAATGCTTGAGAGGAACCAGATTCAGGTAGGGGAGCCCATCTTTCTCTGGCATTATTATGGACTACTATATACTGTGTGTATGTGTATATATAATACCGGAAAGTATTCACAGCGCTTCACTTTTTCCACATTTTGTTATATTACAGCCTTACTCCAAAATTTATTAAATTCATTAATTTCCTCAAAATTCTACAAACAATACCCCATAATGAAAATGTGAAAGAAGTTTGTTTGAAATCTTTGCAAAGTTATTAAAAATAAAAATCACATGTACATAAGTATTCACAGCCTTTGGTCAATACTTTGTTGAAGCACCAATTACAGCCTCAAGTCTTTTTGAGTATGATGCTACAAGCTTGGCACACCTATTTTTGGGCAGTTTCTTCCATTCTTCTTTGCAAAACCTCTCCATCAGGTTGGATGGGGAGCGTCGGTGCACAGCCATTTTCAGATCTCTCCAGAGATGTTCAATCAGGTTCAAGTCTGGGCTCTGGCTGGGCCACTCAAGGACATTCACAGAGTTGTCCTGTAGTCACTCCTTTGTTATATTGGCTGTCCAAAAATCCAAGATGGCGGCGCGGTAGCACGCAGCGGCCACTCCGGATCCACAATGGTGCTATTTTTGTTAAAAAAGCCCGACTTTTGCAACACATGGACATCGGAGCAACCAGTGTTCGTGTCTACCATCGCCAGACACTACTCAAATATAAGACTCATGCAAAAACCAAGCTGCATGATGACCTGCAGGAGGTGCTACGCGTGCTCGGCTTGCTGCGGAGACCAGGCCTCCAGCCCTCGGCGTCGCCTGATGCCGGTGGCCGGGGAGAGGACGTCGTAGCGGTGTGCGAAAGCTGAAGCGCGGAAAGAGGGCGGGGTCCATGCTAGGCTAAAAACAAACCCTAGCCGGGCCGGCTCTCCCGCCTATCCTGCTCTCAAATGTTTGCTCCTGGACAATAAACTGGACTATATCCGACTCCAGCAGGCTACGCAGCGTGAGTTTAGAGACTGCTGCCTCTTTGTTTTCACGGAGACGGGCTCAGCTGACAGAGTTCCGATGCCGCCATTCAGCTAGACGGGCTCGCCTCGCTTCGCGTCGACAGAAATACAGCTCTCTGCGGTAAGACTCGCGGTGGTGGCTTGTGTGTTTACATCAACACGAATGGTGCAAGAACTCTATGCTAGTCTCTAGTTACTGTTCATCGCTGTTGGAGCTTGTGACTGTTAGATGCAGACCTTTTATCTACCACGGAATTCACCACTGTTTGCATAACCGAGTTTACATTCCCCAGCTAACGCTAAGGAAGCGCTCTGTGAACTGTATGGGGCTATGAGCTTAACTGCAGAACGCCACCCCGACGGACTGTTTATTGTCGCCGGAGATTTCAACCATGCAAATCTCAAGACAGTGCTCCCTAAATTCCATCAGTATGTGGACTTTGCAACGAGAGGGGCTAACGCTTGATCTTGTTTACACAAACATCCCAGGCGCTGCACCGGGCGGAGCCCCGCCCCCACCTCGCTACTCAGACCACATCTCTGTTATGTTAATTCCAGCATACAGACCGCCAGTCAGACGCACAAAACCGCTTCAGAAGCAGGTGAAAACCTGGCCAGCAGGAGCCATCTCTGCTCTTCAGGACTGTTTTGAGTGTACTGACTGGCACATGTTCAGGGAGGCTGCAACATATGGCGTATTCTACCAACTTGGAGGAATACACAGCATCAGTGACCAGCTACATCAGCAAGTGCATTGATGATGTCACTTTCTCCAAGACCATCACCACACGCCCAACCAGAAGCCGTGGATGACTGCGGAGGTGTGCACGCTGCTGAGGTCCCGAGACTCGCCTTCAGAGCAGGCGATAAGGCAGCCCTAAGAACAGCTAGGGCCAAACTGTCACGGGCAATCAGAGAGGCAAAGCGCGACACGCCCAGAGAATCCACAGTCACTTCCAGGACAGCGGTGACACGCGCGCATGTGGCAGGGCATCCAGGCCATCACCAACTACAGGACAACATCAGTTGCCTGTGACAAAGATGCCTCCCTTCCAGATGCGCTGAACGACTTCTACGCCGGTTTGAAGTGCAGAACGACGTGATGGCGAGGAAGTCCACCCTCCTCCCAACCACCAGGTGCTCTGTCTTACCACGGCAGATGTGAGGAAAACTCTACGTAGAGTCAACCCACGGAAGGCTGCTGGACCAGACAACATTCCTGGCAGAGTGCTCAGAGGATGTGCAGACCAGCTAGCAGATGTTCTTACCGACATCTTCAACATCTCTCTGAGCAGCCGCTGTTCCAACGTGCTTCAAGGCCACCACCATCATCCCCATGCCAAAGAAGTCTTCAGTGTCCTGCCTCAACGACTACCGGCCCCGTCGCGACTTACACCCATCATCATGAAGTGCTTCGAGAGGCTCGCCATGAGGCAGATTAAGACCCAGCTGCCCCCTCACTAGACCCACTGCAGTTTGCGTGATCGCTCAAACCGCTCAACGGATCGATGCCATCACCACAACCCTCCATCTGGCCCCTCACCCACCTAGACAATAAGGACTCATACGCTCGAATGCTGTTCATAGATTTCAGCTCAGCATTCAACACAATCATTCCCCAGCACCTGATTGGAAAGCTGAACCTGCTGGGCCTGGACACCTCCCTCTGCAACTGGATCCTGGACTTCCTGACTGGGAGACCTCAGTCAGTCCGGATCGGGAACAGCATCTCCACCACCACCACACTGAGCACTGGGGCCCCCAGGGCTGTGTGCTCAGTCCACTGCTGTTCACTCTGCTGACTCACGACTGTGCAGCAATGCACAGCTCGAATCACATCATCAAGTTCGCCGATGACACGACCGTGGTGGGTCTCATCAGCAAGAACAACGAGTCAGCATACAGAGAGGATGTGCAGCGGCTGATCTAACTGGTGTAGAGCCAACAACCTGTCCCTGAATGTCGACAAAACAAAAGAGATGGTTGTTGACTTTAGGAGAGCACAAGGTGAACACACTCCGCTGAACATCGACGGCTCCTCTGTGGAGATCGCCAAGAGCACCAAATTTCTTGGTGTTCACCTGGCGGAGAACCTCACCTGGTCCCTCAACACCAGCTCTATCACCAAGAAAGCCCAGCAGCTGCCTCTACTTTCTTCAAGGCTGAGGAAAGCACATCTCCCAACCCCCATCCTCACTACATTCTATAGAGGGACTATTGAGAGCATCCTGAGCAGCTGCATCACTGCCTGGTTTGGGACTTGCACCGCTTCGGACCGCAAAGCCCTGCAGAGGATAGTGAGGACAGCTGAGAAGATCATTGGGGTCTCTCTTCCTCCATCAAAGACATTTTCAAAAAACACTGTATCCAAGAAAGCAACCAGCATTGTGGACCTACCCCACACACCCCTCACACAAACTCTTTACTCCTCCTCCCTGCCTGGCAAGAGGTACCGAAGCATTCGGGCCCTCACGGCCAGACTGTGTAACAGCTTCTTCCCCAAGCCATCAGGCTTCTCAATACTCAGAGACTGGTTTGACACACACATGTCCTGAGTTGCACTTTAATAACTGTCACTTTATAACTGTCTGCTACCTCAATAACTGCTATGTGCATAGAACACTATCTCATAGTATGTTATGTTTACATCTTTAGAAACTGTCATCTTTTGCACTACTGAGTACTGGTCGGCGCTGCACTGTCTATTGTCCTGTTCATTGTCAGTAATTTGTTGTACTGTCCTGTACTTTTTGCACATGTTTGCACGTGCACTTTATATAGATATATATAGGTTTTTTATATAGGTATTTTATTTCGTTGTGTAGTCTCATGTGGTCCTATGTTGGTCCTTTGTTGTTTTTATGTAGCACCATGGTCCTGGAGGAACGTTGTCTCGTTTTGCTGTGTACTGTACTAACTGTATATGGTTGAAACGACAATAAAAACCACTTGACTTGACTTGACTTGACTTGTGTGCTTAGGGTCTTTGTCCTGTTGGAAGATGAACCTTCACCCCAGTCTGAGGTCCAGAGTGCTCTGAACCAGGTTTTCATGAAGGATGTCTCTGTACATTGCTGCATTCATCTTTCCCTCGATCCTGGCTAGTCTCCCAGTTCCTGCCACTGAAAAACATCCCCACAGCATGAGGCTGTCAACACCATGCTTCACTGTAGAGATGGTATTGGCCAGGTGATGAGCAGTGCGTGGTTTCCTCCAGACATGACGCTTGCCATTCAGGCCAAGAAGTTCAATCTTTGACCAGAGAATTTTGTTTCTCATGATTTGAGAGTCCTTCAGGTGCCTTTTGGCAAACTCCAGGCAGGCTGTCATGTGCACATTACTGAGGAGTGGCTTCCGTCTGGCCACTCAACCATACAGGCCTGATTGGTGGAGTGCTGCAGAGATGGTTGTTCTCAGTGGAAACAGGATGCACCTGAGTTCAATTTTGAGTGTCACGGCAAAGGCTGTGAATACTTATGTACATGCGATTTTTATTTTTAATAAATTTGCAAAGATTCCAAACAAACTTCTTTCACATTTTCATTATGGTGTATTGTTTGTAGAATTTTGAGGAAAATTAATTCAATCCATTTTGGAATAAGGCTGTAACGTAACAAAATGTGGAAAAAGTGAAGCGCTCTGAATAATTTCCAGATGCACTGTATATGCACTGTGTGTGTGTGAAGTACATATGTACAGTATATATACCACAGTTAGTTCCGATCCTCGAATCTGATTGGACGACAGACGTTCCATGAGCAATTGGATGCTTCACTGTATGTGTATCACTCCGAGTTCATGCTGTTCTAAACTAAAGTGTATCTGTAAGGAGTTACTGGCTTTATTTTTGAAATTACATATGTTAACCAGCAGGTGGTGGTAAAAGATAATTTTTGTGTGTAATATGAGCCAGTGACATAAAGTGAATCCGTTAGTCATTGTTTACATATAACTGCGCTCCTTGATCGCTTGTATTACTAATACATTACCAAAGCTAGGAATTAGCTTTAAACAAACAACTTCAGGATTAAGGCTCATGCTGAGAGACACAACAGACTGATTTATTACAGAACTCAAGTACTTACCTTTTATCGGAGATATGTATCCAGTATGATTGGATACATACTGTTTAAAATAGCAGAGGATTCTCCATTTCTATAGTGAATGACTCTTGCACACCGGCTACCGCAAATTAGAGAGGAATACAACCGCTTGGACGTCTATTTTCCACTGAGAAAGCTCACTGAGAAATATTTGATTGGGTGTGGCAACAGTTGATTGCACACACACTCCATCTCTCTCTCTCTCTCACACACACACAGACACACACACTTATCCAGCCATCTATCCTTGTTTATCCAATAACTTGTTTGAAACAGCAAAAGCTGTGATACTATTTCTGAAGTGAACCTTTTGAATTACTAATGGAGGCTTGGACGCATCATTTGTTTTTAACCTGCAACGGCAGATTCTGATTCGTTGTGTAAGAAAGTAGTTCCACGCCCAAATGCGTTTTTATGACCGTACTCATTTTTTTCAAAAAAATTTAAATGTACTTGTTCATTGAACTGTTGTATATAAGTAATATCATACAAGCAAGAGTGCTATATGGCCCTACATCAGCACTGCTGCATTACCTACAGGACTCGGCCTGAGGCCGAATCATAGCAGTGCTGATGTAGGGCCATATTGCACTCTTGCTCGTATGATATTGCTAAAATATATATATAGATATAGATGTGTATACATACTATATATAGCTCTCATTCAGACACAACTTTTTTTTTTTTTTTTACAATTTACATTTATATAGCGCTTTTCTAGGCGCTCAAAGCGTTTTACATAGTATAAGGGGAATCTCCTCAACCACCACCAGTGTCCGACGGCAGCCATAGTGCACCAGAACGCCACACACCAGCTATTGGTGGAGAGGAGATGGTAGAGTGATGTAGCCAATTCAGGGATGGAGATTATTAGGAGGCCATGATAGATAGGGGCCAATTTGGCTAGGACACCAGGGTTAAACCCCCTACTCTTTATAAGAAGTGCCCACAGAGAGTCAGGACCTCGGTTTAACGTCCCATCCGAAAGACGGTGCTTGCTTTTTTTTTTTTTTTTTTTACAGTATAGTGTCGCCGTCACTATACTGGGGCATTAGGACCCACACAGACCGTAGGGTGAGCACCCCCTGCTGGCCTCCCTAATACCTCTTCCAGCAGCAACATTGGTTTTTCCCCAGGAGGTCTCCCATCCAGGTACTGGCCAGGCTCAACCCTGCTTAGCTTTAGTGGGCAACCAGGCACTAGCTGCAGGGTGATATGGCTACCGACATCAGTAAGGCCAGGCACTAACATTGGGCAATGGGGACCGACTTGCAGTCAGTGCACCATTTCATCCCAGGGTTTTTCAGTGGGGTTCAGGTCTGAGCTTTGTGCAGGACAGTCAAGTTAAACCACACTAGGCTCAGTAAACCATTTACTATAAATCATGTACTAACAGCATGTGAAATGTACCATCATATTTTGCTGACAGTATAACTCCAGGTCAGCATCTGCTTTTTCCACTTGTATGTCCCAGTGGTTGAATCACAGGTTGAGCCTGCATTTGTTTACTCACTTTACATGAGATGGCGCATCAAAATAAACTAAGCTGTTATAACACCATCTTTTAATACCTAATATAAGAATAAGGGTGATTTGGATAAATATTATGTGTTTGTTTTTGCTGCATGTTTATGCCTGCACAAATAGCATATATACTGTGTGTGTGTGTGTATATATATATATATATATATATATATATATATATATATATATATATGTGTATGCATGTATGTGTGTGTGTGTGTGGACCCAACTAAACAATGATTTATTGAAAATGTAAAAATGCCATTTAAAAAACAAAAAGGGTTAGGGGATAGAATCTATAGTTTGTACTGTATAAAAATCATTATGTCTATGGAGGGCTCTCTTAATGATAGCTGCACCAACATGAGTGTGTGTGTGTGTGTGTGTGTGTGTGTGTGCATGCATGCGTTCGTGCATGCATGTGTGATTTAATTTAGTTGTATTGATTTATTAATTATTAATCAGTAATATGTGTACACACACACACACACACACACACACACACACACACACATATATATATATATATATATATATATATATATATATATATATATATATATATTGTTGTTGTCCGTATTGTACAAATAATATTAGCATGATACTGCATTATTAATCTAGTTTAAAGATAATTTATAAATACACAACTGTTCATTCTTAGTTCATGTTAGTTCATAATACATTAATTATGGTAGTGTATGCAACTGTGTATATAAATAGATGAACAGTGTACAATGTTTTAAAAATGTTTTTAAAAAGTAATTAAATATGGTGAAAGTAGAGTTCATTATAAGTTCATGTTTGTTCATAATGCATTAACTAATGTTAACAAACTAGTTGCAAAGTTTTACCAATTAATCATTAGCCTCTCTTTGTAAAAAATCAATATTTTTTAATTGAGACTTAAAAGTATGGCACAATAGTTCCTCATAGATACTGTGAATAAAATAATGGAAGCAATATCACACACAAGTGAGATTAGAGAGACATCCAGTGTTCAAGTGAGTAATAACAGATACATCAGTATTCTGCGGTTTGATGAAAAATGCAAAAGCATCACCCTTCAAACACACTAGTCTCAACAGTGTTTTATGTAACTATTCATGTTTTCACTTTATAATCAGTTGTGGTCATAGATCATAGTGATGGCCATTGATAATTGATTTATGTCTGACCCACCAGACAGTTATTCTTTCTCATGTCTGTCTTTGAGCATATGTATGAATAAACTGAGCCTCACATCAGGGTTCAGCAATCTCCACTTCTATAATCATAACTCAAAAGAATCATGATGTTTGATTTAAAGACAAAAGCCTTTCACCCACAAATACAACTGACAGCTGCCTAAACCAAATGTCACAGTGAATGTTGGACTCCATTTCCAATTCAATACAATAACAGAATAGTAACACTCTCAAGGCCATGTGAGAACTACATACATCTTCTAGATGAAACCATACATTATTTAAAAAAAATTATTTCAGAGCCATACACTAGGCCAATGCGTTCTGCACAGTGTGCTTACATGAGATGATAAACATAATTCAGACTGTAATATTTACCTTGAATGGATATAAATAATCTATGGCAACTGGTGCAGAGTCTGAATTCACAAATAAATTCCTGAAAGGAGCCCAAGCATGCAGCATTTGACATGACATCCATTAATTTTGAGAGGTGGCTAACATCTACCCAAGTAGTCTTTAAATTAAAACCGACACCTACTCTAAGCCTGCATTAATCAGCCATGCATAAAGACTATAAAAAATTTTGTGCGTATTTATGACTTCAATATTCTCTGAAAATTAGATCTAAATAAGATCTTCAAAACCACAGTTGATAACCATCCCATGAAAATGAGGAAGTCTTATTTGGATATTCAATCTCTGTGACATGGGCTTTGCAAACATAGTCTCATGAAAACTTGTACGAGTGCCGAAATTGTAAGACATCATATGACTTGGCTTGTAAAAAAAAAAAATATTACTTTTTAGATCAACCAATCAAACAGAATTTCAAATATTTTCACACAAAATATATTTTGCTATCAAAATCATTGCTACATTTAGGGTTTGGTTAAGAGGTTAGACCTCATCGTTAGGTTTAGGTATAGGGTTTGTGTTAGGGGTCAAATAGAAAAAATGCTTGTTCAAAACCCTGATGCTTCTTTTTCTTCCATTGTACACAACAAATATTGTAACCAATTCTGCGATTAGTGGCCGACCCGCTTTACCACCTGAGCCACAGCCACCCTTGTCGTGTTTATGTTACATTAGCCAATATGGCAGTCGTATTGGAATTTATACTGACACCTAGTGGTGTGGATGATCATCACGCAAAATAAATGTTTTCAGTTACTGATGAAATTGTAAAACTGCTATTTTTGCCATCAACCATGATTATTTTTTCTGTTAGCGAAAGTGTCCAATAACAGGGGGATGCGAGATACATAAGTCATATTCAGATCATCATATGATCTTAATTTGATCTTAATATGGCCCCATGAGGCGATCCATGTAAAATTAAATAAAAACATTAATAGAAATTACTGATTGCACATTTTTTAAACTGTTAATATTTTGAAATTATTATTATATTATAAATATTTTGGGTAGGTAGGCTTAAAATACTTTTGGAAAGTTGACATCCCTTTGTAAAAATGTTTTACTTCCATGTAGAATTATTTTAAACAACATTTTGCTCATCTTTTTATATTTATCATGCATGCAGTTTTTTACGACTTCACATTAATTGAGAGACTACATGGAATATTTATGCTAGTAGTAAACCCCATCAAACGTCACACCCCAGGACCATTTAAAATGAATTAGTGTTATAAGTTATAAGATATTTTAAAATAGTTAAAACTCAACAAACAAAATGGCAAGGCAAGGCGATTTAGCTTTTAATTCTCCCAGCGTTACTCTTTGTAATTGCAAAGATTGTAATGGCCATTTGCATTTGTAACAATGCAATTATTGATATCAAAAACTATAATTTTAACTAAGAATTGCATTGTTGATATGTGAAATTGGAATTTGAACAAGTAAGAAATTAAACATATCTTTAATTGCATTTTTAATATGACAGATCATTGTGAAATTCTACTAGTGAAAATGACTAATAATTGTAATAGCCATTTTTCAGTTAGCAAGCTCTAAAATATATTTTCTACTAATTCAAACTTTAGAGCTCCCTAATTGAAATTCGTACTAGTAAAAATTCAATTACAGAGCTCTAATGTAAAAATGCAGTTATGAGGAGTAACACTGGGAACATTAAAAGATAATTTGGCCTTCCATATGCTATTTTAATAAGGACAATGGACACTAAAAGAATTAACACTAAATGTGTTTCTTTCTACACTCTCAGTTTATTAAAATAGTACCATTAAACCTTTGCAAAATGTCTTGTGCGGATGTTAGCAAAGTTGTTTGCCCATTAGTCCTTTAAGAAAGTGAATTTTTTTGGCTTGTGTTCAAGATTAAAATTAATTGTTCAGACAAAACCTCTCAGGGGCGGGCTGGCTGATTGATGAGCTGTTGTTCATCAGTGCCATTTAACCAGATTCTAAAACTGATGAGAAGGAAAGCACTGAGCGATGATGAGATATCATGTGCATACTGAAGACTGCTGCCATGTTCTGACTAGGCTGGAGTCATGTCACTGCTTCTCCTCAAGATTAGAAGACAAAGACACAGGCTATGAAACATGTAACTCTGGTGATTAGAACACTGCAATCTGGTCTACATGCATTCTTTGGTGTATATTTGTTATTATCAAAAAAGAGAAAGAGAGGAGACGTCACTTCTGAACTTATTTTTGGGGATTAGAGAAGGGAAGAGGGAACAGATGTTGTATTAAAGTCAACATGAAACACCATTTGCAACACGTTTTACTCCCATTCTATTCTCACCCTTCAATGCATCATGACATGTTGATTTTGCTTGTTTGTATGATTTTTGTTTGTTTGTTTGTTTGTTTGTTTTTGCACCGTGGAAACTGAACGAACAAAACCAGACAGCGTAATGAAGTGTCAAGTAATGAAGTGTGTAAATTATTTATGTAAATTAAAAAAGTCTTTAAAGTCAATAAATGAGCTGAAACAAATAGATCAGTGTATCTCTCTTTTTTTAGTATTGTGACACATTTATAAACAAGGCAGTAAATGAAGATTCGGATGTCATGCTGTGAAGAAAATCTAGAAATACTCTCCATCTCTCTTTCTATTCACTCTTTCATTATTTCAAAAGGATTTCCAGGTCCAGCAATTGCAGCCACCAGTCCTCCTAATGCTGCCGTTTATCACTCTGTTAAACAGCCCTGCTGAAAAGGTCAATGGAAGAAGGGCTTTGAGGGGACAGCTATATGACAAATATAACTGGACCTTCTTGTTCTTCAAAAGGTCATTGGCAACACATTTTTTTTGCATTTTAATCATGGCAGTAGAGGAAGATTGAGACCTAAGGGTATTTTCATAGAATATTCAGGGGGACTGGGCTGTTTTTCAGTCTGTGTTATCTAATGTATTCTCTTTTTTAAACAAATTCTCCTGTTAACTCACACACTTGCTCTTCCCTCTTGTCACATGCCAGTTTGTCCTAGCTAGCTTTTTAAAGGATTAGTTCACCCAAAAATGAAAATTCTCTCATAATTTACTCACCCTCATGCCATCCCAGATGTGTATTACTTTCTCCTGCAGAACATAAATGAAGATTTTTAGATTTTTTTTTTAACTCTCTAGGTCCTCACAATGAAATTGAATGGTGACCAGAAGTCAGATAGTCCAAGAAGTGCATAAAAGCAGCATAAAAGTAATCCATAAGACTCCAGTAGTTAAATCCATGTCTTCTGAAGGGATATGCTAGACGTGGGTGAGAAACAGATATCTTAACTTTATCTGCCATCCCAAAACAATGTCCCTGTGCACATAGCAAGGTCCCTAAAGAAATTATTTATGCAGTCTAGTTTTGAAGATTTTTATTGGCCTATTGGCAGATATGAAACCCAGTGAACTCTTTGGCATGAATTGGAAAACCAACTGCAAGCCAGGCCCCATCAATAAACACAATACATTTTAATATTGCCATTTTTATGACACATGATACTCACATCATGTTATGTGTGACAAAAGCATGCATTCTGTTCTGTTTCACAATAGAAGAGATAGCCACGGTACAAGCGTTGTATTTAGACATATTGATGGAGAAATCATCACAACCGTTAGCATATTATTTGCTTTTCCATATGTTTGAACATCACACTTGCTACAAATACATTTTGGTGTCAGTCTTTTTATGTGTGTGACTCAATGGTACAGCTAGGAAGATGCACATATCATAATGTAAAGGAGAGGACGTCTCAGACATTGAACATTCACTTACTGTTTGTTTATTGGATTGTAGGAGTTAAAATGTCTTTCTTTTTCTGTGAAATTAAAGTTTGTATTTTGTCATTGTGTGGTGTACATAAATTACCAGTTTAATTTTATTTATTTTTTTCCTTCTTTTTTTTTTTGTCTCCAGCAAACTGGATACATGTATCCCAACATTCCAATTCACTCTAAATTACTTTAAAAATCTAATTCTGCAATACATAGCTGTCATGATTTTTTTTCAGTCCTCTGATATTTGAAAAGGCCACATGAATGAAAAGTAAATGAATAGATGAAGGACAGTGCTGCATAAATAATAAAAAAAATATTCTTCAGTGCAAAGACCTTCTGTTGATTTTTTCAATTCTTAAAACTTTAAAATATACACTATGTGTACTTTGGTTTTTGGCAGAAGTCTACATAAATGATCATCAGAACAAATTCTTAGAATGTTTTAAACATTCTCACATTGGCTCTTTCCCAAACACTGAAATCAATGCATTCAAAAGTCTGCATCGTCACACCAAGCCTTAATTCCCTCCATTAATCTACAAACTTCACTTGCATGTCAGCTGTGTCAGTCTGTGTTTGCAACATTCTGAGTCCCTGTGAAGATCTGTGTGCCTATAATCTTGGCTGAACTGGACAGCTTTGATAGCCTGTGAGAGCATGAGAAATGGGTTATTTTTGGGTTACATCATGACCATCTCTTTGCGTGTTTATTTTCTGTAGAAATATTCTTGGGCTTCTCACTGTTGCAGTTTTAAACCTAAAAAAATGGGCCTGAGGTGTTTTGGGCATGTGTATTATTATTATTATTTTTATTTTTTTTCAGTCTTTCATTTGACAGCTGAGGGCTTGTGGTGAAAAAGAAGCCTCCTTAGTTCAACTTGGCCAAGACCTATCAAAGTCCTCAAAGTTACAACTCCATTCTAAAAACTCCTATATACAACGTGTAGTTTGGCAGGGACCCTAGCCATATCTAGGGCCATATTATAGAAACTTATCTTCAATGATCTCAAGTTCAATGTTCAAATTGAGTTGCTAACTGAAATAGCCATGGTTACTAAACTTAAGAATTTTAGTGATAGTTTTGCAAGCCCTTTCAACATTTTATCACATGCATGATATTAATTATAGATATTAACAATTCAATTTTCACTAAATTGCTCATTCTTTTTTCTGATTAATATTTTTCATGATTGACACAGAAAAGCAAAACATATATTCACAGAATCAACAGTTAACCCCTATTATTCACTTTCCCCCTCCCAATCCCCAGCCCCACCCCCACCCTGACCCTCAATATATATCCCTGTGGTCACACTTTAGTGTGAAAATATATATTAAAAATATTATCACA